>NC_139697.1:4880573-4960573 GCF_964188405.1 Protomyctophum parallelum
GACATGGCTGCCACCTGCTGGACGCAAACGATACAGAGTTGCACCACTTGGTTCACACTGGTGTGATTTTTTTATGTTTAAGCAACCGGGAGTTACATCATCACTCCAAAATGGCTGTTACTATGGGACTTATTGGGAGTTATAGAATCTCTTTGCTCATAGTCAGAATGGGGTGTCAGAAGAACCTCAGCCTTTCTCGTTTGTGCATTAAATAATAATTATTGATCATGTTTTTTATGTGAATGTGTTTGAAGCTACTGTTATTTATTGATTTCACAGTATGGATTTTTTTTATCATGCTTATTTTGTTTTATTTATTGGTTGATGTTTTCGTATTATTTATAAACTGATAATTCACTGGGTTTGCTTTAGAAAAAACAAGTAAACGGTTCTGATCTAGTTCTCGTGTTGCTGCTTTTTAATTTCCAATGTGTTGGATTCATTCAAACTGGGATAAAAAGATGAACACTTATGTTATTTTCTATTATATGTACGCTGGTTATAACAATGTTAATCAAGCATTTTCTTGTCAATGGCTCCTACATGTAGCCTACAATGTATATGGTTAAAGTGGTGAATAGACTGAAATTATATAGAGCTTTCCTCAAAAGCGCTTTTCGATGTATTTGACATTCACCAATTCAACTATGGATGGATGGCAGAGGAAACTATGCAAGGTGCCACATATCGGGAGCAGATAGTGGTTCAGTAGCCTCTGAGACCAATGCCTTTTGCTTAGGGGTTCAGTGTCTTGCTCAAGGACACTTCAACACGTAGCCAGGAGGAGCTGGGGATTGAACCTGGAACCTTTGGATTTCAAGACCACTGCTCTACCTCCTGAGCCACTGCTGTTCACACTGATGTTGATGGCATATCAACTAATTTAGCTGGGGACCCCCTGGAACCTCCTCAAGGACCCCCAGGGGTCCCTGGACCCCACTTTGAGAACCAATGGTTTATGAGAATTCTGACACTGTTGTTCTGTTGGCTATCCATTTATTGATTGAATACTTTATTAACGCTTTGCAGAAAAAAAGCACAGGAAAGTACTGATCAATGCAAGGTCTGTAAGAGGATTTAAACCATCCTATTGGCTTGTTTCCATTGCGGTCCTTCATACTCAATACTGATAGATCAATTCTACTCCATCCTTAGGAGTAGCCTACACACCAAACAGAAACACTGTTATGGGAAGGAAAATGATTTTGTCAGTAATCTGTAGACAAAATGGTTCTCAAAGTGAGGTCCAGAGTTGGCCCAGGCCGTAGCGTAACGGTCTGGGCACCGGACTGGTAATCCAGTCGCAGTGTGCCGCGGGTTCGACTCCCGGACCCGACACGGCCTTTACTGCATGTCATCCCCCCATCTCTCTCCCGTTTCCTGTCAGCCTACTGTCTGTCCTTTCAAAAATCAATAAAAGGCGTAAGCCGCAAAAAAATATCTTAAAAAAAAAAAAAAAAAAGTGAGGTCCAGAGTCGAGACCTGAAGGGGGGCCAGCTCCCCAGCAAAACGAGTAACAGTTTAATTTTGCTATAATTTCAGAAGTTATTAACCCAATGAGAGAATGTATAAGAATGAAATAGATAATGAACCTGATTATGGCCTCTATTAACCATCGTTCTGATCTTAATTGCGTTCAAGATTAATTTTGTTGCAAGAGTTTTAACGGGGATACCAAATGTGGCCACTAGGTGGCAATCATGTATAGCTAATACATTCACACCTTTCCAATTTTTCTGTTTCTTTATACATTTTTTATAAAGAAACTGAAAAGTTGGAAAGGTGTGCCACTGCCAAAGCCATTATTTGAATCAAACATCTAGGCTATATCTATACTACATCCTAACCGATTAATAAAAATATAATTTGAATAATATGCTACACTACAGCTAAACTCTGAATAATAAAACTATAATTTAAATAATATGCTACATCTAAACTCTAATATGCTACATCTAAAGACTAAACTATGAATAATACATTTATAATTTGAATAATGCTACATTCTAAACTGAATAATAAATCTATAATCTTTGGAACGTGCTCTTTGGAACATTTTTCAAAATACAGGCTCGAATTATGACACTTTTACGAGAATTAAAAACATTTCCTTCACTTGCCAAAAAGAACAGATCTACAAGCACGCAACGCGTGGGCACTGTGAGCTTGTAGATCTGTTCTATTCGGCGCACGCCAGTCAGGTGACCGAAGAGTCACGTGACTGGGTCATCACAACAAAGATGGCCGTCAGCACAAAACACCTCTGGATTTTACTCTCCATTTTTAACGTTTCTTCTGCTTTTATAGGCGGCGACACTTACACAAGAAATGTGAGTAAATGGTACAAATATGGATAAACAATCGACCTTATTTTGTGTTTAGAAATGTGTTTTTTGTTTGTTTTTAAGGATGAAGATTAAATGTGAGTCTGTTACTATTACATTGTAACAAAGACATTTACATTTCGTTTGTTTACATTTCGCTTCAGATGTGTTGAACATGAAACATAACACCGTTTTCCATGTGTGAGCCACATCAAGGTGTATTTTAATCATATTTAACCATGATGTTGAAGTAGGTTTCACTTCCTAGTTCTTGGTGACTTCATCAGTCATCAGACATATTTGTCTGATGACTGATTTGACAGACAGACAGCCACACTATACACACAGTATATAACTACATTAATATAGCCTACTGTACATTTATACTGCAACTAGGCTGATTCCTCCTCTGGATATGCAATATCTGTAGGCCTACCCGTTTTCACAGCACTGTACCCATTATCACAGTACAATTATCATAGTACTATTTTCAAATGGTGGGATTGTATGCAGCTAATATGGGTAATATAATGTTTTGTAATATTAATCAAAATCCCCAAAAATAACTATAGTAACTAATGTTTTCAAATTAATGTAGTGGAATAAAACAAAAGTACAATATTTGCCTCTGAGATGTGCTGGAGTAGAAGTAAAAGTATTGGAAATAGGAAATACTCAACTCAAATAAAGTAGGCCTACGCTAGCTCTGTTCCATAACCTTCCGCTTCGCAGAAGGCTATGGGACTTTCAGTTTTAAATCTCAAATCGAAATCAGACCAGCCTCTCCTCTTTAGTGGAAATCTCACAAACGTTTGACCTACTCACCAATACAGACACGGGTTGTGTCAATAGAAAGCCTACTTTCCTTAGTGGACGCACTCTGAGCCCCCCCCCCCCCCCCCCCCCCCCCCCGCACCACACGTATAAACGGTACTTTTTGGCCAGAAAGGGATTTTTTTCCACCAGAGGAAAAATATTCTCTATGAGGCAGTTCTCTGGGCAATATCAGTAGAGGGCGCAGCGGAGTAACTAAAAATGTTTTTTTTCCCGGTGGAAACAAAATCCCCTTTTGGCCAAAAAGTACAGTTTATACGTGTGGTGGTGGGGGGGGGGGGGGGGGGCTCAGAGTGCTTCCACTAAGGAAAGTAGCTTTCTATTGACACAACCCGTGTTTGTATTGGTGAGTAGGTCAAACGTTCGTGAGATTTCCACTAAAGAGGAGAGGCTGGTCTGATTTCGATTTGAGATTTAAAACTGAAAGTCCCATAGCCTTCTGCGAAGCGGAAGGTTATGGAACAGAGCTAGGCCTACACATACCTACATTTTTTACTTAAGTAGCCTACAGTACTTGACAGTGGTGCATTCAATTAATCGATATGGCCATATATCGATCGACAATCTGGACAATAGGTGAAGAGTGTTTTGAGAGGCACTAGACCCTCCGATATCTGGCTTTCAGAAATTCTGTAATATGGCAGCCAGGTCTATGGACTTTTAATGTTTGGAGAAGAAAAAACAACCCCAGCCAACTAAGTCTATGGACTTTTAATGTTTTATTTTAGCAGTGATGTCATGTGGCAGCCACAGTGGGTGCCCCTCACTTCACACAAAAACTAATCAATGGAATAATCGATAATAAACAAATCGATAGTTACATGATAGTAACATGTCATTAACACACGGTTTTCCCTGCAGCTCTCAGTGGAGTTGAACCCAGGTTGGAACACGTCAGTCTCCCCAGCGCCCCCTGGCGTCACTTTGCTGCATGTGCGCGCACAAGGCAACAACGACACACTGCACTTCCTGTTGTGTAGCCTGGCAGCGCCAACTCTCCTGCTGGTTCACACCAACACTGCTGCCTCTCGTGTCCAGGTCAGGAACTACACCCACATTCATTCTCATTTTAATGACTGTCGCAGAGGCATTATAAATGTATTTCAAATTTTATTTCATACTCGAGGTAAGGAGTAAACAAATAAAAACATCAAAAAGGTGCAGGAATAGATTTTCTTTTGTTAAGATAAGTGTTAAATAGTCTTCTATGCAGACTATACTTTCCCTGTGGCAGGCACGCTGTTGGGACGTTATACACACATATATATATACCTATATATAGATTTTGTACAGATTTTTTTACGTTCTCTTTGACATACTTATTTAATGTTTGAGTTGTTTCTCCCTGTATTATTTGTTCTGCATGTTGTAGGTGGACTGGATTCCCTTCTTGGCACAAAATACCAGTGGCAGCCTGCGGGTGGAGCCAGAGAGCAGCATTCTCCACAGTACTGCCTTAGTTTTCGCCACAGTAAGATTGAAGTTAATAAATGTACTGTGTGTTGTGTGTGTGTGTGTGTGCGCGCGCATGTGCACGCGCACAGATAATGTCCCATCCATGTGATCTTTAGCACAAGGAATCTTGATTTACTTTTAACATTTTAAGTTGAAATACTTTGATGTATTTCTTATATTATGGAACTAATGGATGATAATTAACCCCTTCCTCTCTTGTGTCGTCTTCTCCTCTCCTTGTCTCTTCTCCTCACTCGTGCCAACACCGTCCTATCCTATCCTATCCAATCCTGACGTCCTCTCCAGCTATGGGAGTATGATGACGTTAACGACACAGCGGACCCACACAGCGTCCCACCCTCCAGTTTCCTGGACCCATACCGCCTCCAGAACTTCCGCTGGACCCTTCAGGAGAACAGCAGCAGCGTGGACCCAGCCGCCCCCACCGTACGTCTCTGTGGAGAGACCGCCAGCCCCAGCTTTGCCAACGGATCCTTGTGTCTGCAGGTGAGACCAGTGCAGTGTTCATTTTGACAGCACATTGTAATGTAGTTTTAGACGTGTAAATGTATAATTGGTTTCAGTCACAGTTTAGTCATCTGAAATGTTGTAGTTCTAGTCTCGTTTTGGTTGACTACAGTACATGTACTGTTGATTTAGCCGACTAAACTGTATTTTGGTGGGACTTAACCCATTCTGACCGGGCACCCATTTTGGTGTCGGCATCATGTTATGCTTTAGCTATTGAAAAATAGCAGATCTACAAGCTCATATCGCGCCACCGAGTGGCGCGATACGAGCTTGTAGGTCTGCTATTTTTGAAAAATCGAAGAGCGACTGACATTTTTAGAATCTGATCTCAGGTCAGAATGGGTTCATCAGACCAGTGTGTGTCCGGCGGAAACCTCGTATGAATCTGATCTCAGGTCAGAATGGGTTAAGTGGCTATTTTCTGACTGCAACACCCGCATAAAAGATCATAGCATCGTGTCTTGTGCTCAAGGTTCAAGGTTGTACTTTATTGTTACGTCTTGTGTACAGGTACATAAGAGTAAAACTTATTTAATGCAGCAGCATAACAGCAAACACAGCAAACAAAGGGATAGAATATTGAGTGCAAAAAGAGCAAACAAAGACCTTTTCAGACTCCATCATGGCCCATAGCACTTACCCTAACCCCTTAGATAGCATTTCTGTTGGCTTAGATAGCATTTGACACAGACTTATAGCATGTTACGTAGACAGCACTATAATTGTATTGTATATAGTCATAGCACGCCATAGTACATATGTATAGCATAGTAGTAAATAAATATGTATAGTGTATGTATAGTTTCATTATATAGATATTCCACTGTTACTTTCTTAGCTTAAGCATGTTTCATGATAAATGCTTTTATGTGATGTATTCCCATGCTTTTGTTCTTGCTTAAATGTAAGTCGCTCTGGATTAAGAGCGTCTGCTAAATGCCTAAATTGTAAATTGTAAATTGTAAAAAAGAGCATCATGTGTACATGAGCATGTTTTCCCTGTAGTAGCAAAGTTAGGTGAACTTTGTGTAGGCTATGTTCCACAAAGCTTGTGGGTACTATCACTTTTGGTTAAACAAGTGAAATTGGAATCCTGTCAAATGATTGGTTCTCTCTCCTGATTGAATGAAATTGGCAACCCACATGAAAATCTATTTTATGTTTATTAAAGAGTTGGTGAGATGGGGAAGCCCTTTGGCCTTTATAGTACCTGAGTTATAGTTACTGAGAAAACTCTCTACAGCAATGATTACTATCAAAAATATATTAGCTTTAACCTTTTATAACAGAAAATATCACTTACATCACCTTTAACTATCTACTTAACTATCTTAATTAACTAACTATATTTATATAATAAATAATTAACGTAATTCATTAATAAACTATTTAAAGGGATTGTGACATTAAAAAAAAGGTTTGGGAATTGTTCTTGTTTTTTTTAGGTTTTCTAATCTCAATTGCACCCAAAAAACATGAACTTTTAACATTCAGTAGATTTTCTGTGATCTGGGGTTTTCTGGCTCAAACAGGTGCTCTGATTTGCCGGCAGTAAGTGACATCACTTACTGCAAATCCCATATATGTCAATGGGATTTGCCAGCAGATGTCACTGTTTCACTGTGTTGCCTGTTTTCATTGTAGCTCAAAAGGCCCAAAAAACCCCAAAGAAAACTTCAGACCACAGAAAATCCACTGAATGTTCAAAGTTCAGGTTTTTTGGGTGTAATTGAGGTCATAAAACCTAAAAGATAAAATAAAAATAAATGAAAATGAATGTCATAAAACCTTTAATCAACCATCTGCTAGACTGCTACTTTACTGCAGTTAAAGGTATATTCAGTGATTTCACTTAATTCAAATATCACTTATTTTTTTGTTTTGTTGTGATAATCCTCCCTACTATAGAGTGTGCTGACCATATAAGGAGTTCCTCCCTGTCCCCAGTTAACCCCTGGGGGTCAAAAAACCTTAGGTTTCGTTTTTGACTCTCTATCCTGATTGGACGAAAGGCTGGGTCCCACAGCCAAAAACGAAACCTAAGGTTTTTTGAGTGAAATCACTGAATATACCTTTAAGTTAAATTCACCAATCATCTCTGTGTTCTCTTCAGTTTTCTGCCTTTGGCTCGGGTGGGCGGGCTGAGGCCTGGCCCCGCCTCCTCCACAACGCTAACTCCTCCCAGGTGAAGGTGTGCCTAGACGGCGTGTTGGCCAGAGCCAATCACAGCAGGTTCTCCCTGGAGCTGCAGGCGGTGGGCGGGGCCCATCCTCTGGACACAGTGGCGATTGGACGCTCCATCGACGACGAGTACACGCCCTCTGTTTTCAAGGTGGGCGTGTCTGCCTCTTAAGAACATTGTCGTGGGGAGTACCTCAGGGCTCTATCCAAGTTCTGTTTCGGTTTTGCTCTATATTAACCCATTCTGACCTGAGATCAGATTCATACGAGGTTTCCGCTGGACACACACTGGTCTGATGAACCCATTCTGACCTGAGATCAGATTCATACGAGGTTTTCCACTAGACACACACTGGTCTGATTAACCCATTCTGACCTGAGATCAGATTCTAAAAATGTCAGTCGCTCTTCGATTTCTTCAAAAATAGCAGACCTACAAGCTCGTATCGCGCCACTCGGTGGCGCGATATGAGCTTGTAGATCTGCTATTTTTCAATAGCTAAAGCATAACATGATGCCGACACCAAAATGGGTGCCCGGTCAGAATGGGTTAAAAAGTAATTTACTGCCACAAACATTTAACAAAAATAGCCCAGACACGCCAGAATCGCCGTCCATGTGTTTTAGTCACATAATATTCATCTTCACTATGATCACACACCGGATCGTTGGTAATGAGAGAGCCGTTTGTCGTGCATTTAAAACTGTCCATGTAATCCATTTAGAGCCCATTGAAGATTGAATGCTGGTCACACCGAAAGTGCAACCAATGCAACCATACAAGGAAGAGAAATATGAGGAAGTAAAAAAGTCTATAGCATGGGTGGGAGTGGGAGGAGATTTTTGCTTGTCTCGCTGCACAGGGGGGTGGAGCATAGGAAGGATATTCAAGAGCACCATCCATAGTATAAAAGCCATCCTTGGCAGTCTGAGCCTTTGGAATAGTGTATGTGAACACAGTTTCTGAGCCATTCTTTAATCTCCATGATCACTGAACTAAATATAGTTTGGGCTATCATCCTGAATTAAACATATTTGACTACAGTTACGCACAGGGACTATTAAGCCACAACTTATGATTGCTAACATGGCCCATAGCACTTACCCTACCCCCTTAGATAGCATTTCTGTAGACTTAGATAGCATCTGATACAGACTTATAGCAGTTATGTAGACAGCACTATAATTGCATTGTATATAGTCATAGCACGCCATAGTACATGTATGTATAGCATAGTAGTAAATATATATAGTTTATATGTATAGTCTCATAAAATAGATATTCCACTGTTACTTTCTTAGCTTACGCATGTTTTATGATAAATGCTTTTGTGATGTATTCCCATGCTTTTGTTCTTGATTATTGTAAGTCGCTCTGGATTAAGAGCGTCTGCTAAATGCCTAAATTGTAAATTGTAAATTGCTAACTCCTGGTACCCTCCTCAGGTGTCTCAGTGGGTGGAGTCTAACTCCTCCTCTCCAGAAGGTTTTGTCCAATGGAAGCCAGTGGCGTATCGCAAGTCACTTCCTGTGTTCGAGGACGCCACGCCCTGTGGCCACAGCCAGCCCGTGCCCGTGAGCCAGGCAGCGACGCCCTCAGGCCTGGTTCTGGCCTTCTACGGACCCAAACCCACAACCACGGCGCTCAACATCAGCTTCAGCATCACTGGAGATCCGTTTTACGCCGCCACCAACTATCTGAGCTGGTAAACACCACTGACCTCACCTGTAACCCACTAATTAACCCATTCTGACCTGAGATCAGATTCATCCGAGGTTTTCGCCGGACACACACTGGTCTGATTAACCCATTCTGACCTGAGATCAGATTCTAAAAATGTCAGTCGTTCTTCGATTTTTCAAAAAATAGCAGACCTACAAGCTCGTATCGCGCCACTCGGTGGCGCGATATGAGCTTGTAGATCTGCTATTTTTCAATAGCTAAAGCATAACATGATGCCAACACCAAAATGGGTGCCCAGTCAGAATGGGTTAACTAACTAACATTAACACTAATCAACTACCTGAGTCGGTAACAAACTACTTTTTACCAGCAAAAAAAACTTTCCAATCCATGTGCATTATGTTTTATACGCTTTCACTCATATATTTTCCACAATAAGCATCTACTAGTTTTTATTTTATTAGTTGAAGGAAATATAAGTCATCATGTTTCTACAGCGACAAATTACATTATTGGTATTAGTGTATAAATGTTTTTGAGTGGTGCTAGCGCCATATATTTTATTCAAGTGTGTACCCCAGACACCAAAATGACATTGGCGCCGTATTTGTATTGTATTGTATTGTATTGTATTTGTATTTTACAATTAATACAACAGTTCTTGACTGTTAATCTCTCTCTCTCTCTCTCTCTCTCTCTAGGACCGTGTTAATGGGTGTCGGTCGCCCTCCGGTAGACTCTTTCTCTCCTCTCGTCCTCGCCATCATGGCGGTTGGACTGGGAACGCCCATGTTGATCCTCTTACTGGGCGGAGTCTACATCTGCCTCAGGAGGAAACCCCTCGAACCGGCGTACCAGCCAATCAACTGAGGACGCACCAGCTCCATCCCGCCTACTACTACTACACCTCAGCCAATGAGGTGGTAGTGTACTTGTCAGCCAGTGGTGAGCTGCCAATTGAAAGACTTTTATATCATTGGTGGAATTGGTGAATTTAATTTTTTTAGAAGTTTTAGTTTTTATTTTATTTGACAGGATCAGCGAATCCTGAGCTCAGCCAATCCTGATTCCCAATTCTGATTGGATGCTACTGTTTAAAGGAGTTGTTCACCCAAGACATTAGAAATGACTTATTTTCTATCAATCACACACCCCAAGAATTCATGGAGATTTATTTGTTTTTGTCACATTCCTGAGCCAATCATCTGATGACGTGGTGGCTGGTCAGTTCCGCAGACCTACCGGAGACTCGCATACAAAAACAGAACTGTAATTACTTCAGTGGGAAAGATTGAAGCCAGTTGACTGTGGGCGTCCCCCAGGACTCTGTACTAGGCCCGCTTCTATTTCCATATACACCAGTGGTTCTCCACCTTTTGTGGATCAGGGCCCACTTGAAAAAAACGTGTTGAAAAAACGTGCAAATGTTAGGCTTATTTGGGCCTGTGCACTGCACCAGTGCGAAGCCCTATTGAAATGCAATGACTTATCTTTAAGTGTTTTTTTTTTCACAAAATGTAATCACATTTTTGAAGGCCTAAACATGCACATGCATCAGAAGTGGTGAGAAATGACTTTTTATTGGTCAAAATGTCTCAACAGCGCTGACTACAAACATTTGAAAGTTGAAGCTCCACATTATGGTTTCACATGTACCAAATCCGTTAGCCGTTTTTAATTCATTGTGGCATAATTATCTCTTTTGGGTCACAGGCTCAAAGGTTTGAGAACCAGTTATTTAACCTGCTCTACCATACAGAACAGTTAAAATACTCACCGAAAGAGTTATGGATTACAGCTTGCAACTAAATTATGCACATGAGATTTCATTCAATAATTTATAATGAATGAAATCTCATGTGCATAATTTAGTTGCATTTTCCTTTTTTATATTTGTTTTTATTTCTTATTTTATGTATATTTTGTTTCTTACTTGAAGGAAATCATGCTTCTATGCTGAGTGATGTCATTCTGCCTTAGTATTTATAAATACTGGGTCATGAGAATATTTTGTATGATTTGATATATCAGATTAATCATATTTCTATGATTTTATATTATAACAGACTTTGATTGACCGCATGCGTGTGTGTGTGTGTGTGTGTGTGTGGGGGGGGGGGGTGTACTGTATAAGTTGCTCATACGTTTTATTATTTTGTTTAGTGGGTTAGGGCAGTTTTGAACCAACTCTTCTGTTTACTACAAACAGACTTATCTCCTCGGTGACAGACTGCAGACCTCACTCAATTTGTACTCGCAACTTTAAAAAAGTACTCTGCACCCCATTATTGGTTGGGTGGAAGGCGATCTGATTTGTATAAGCTTGGCTTGACCATACTAAACGGGCATAGAGCCCCGCTCTCCGATGGACGCCACGCATGGGACCGGACCTCGGTCTTATTCAAAGAAATATTTGTGGACCTTCATCATTTCTAGTTGAGGACCCCTGCTGTACAAGTTTTGATACATTTTTGGTTCACATCAACTTGTTGAAACATTTTCATGTCAGCTTATTTGAGTAGTTGACGCTGCCTCTGAACTAAACTTTGGAATAGTCTCCCATCCCACATTACGTCCTGTTACTGTATAGACAATAATATAAATCAAATTTAAAGACTCTTTCTTTTAAATCAGAGGATGCCCCATGGTTTATGCTTTTCTGTCAAGTCTGCTACGTGCATATAGTTTAATTATTCCTAAGTGTATGCTCTTTTAAATTATTTTTAAATATCCATGTTCATTTTATGTATTCGTTTCTCTAAACTTAATATTTTCCTTGATTAAACTTTATTTTGCGGATTATGGATGCGGTATCATGGCTATCACGTTGTTGGTCATCCTCGATTGAAATGCACTTTGGGTCACTCATAACTTGCTGTTGTTTTAAAATGTGCTTTTATGAATAAATATGTCTACTGTACATTAAGGCTGTCCCCAAACATTCAAGGTTCGAATGTTCGCTCGTTAGGGTTGGCACTCGAATCTTAATTAATGGGTTTGAACCATTCGTTTATTTTTATTTTTATTATATATATATATATATATATATATATAAATAAAAAATATATTTTTTTTTCCTTTTTTATTAACTCGAAAATATATCTTGGCGAGAATGTGATATATGTTAAAAAGTAAGTTTCTCGTGCATTCCTGTCAGAAGTCATGTCTATCTCCTTGTGCTGTCCCTCTCCAAAATCCCCTGTGCACATTAATTTGGTGATGGGCCTGCAGCCAATCAGCCAATCAGCAACAAACACACACGCACGCGCACACACACACACACACACACACACACACACACACACACACACACACACACACACACACACACACGTTTCTCAATGCCAATAAAGCTCCTTTGAATTGAAAAAAAGTGTGGTGACTGATTGTTTAGGAGGAGCCAGGCTGCTGATTGGCTCCTGTGATGGCCTCAGCTATATAAGGCTGTGTGGAAGCAGCATTCTGATGTATTCTTCCTGGTGTGTGTTTGGTCTGTCTGTAGCGAGAAGTTACACACCGTCTGTCTGTAGCAAGAAGTTACACACCGTCTGTCTGTCTGTAGCAAGAAGTTACACACCGTCTGGCTGTAGCAAGAAGGTAACTACTTGTTAAACTTAAACCTTTAGCTTTGTTTTAAATGATTCAGTTTGGGTAACTTGATCTGTGAATGAATGCCGCTGAGATATGGAGTTTTATAACAAGAGTTAAGGTAACTGTTCCAATATGGCTCATCGTGTCTTTTTGACTGGCATTCAAACTCTTCAGACAGTGGACAGGGTCCATTTGGTTCCATTTGTACACCGAGAGCTGTAAGGGTCCATTTGGTTCCATTTGTACATGCACCGAGAGCTGTAAGGGTCCATTTGGTTCCATTTGTACACCGAGAGCTGTAAGGGTCCATTTGGTTCCATTTGTACACCGAGAGCTGCAAGGGTCCATTTGGTTCCATTTGTACACTGAGAGCTGTAAGGGTCCATTTGGTTAAACATGCTAACACTTCATCTTCAATATAAAATTGGTATTGTCACAAACGCACAATACAATGTTGGGCTTAAACTTCATTCAAAGCTGAAGGGAAAACCTATTTCAAAAGTTGGGGGGAAAATGTATATATTAAAAATGTAAGCTTGGGGAGGGATGTTAAGTTGTAAAATATGGGTTGTGGGGGCTGACAAGGCTATACAGCCACATGTGTTTCTAATGTGATGTAGGCCTACATAACACTAATGCCACTTATCTTTTCTCTTCATGTAATTCCAGAATATGAAGAGTCACTGCACCAGTGGTGTAGGCAGCACTAAGCCCTGGACCCTGAGACGAGCCATGTCTGTGGGCCCCACAGCCCCACCAATTTAGGCTTCCGAGGACCCCCACCCTGGAGCCCATGTGAAGTGTCGCAGTCCGATGCCCCCCTCCCTGCACAAGACATTGAGGTAGGAACTGTACACTATAGCTGCTGCTGGGAAGAGCTGCTTGCTGCGCAGTGAGTACAAGTCTTGTTTATTGTCCTTTGCTGTCGCTGGTGTGTTTAAGCAGGGTACTGATGGTGTTGCTCTCGTTTGCGTTCCGGCTTCCTGCGGTTGCGTCGGGCTGCCTGCTGTTGCACTCGTTTGCGTTGCGTCTTTTGCGTCGACTGCCACAATTTCGTCCGGTTCCGTCATTTCACCTCATTTCACCTAACTTGTGGACACTGCCTGTCATCTGCAGAAGAACGTGATGGTTCACGGTAAGTATCTGTTTTTGTATTCTTTGCTGCTGGTAGGGTAGGGCTGGTAGGGTAGGGCTCCTACTAGGGTAGGTTTTTGCGTTGCATCGCAAACTAAGCACTTTGGCACAGGCATGGAGCTCCTGGTTTACTGGGATGGGGTTCGATTCCCTGCTGCGCCCTGCTGATTACATTTACTTTATTTGCTGATTACTGTTAAACAGGCATCCTTTTGCACAATGGAGCGTCTCAGTCCCTCCCCCTTTCAGAACAACGAGTGGCCCAGGAAATGATTCCATTTCATTTTCTCCATAGGCATTTCAAAACGTATTTATTTAAAGACCTTTAATCGTCATACGAAGCCAACTCTTGTCGTGACAAATCATGACCACACACACAATATTTTGGACCAAATAATTACAAAGAAGAACAAAACGTGTTGTAACCTGCCGTTTTTTCTACTTTCTAATTCTTTGGCCCGAAAAATTGTGTTTGTCATGATTGGTCCGAATGTTCACTCGAAAATTCCTGCCGAAGTTCGAGTCCTAAAATAAGGGCTAGGGTACAGCCTTACTGTACATAAGCACATAATACATGGTTTCTGTTTCGAACATTCCATTGTATTATTCCATAATAGCTGAATTCCAATAACCAAAATCTTGGCCGCTCGCTCACTCACACTCCACTGTCACTCCAGCATGGCGGTATCATGGTGAAATTGGTGACCTGCTGAAATATATGACAATCGCGTAGATATCACATAACCGTGTCCGAAAGTGAATCATTGCGGTTTGTTTATTAGCAGAATTTAGCAAGTCACCAATTTCACCATAACGCCATCATGCTTGAGTGAGCAAGTGGCCAAGATTTTGGTTATTGGGATTTGGCCTTGGGCTGCTCCTAGGAGCCTAGCTGTCAAGAAGATGGTCTGTGTCTATCTGTAGTATGCAGCTAATCTCAATAATGGCTGGCCGTGTTACACTTTTGAGTTTTGAGATTTTAGATCAGGCACATTGCGACGCATTATGAGCTTGAGCAAAAACATTTAATGGTGTTTAAAGTGTTCCTCGTTTTGCTGAAGACCCCTCCAAGGACAACTGGGCCTGGGCGGTCCCACCTCGGACCGTACTTTGAGAACCACTGACGTAACCAAACAAACGGCGCTTAGATCCCGCCTCCGCTGCGGTCCACGGACACTGGCGCCCGCTGGTCCAGGCTCTGCTCAGCCTTCTTCATGAGGACGGCCAGGCGGCTGTCGGACACCTTGCCCTTCTTCACGGCGCTCATCAACTGCAGGAACTCGTCGTACTGGACCACTCCATTCTTGCTGAGGTCCACGTCGTTCAGGATGTCGTGCAGTGTGTCCTCGTCTATCTGGACGTCGACGCTCTGCAGCACCCTCTGAACGTCCACGGTGGTGATGAAGCCCTTGTTGTCCATGTCAAACTTCTGGAAGCGGTTCTTGTATCGCGCCACGTCCCGGTAGTCCAGGCTGATCTCGGCCTTCTTCAGCTGCTCCGAGCGCCAGTGGAGGCCCATCTCTCGGTACAGGAAGGTCCTCGCCACCTCCAGCTCGGCCGCCTTTTGCTCCTCGCCCCAGCCCAGGTGTTTGGCCATGATCTCCACGATGCGGGGCAGCGCCTCGTAGGCCGCCTGCACATTCAGGAAGCCCAGGCGTGTCCGGCGGGCGATGACGTCGACGGCGGTGCAGGCGTACTCCGTGGTTACGGCATACTGCACCTCGCTCTCGATGTAGGGGAACTCCGGCACCAGCCTCCGGCCGATGACGGGCCACCTCTTCCCTGTCACCTCGCCCAGCTTGGCCACGTCGAACGCCTTACCCCCGTAGGTGGACGCCAGGTGCCGAGCCACCTCGTCTTCCATGCCATAGTCCTGGACCAGGCGAATGTAGAGGGTATGTGTCCAGCCTTTAGCCCCCTCCAGCATCAGACCCTGCGTCCGGACGGGACCGGCCGTCAGCCCGTGGGCTTTGACGGCGGCATCCAGAGTCTCCTCCGCCATGGCACGGTAGGTGGTCCACTTCCCACCCGCGATGGTGACCAAGCCACTGTCGCTGACGTGGACCACGTGGTTCCGACAGATGGACTGGGTGTCTTTCGAGTTGGGGTCGCTGACCAGGGGGCGGATGCCGCTCCACGCCGCCATCACATCCCCCCGGCGCACCTCCACGTCGGGGCTGAGGTAGTTGCGGATCTCGCTCAGGATGAAGTCGATGTCGTCCTCGGCAGGCACCGGGTGGTCCGTCACAGCGGTGGGCGAGTCTGTGGTCCCGGCTATGGTCATCTTCTGCCACGGCAGGAAGAAGATAACGCGGCCGTCGCTGGTGGCCGGGTCCAGCAGACCCATGACGTTGGGACTGTAGTATCCGGGGATGACGATGTGCACGCCGGCGCTGGGCTGGCAGATGTCGGCCACCAGCCCGTCGTCCATCTTCCGCAGAGAGTCGGTGAACGGGCCAGTGGCGTTGATCACACACCTGGCCCTTACGTCGAACTCGTCCCCCGTGAGAACGTCCCTGCAGCGGACGCCGCACACCCTCCGCCGGCCCGTCTCCGGATCGGCGGTCTTCAGCAGGTGAAGCACCTCGGTGTAGTTGGCCACGGCCGCTCCGTGCCGCGCGGCCGAGAGCGCGATGGCCAGGTTCATGCGGGCGTCGTTGTGCTGCCCGTCGTAGTAGACGATAGCCCCCGCCAGCCCGTTCCGCCGCAGCATGGGGAACTCCTCCAGGGCTTTAGACTTGCTGAGCACGTAGCTGCTCTTCAGGCAGTGCGAGCTGGCCACCAGATCATACATCTTGATGCCCGCCCAGTAGTACGGCAGCTGCCACCATGTGTATACGGGCAGCATGATGGGCAGCAGGGCGGAGAGGTGAGGAGCGTTCTCCAGGAGGTTGGCCCGCTCGACGAGGGACTCCTTCACCATCATGTACTGTTCGTAGTCCAGCTTCATGAGCGCTTTCTGCAGGTAGCGCACGCCTCCGTGGATCAGCTTGGTGCTGCGGCTGCTCGTTCCCGACGCAAAATCGTTCCTTTCCACCATCGCGGTCTTGAGGTTGCGCGCCACGGCGTCTAAGGCGCATCCCGCTCCGGTGGCGCCGCCTCCCACCACCAGAACATCAAAAACATCGGTGTCTTTCAGCGCGGCGAGCTGCTCCTGCCGCGTCGGGAGCTTGTCCGCAAACGGGACGTCGAGCTTCGCTGCCGCCGCCACGTGATCCAGCCGTGCCCGCCTGGTCTTGTAGGCCTTGAGCTGCGATAGGCCACAAAGTGTGCCGATTGTGCCGCCGCCAACGATGGCTGTCCGTTTCGCGGTGTTCCAGACCCCCATGGAACTCCTTGTTCAGGGCCGGCTAACGTCTTGTAAGGTGTTAAAATACATGGCAGGGCGTCAACTAGGAAAATCAATTATACTCTCTGTCTATTGCCTCGGCCGTGATGTGACACTGACGCAGCGCAAACCATTGCCCTAATGTGGACTTATGGTGTTTGTAAGTATTCTTGTGGGAATCTGAGGTTCTTGAAGGAAGAGCCTTGTCATCACAGTGATGTCATGATGAGTCATGACATGGCCAAATAAATATGAAATTGTTGGTCAGACATGCCCAAATATGGAATTCCAAATGAGCCATGCCCAAATATGGAATTCCAGGTCAGACTTGCCCAATACTGGTGTCAGACATGCCCAAATATGGAATTTCTGATCATGAAGGTCTCTGGTCCATCGACTCCACAAGTTTAACTCTGAGAGTTACCTTTACACTGGCTTTGTTTTGTCGAGCATGTACACAAACACAATAGCCTACTGTATATGCATGCAGCAATTTTGGAAATACAAACTCTTCCCACTTCCGGCCCCTTCCGTGTTACTGATGATAATAATTAAGGCTCTGTTCCATTTAGTGGACAATGGTTCTCAAACATTTTTATTTCAAGGACCCCAATAACTCTGAGAGTGTATAAATGGACCCTTATATGTCCATTTGGTTCCATTTGTAGAGTTACACACCCATACAGGGCCGTTTCCGATGAGTCTAAAAATAGACGTCTAAAACACGTCTATTTTTAGTATAGTATGCCGTACAGTATGGGCTATAGCCCATGGCAGTGGCGTCACTACGCAGCAACAGGCCCTGACGCAGGATGGTCCAGAGTGCCCCCCCCCCACACACCAAGCCGCTATATAGAAACAAATTAACTATGTTTAAAACAACGGTTTTGTATCAGACCAAACACTACTCTAAAATGAATAGATTCAAGCTGTGGCAAGTGGCATTATATATCAAATTCGGTCTCTTTTCTGTTTAGCCAATTATGAAAAGAAACTAAGAAAACAGCCAAAACAATGCGCAGTCAATCTATAAGGTCATGTTGCGCATGCAGCACGGAAAACTAAAAACCGGCTAGAAATGCTTAAGGAAAACAACAAAATAATCAAGTACTGTAAAACACTGGCATTTCATTTTAAACTATTAATTTTGTTTGTCAAAGCTGTTTTGACCACAAGAAATGAGCTGATGGGCAGAATTGATAGTTAGTTGCGCAGCAGCGGCAGCGCGCTGTATGCGCCCATGCACAAGTCAATTAATTATGCTCAAGTCCTCCATGTAAAATGCAGCAACATTCCATTTCCAACACAACAATGTCCATATGAAATCTCCATATCTCCATATGAAAAGCTTCGTTTGAAGACCACCCACAGGCAGCAGGCCACCTTGGACAGCGGGTTGAGAGGAGAAAAAAAGAGAGAAAAAAAAGAGGTGAAGTTGAGCTATAAAAATATGGTGACGGCGCACCACGAAAATTAGACAGCAATTATGTAATTAAATAAAGAGGCTCTGCCTCTGCGCTCTGCTTACCTTATAGGTGAACCTTCCGGGATTTTCTCTCTGCAAAATCATCTATCAGGTCCTTCACATCCAGCTGGCGTGCACGGGTATTCTCGATGGACAGAGTGGCAAGTCCACTGAGCCGACCCTGTCCCATTGTACTCCTCAGATAACTTTTGATTGATTGATTGATTGAAATATTTATTAACAGTTTGTAGAATTTACAGTACATTTTAAGCACAAACTCAATACAAAGACTGTCAACTGTGAGTGGACGACCCAATTAAGCATTACACTTGTTTACAACAGGGTCCACATTGTTCAATTCATCAAAACATTTAAAGACATACAAACATTTAGAGACATACAAATAGACATTTCTATGTAGATAAATTCATCATATGGGAAGCAAAAAAGGGAAAAGATACAATATACAGTGAGGGAAAATGGGGTGGGGGGGGTGGGGGGGATTCAGATTTTACAGAGGCCAGTTTCGAATTGCAGCCATCCGTAGGTGCCCTTTGAGAGCGGTTTTGAAGGAGTCAAGGGATTCACATGTCTTAATGACTGTTGGTAGGGCGTTCCACATTTTGGTGGCATAGGAGCGAAAAGAATTTAGTCCCTTGTTTGTGCCGAATCTGGGTTGTACATGGTTTGTTGCACTCCCTCTGGTGTTGTGGGTGTGGACTTCGTTTACATTAAGGAAGTATTTAGACAGGTACATGGGTATCTTGGTGGTGTATCAGCTTTAATTTTGAGAATGACCGTTCGGCTGATGCCACTGTGACTGGAATGGTTAGGAAAAGCAGCAATACAGTGCAGACTTCGCCAAAACTAGCACTAATGCTGCTGTTCTCCACAATAAGCAGTTTTGTGAGCTCTCGGATGGTCTTCACGTTAACTAATGCTGTCTCTCAGGCACTCACGGAATGATACAAGTTGAATGGGGAATTCACAGGTTAAGTCGTGATTGTATTTTTCTACAATGGTTTGCGACGTAAAATCAACCTCAGTTAACAATATATTGTTAAGGGGCCCGGCCGCCTCGTTTATTTTTATTTTTTAAATTTGCCACCTCTTTTTTTTTTTCTCCCGACCTGGGTGTGCCCTCAGGCGTCATGGGCCCCCACGCAATCGCGTTGTCTGCGTCACGGTAGTGACGCCCCTGGCCCATGGTCAAAAATGGGATAGAAAACGTCTAAAAATAGATGTCTAAAACACGTCTATTTTTAGACGTGTTTTAGACGTCTATTTTTAGACATTTTTATCCCATTTTTAGACGCTCGTCTAATAGCCCATACTGTACGGCATACTATAGCACGCCGTTTTTTATCATTTTTGAGGATTTGAAAAAAATGAAAAAAAAAAAAAAAAACGATGGGTTATAGCCCATCGTTTTTTTTTTTTTTTTTTTCAAATCCTCAAAAATGATGAAAAACAGCTTGCTATAGTATGCCGTACAGTATGGGCTATAGCCCATGGTCAAAAATGGGATAAAAAACGTCTAAAAATAGACGTCTAAAACACGTCTATTTTTAGACGTGTTTTAGACGTCTATTTTTAGACATTTTTATCCCATTTTTAGACGCTCGTCTAATAGCCCATACTGTACGGCATACTATAGCACGCCGTTTTTCATCATTTTTGAGGATTTGAAAAAAATGAAAAAAAAAAAAAACGATGGGTTATAGCCCATCGTTTGTTTTTTTTGTTTTTTTTTAAATCCTCAAAAATGATGAAAAACAGCTTGCTATAGTATGCCGTACAGTATGGGCTATAGCCCATGGTCAAAAATTGGATAAAAAACGTCTAAAAATAGACGTCTAAAACACGTCTATTTTTAGACGTGTTTTAGACGTCTATTTTTAGACATTTTTATCCCATTTTTAGACGCTCGTCTAATAGCCCATACTGTACGGCATACTATAGCACGCCGTTTTTCATCATTTTTGAGGATTTGAAAAAAATGAAAAAAAAAAACGATGGGTTATAGCCCATCGTTTTTTTTTTTTTTTTTAATCCTCAAAAATGATGAAAAACGGCTTGCTATAGTATGCCGTACAGTATGGGCTATAGCCCATGGTCAAAAATGGGATAAAAAACGTCTAAAAATAGACGTCTAAAACACGTCTATTTTTAGACGTGTTTTAGACGTCTATTTTTAGACATTTTTATCCCATTTTTAGACGCTCGTCTAATAGCCCATACTGTGCGGCATGCTATAGCACGCCGTTTTTCATCATTTTTGAGGATTTGGAAAAAGAAAAAAAAAAACGATGGGTTATAGCCCATCGTTTTTTTTTTTTTTTTTATCCTCAAAAATGATGAAAAACGGCTTGCTATAGTATGCCGTACAGTATGGGCTATAGCCCATGGTCAAAAATGGGATAAAAACCGTCTAAAAATAGACGTCTAAAACACGTCTATTTTTAGACGTGTTTTAGACGTCTATTTTTAGACATTTTTATCCCATTTTTAGACGCTCGTCTAATAGCCCATACTGTACGGCATACTATAGCACGCCGTTTTTCATCATTTTTGAGGATTTGAAAAAAATGAAAAAAAAAAAAAAACGATGCGTTATAGCCCATCTTTTTTTTTTTTTTTTTTTTTTTTTTTCAAATCCTCAAAAATGATGAAAAACGGCTTGCTATATATAGTATGCCGTACAGTATGGGTTAGAGCCCATGGTCAAAAATGGGATAAAAAATGTCTAAAAATAGACGTCTAAAACACGTCTACTTTTAGACGTGTTTTAGACATCTATTTTTAGACATTTTTATCCCATTTTTAGACGCTCGTCTAATAGCCCATACTGTACGGCATACTATAGCACGCCGTTTTTCATCATTTTTGAGGATTTGAAAAAAATGAAAAAAAAAAAAAACGATGGGTTATAGCCCATCGTTTTTTTTTTTTTTTCAAATCCTCAAAAATGATGAAAAACGGCTTGCTATAGTATGCCGTACAGTATGGGCTATAGCCCATGGTCAAAAATGGGATAAAAAACGTCTAAAAATAGACGTCTAAAACACGTCTATTTTTAGACGTGTTTTAGACGTCTATTTTTAGACATTTTTATCCCATTTTTAGACGCTCGTCTAATAGCCCATACTGTACGGCATACTATAGCACGCCGTTTTTCATCATTTTTGAGGATTTGAAAAAAAAAAAAAAAAAAAAAAAACGATGCGCTATAGCCCATCGTTTTTTTATTTTATTTTTTTCAAATCCTCAAAAATGATGAAAAACGGCTTGCTATAGTATGCCGTACAGTATGGGCTATAGCCCATGGTCAAAAATGGGATAAAAACCGTCTAAAAATAGACGTCTAAAACACGTCTATTTTTAGACGTGTTTTAGACGTCTATTTTTAGACATTTTTATCCCATTTTTAGACGCTCGTCTAATAGCCCATACTGTACGGCATACTATAGCACGCCGTTTTTCATCATTTTTGAGGATTAGAAAAAATGAAAAAAAAAAAAAACGATGCGTTATAGCCCATCGTTTTTTTTTTTTTTTTTTTTTTTTTTCAAATCCTCAAAAATGATGAAAAACGGCTTGCTATAGTATGCCGTACAGTATGGGCTATAGCCCATGGTCAAAAATGGGATAAAAAACGTCTAAAAATAGACGTCTAAAACACGTCTATTTTTAGACGTGTTTTAGACGTCTATTTTTTGACATTTTCATCCCATTTTTAGACGCTCGTCTAATAGCCCATACTGTACGGCATGCTATAGCACGCCGTTTTTCATCATTTTTGAGGATTTGAAAAAAATGGAAAAAAAAAAACGATGGGTTATAGCCCATCGTTTTTTTTTTTTTTTTCAAATCCTCAAAAATGATGAAAAACGGCTTGCTATAGTATGCCGTACAGTATGGGCTATAGCCCATGGTCAAAAATGGGATAAAAAACGTCTAAAAATAGACGTCTAAAACACGTCTATTTTTAGACGTGTTTTAGACGTCAATTTTTAGACATTTTTATCCCAATTTTAGACGCTCGTCTAATAGCCCATACTGTACGGCATACTATAGCACGCCGTTTTTCATCATTTTTGAGGATTTGAAAAAAATGGAAAAAAAAAAACGATGGGTTATAGCCCATCGTTTTTTTTTTTTTTTCAAATCCTCAAAAATGATGAAAAACGGCTTGCTATAGTATGCCGTACAGTATGGGCTATAGCCCATGGTCAAAAATGGGATAAAAAACGTCTAAAAATAGACGTCTAAAACACGTCTATTTTTTGACATTTTCATCCCATTTTTAGACGCTCGTCTAATAGCCCATACTGTACGGCATGCTATAGCACGCCGTTTTTCATCATTTTTGAGGATTTGAAAAAAATGGAAAAAAAAAAACGATGGGTTATAGCCCATCGTTTTTTTTTTTTTTTTCAAATCCTCAAAAATGATGAAAAACGGCTTGCTATAGTATGCCGTACAGTATGGGCTATAGCCCATGGTCAAAAATGGGATAAAAAACGTCTAAAAATAGACGTCTAAAAAACGTCTAAAAATAGACGTCTAAAACACGTCTATTTTTAGACGTGTTTTAGACGTCTATTTTTAGACATTTTTATCCCATTTTTAGACGCTCGTCTAATAGCCCATACTGTACGGCATACTATAGCACGCCGTTTTTCATCATTTTTGAGGATTTGAAAAAAATATGGGAGAAAAAACGATGGGTTATAGCCCATCGTTTTTTCTTTTTTTTTTTTCAAATCCTCAAAAATGATGAAAAACGGCTTGCTATAGTATGCCGTACAGTATGGGCTATAGCCCATGGTCAAAAATGGGATAAAAAACGTCTAAAAATAGACGTCTAAAACACGTCTATTTTTAGACGTGTTTTAGACGTCAATTTTTAGACATTTTTATCCCAATTTTAGACGCTCGTCTAATAGCCCATACTGTACGGCATACTATAGCACGCCGTTTTTCATCATTTTTGAGGATTTGAAAAAAATGGAAAAAAAAAAACGATGGGTTATAGCCCATCGTTTTTTGTTTTTTTTCAAATCCTCAAAAATGATGAAAAACGGCTTGCTATAGTATGCCGTACAGTATGGGCTATAGCCCATGGTCAAAAATGGGATAAAAAACGTCTAAAATAGACGTCTAAAACACGTCTATTTTTAGACGTGTTTTAGACGTCTATTTTTAGACATTTTTATCCCATTTTTAGACGCTCGTCTAATAGCCCATACTGTACGGCATACTATAGCACGCCGTTTTTCATCATTTTTGAGGATTTGAAAAAAATGGGAAAAAAAAAAACGATGGGTTATAGCCCATCGTTTTTTTTTTTTTTTTCAAATCCTCAAAAATGATGAAAAACGGCTTGCTATAGTATGCCGTACAGTATGGGCTATAGCCCATGGTCAAAAATGGGATAAAAAACGTCTAAAAATAGACGTCTAAAAAACGTCTAAAAATAGACGTCTAAAACACGTCTATTTTTAGACGTGTTTTAGACGTCTATTTTTAGACATTTTTATCCCATTTTTAGACGCTCGTCTAATAGCCCATACTGTACGGCATACTATAGCACGCCGTTTTTCATCATTTTTGAGGATTTGAAAAAAATGGGGGGAAAAAAACGATGGGTTATAGCCCATCGTTTTTTTTTTTTTTTTTTTTTTTTTTCAAATCCTCAAAAATGATGAAAAACGGCTTGCTATAGTATGCCGTACAGTATGGGCTATAGCCCATGGTCAAAAATGGGATAAAAAACGTCTAAAAATAGACGTCTAAAAATAGACGTGTTTTAGACGTCAATTTTTTGACATTTTTATCCCAATTTTAGACGCTCGTCTAATAGCCCATACTGTACGGCATACTATAGCACGCCGTTTTTCATCATTTTTGAGGATTTGAAAAAAATGGAAAAAAAAAAAACGATGGGTTATAGCCCATCGTTTTTTGTTTTTTTTTCAAATCCTCAAAAATGATGAAAAACGGCTTGCTATAGTATGCCGTACAGTATGGGCTATAGCCCATGGTCAAAAATGGGATAAAAAACGTCTAAAAATAGATGTCTAAAACACGTCTATTTTTAGACGTGTTTTAGACGTCAATTTTTAGACATTTTTATCCCATTTTTAGACGCTCGTCTAATAGACCATACTGTACGGCATACTATAGCACGCCGTTTTTCATCATTTTTGAGGATTTGAAAAAAAAGGAAAAAAAAAAAAACGATGGGTTATTAGCCCATCGTTTTTTTTTTTTTTTCAAATCCTCAAAAATGATGAAAAACGGCTTGCTATAGTATGCCGTACAGTATGGGCTATAGCCCATGGTCAAAAATGGGATAAAAACCGTCTAAAAATAGACGTCTAAAACACGTCTATTTTTAGACGTGTTTTAGACGTCTATTTTTAGACATTTTTATCCCATTTTTTGACGCTCGTCTAATAGCCCATACTGTACGGCATACTATAGCACGCCGTTTTTCATCATTTTTGAGGATTTGAAAAAATGAAAAAAAAAAAAAACGATGCGTTATAGCCCATCGTTTTTTTTTTTTTTTTTTTTTTTTTTAAATCCTCAAAAATGATGAAAAACGGCTTGCTATAGTATGCCGTACAGTATGGGCTATAGCCCATGGTCAAAAATGGGATAAAAAACGTCTAAAAATAGACGTCTAAAACACGTCTATTTTTAGACGTGTTTTAGACGTCTATTTTTTGACATTTTCATCCCATTTTTAGACGCTCGTCTAATAGCCCATACTGTACGGCATGCTATAGCACGCCGTTTTTCATCATTTTTGAGGATTTGAAAAAAAAAAAAAAAACGATGGGTTATAGCCCATCTTTTTTTTTTCTTTTTTTTTTTTTTTTTAAATCCTCAAAAATGATGAAAAACGGCTTGCTATAGTATGCCGTACAGTATGGGCTATAGCCCATGGTCAAAAATGGGATAAAAACCGTCTAAAAATAGACGTCTAAAACACGTCTATTTTTAGACGTGTTTTAGACGTCTATTTTTAGACATTTTTATCCCATTTTTAGACGCTCGTCTAATAGCCCATACTGTACGGCATACTATAGCACGCCGTTTTTCATCATTTTTGAGGATTTGAAAAAAATGGAAAAAAAAAAACGATGCGTTATAGCCCATCGTTTTTTTTTTTTTTTTTTTTTTTTTAAATCCTCAAAAATGATGAAAAACGGCTTGCTATAGTATGCCGTACAGTATGGGCTATAGCCCATGGTCAAAAATGGGATAAAAACCGTCTAAAAATAGACGTCTAAAACACGTCTATTTTTAGACGTGTTTTAGACGTCTATTTTTAGACATTTTTATCCCATTTTTAGACGCTCGTCTAATAGCCCATACTGTACGGCATACTATAGCACGCCGTTTTTCATCATTTTTGAGGATTTGAAAAAAATGGGGGGAAAAAAACGATGGGTTATAGCCCATCGTTTTTTTTTTTTTTTTTTTTTTTTTCAAATCCTCAAAAATGATGAAAAACGGCTTGCTATAGTATGCCGTACAGTATGGGCTATAGCCCATGGTCAAAAATGGGATAAAAAACGTCTAAAAATAGACGTCTAAAAATAGACGTGTTTTAGACGTCAATTTTTTGACATTTTTATCCCAATTTTAGACGCTCGTCTAATAGCCCATACTGTACGGCATACTATAGCACGCCGTTTTTCATCATTTTTGAGGATTTGAAAAAAATGGAAAAAAAAAAACGATGGGTTATAGCCCATCGTTTTTTGTTTTTTTTTCAAATCCTCAAAAATGATGAAAAACGGCTTGCTATAGTATGCCGTACAGTATGGGCTATAGCCCATGGTCAAAAATGGGATAAAAAACGTCTAAAAATAGATGTCTAAAACACGTCTATTTTTAGACGTGTTTTAGACGTCAATTTTTAGACATTTTTATCCCATTTTTAGACGCTCGTCTAATAGACCATACTGTACGGCATACTATAGCACGCCGTTTTTCATCATTTTTGAGGATTTGAAAAAAAAGGAAAAAAAAAAAACGATGGGTTATTAGCCCATCGTTTTTTTTTTTTTTTCAAATCCTCAAAAATGATGAAAAACGGCTTGCTATAGTATGCCGTACAGTATGGGCTATAGCCCATGGTCAAAAATGGGATAAAAACCGTCTAAAAATAGACGTCTAAAACACGTCTATTTTTAGACGTGTTTTAGACGTCTATTTTTAGACATTTTTATCCCATTTTTTGACGCTCGTCTAATAGCCCATACTGTACGGCATACTATAGCACGCCGTTTTTCATCATTTTTGAGGATTTGAAAAAATGAAAAAAAAAAAAAACGATGCGTTATAGCCCATCGTTTTTTTTTTTTTTTTTTTTTTTTTTAAATCCTCAAAAATGATGAAAAACGGCTTGCTATAGTATGCCGTACAGTATGGGCTATAGCCCATGGTCAAAAATGGGATAAAAAACGTCTAAAAATAGACGTCTAAAACACGTCTATTTTTAGACGTGTTTTAGACGTCTATTTTTTGACATTTTCATCCCATTTTTAGACGCTCGTCTAATAGCCCATACTGTACGGCATGCTATAGCACGCCGTTTTTCATCATTTTTGAGGATTTGAAAAAAAAAAAAAAAACGATGGGTTATAGCCCATCTTTTTTTTTTCTTTTTTTTTTTTTTTTTAAATCCTCAAAAATGATGAAAAACGGCTTGCTATAGTATGCCGTACAGTATGGGCTATAGCCCATGGTCAAAAATGGGATAAAAACCGTCTAAAAATAGACGTCTAAAACACGTCTATTTTTAGACGTGTTTTAGACGTCTATTTTTAGACATTTTTATCCCATTTTTAGACGCTCGTCTAATAGCCCATACTGTACGGCATACTATAGCACGCCGTTTTTCATCATTTTTGAGGATTTGAAAAAAATGGAAAAAAAAAAACGATGCGTTATAGCCCATCGTTTTTTTTTTTTTTTTTTTTTTTTAAATCCTCAAAAATGATGAAAAACGGCTTGCTATAGTATGCCGTACAGTATGGGCTATAGCCCATGGTCAAAAATGGGATAAAAACCGTCTAAAAATAGACGTCTAAAACACGTCTATTTTTAGACGTGTTTTAGACGTCTATTTTTAGACATTTTTATCCCATTTTTTGACGCTCGTCTAATAGCCCATACTGTACGGCATACTATAGCACGCCGTTTTTCATCATTTTTGAGGATTTGAAAAAATGAAAAAAAAAAAAAACGATGCGTTATAGCCCATCGTTTTTTTTTTTTTTTTTTTTTTTTTTAAATCCTCAAAAATGATGAAAAACGGCTTGCTATAGTATGCCGTACAGTATGGGCTATAGCCCATGGTCAAAAATGGGATAAAAAACGTCTAAAAATAGACGTCTAAAACACGTCTATTTTTAGACGTGTTTTAGACGTCTATTTTTTGACATTTTCATCCCATTTTTAGACGCTCGTCTAATAGCCCATACTGTACGGCATGCTATAGCACGCCGTTTTTCATCATTTTTGAGGATTTGAAAAAAATGGAAAAAAAAAAACGATGGGTTATAGCCCATCGTTTTTTTTTTTTTTTCAAATCCTCAAAAATGATGAAAAACGGCTTGCTATAGTATGCCGTACAGTATGGGCTATAGCCCATGGTCAAAAATGGGATAAAAAACGTCTAAAAATAGACGTCTAAAAAACGTCTAAAAATAGACGTCTAAAACACGTCTATTTTTAGACGTGTTTTAGACGTCTATTTTTAGACATTTTTATCCCATTTTTAGACGCTCGTCTAATAGCCCATACTGTACGGCATACTATAGCACGCCGTTTTTCATCATTTTTGAGGATTTGAAAAAAATGGGGGAAAAAAAACGATGGGTTATAGCCCATCGTTTTTTTTTTTTTTTTTTTTTTTTTTTTCAAATCCTCAAAAATGATGAAAAACGGCTTGCTATAGTATGCCGTACAGTATGGGCTATAGCCCATGGTCAAAAATGGGATAAAAAACGTCTAAAAATAGACGTCTAAAACACGTCTATTTTTAGACGTGTTTTAGACGTCAATTTTTAGACATTTTTATCCCAATTTTAGACGCTCGTCTAATAGCCCATACTGTACGGCATACTATAGCACGCCGTTTTTCATCATTTTTGAGGATTTGAAAAAAATGGAAAAAAAAAAACGATGGGTTATAGCCCATCGTTTTTTGTTTTTTTTCAAATCCTCAAAAATGATGAAAAACGGCTTGCTATAGTATGCCGTACAGTATGGGCTATAGCCCATGGTCAAAAATGGGATAAAAAACGTCTAAAAATAGACGTCTAAAACACGTCTATTTTTAGACGTGTTTTAGACGTCTATTTTTTTGACATTTTTATCCCATTTTTAGACGCTCGTCTAATAGCCCATACTGTACGGCATACTATAGCACGCCGTTTTTCATCATTTTTGAGGATTTGAAAAAAATGGAAAAAAAAAAACGATGGGTTATAGCCCATCGTTTTTTTTTCTTTTTCAAATCCTCAAAAATGATGAAAAACGGCTTGCTATAGTATGCCGTACAGTATGGGCTATAGCCCATGGTCAAAAATGGGATAAAAAACGTCTAAAAATAGACGTCTAAAAAACGTCAAAAATAGACGTCTAAAACACGTCTATTTTTAGACGTGTTTTAGACGTCAATTTTTAGACATTTTTATCCCAATTTTAGACGCTCGTCTAATAGCCCATACTGTACGGCATACTATAGCACGCCGTTTTTCATCATTTTTGAGGATTGGAAAAAAATGAAAAAAAAAAAACGATGGGTTATAGCCCATCGTTTTTTGTTTTTTTTCAAATCCTCAAAAATGATGAAAAACGGCTTGCTATAGTATGCCGTACAGTATGGGCTATAGCCCTGTTACGGACCACGGTCCTTTTGATTATTTGTTATTTGTTTAAGTATAATTATTATTTATGGTGACTATTAAATTAGGATAATAATTATAAGTTTGGGAAATGTATTGTGTTTTATGGCATGTGACAAGTTGTGTTTCTTCTGTTTGTGAATGAGGTGCTGAGAACATGAGACTGTTGGCTACAGTACTCAAGGGAATGCATACAGACATGGCTGTGAGTGACAGGTCTCTGATTGGACCTGCCCCTCTCTTACTTATTGGTTCTCCCCGACAACACCAGTTTCCTGTTGGCTGGGCACTCTTCCTGTTGCTCTATAAAAGCTCAGTTGAACTTGACTTCACTAGGGGACGACAGCGCTTCAGCAGCAGAGAATCGATCCCTCTTGTCCTCTCTTGTGCCTGCCTTTTGATTTAGTTTGTTATTGTTTCTGGTTCATTGCCGTAAGTTATGATTTGTTTTGTTTAGTCCAGTTTTCGTTTGAAGTAATCTTTAATTTATTTATGAGTCTGTAAACCAACTATTTATCCTTGTTTTAAAAGCCCGGTTCCTACCTCCACCATGTAGGAGTGCCAGGTCTTTTTCTTTTGGTACTTTATTGTAATTTTGGTTAGTTAGGGTAGTTAGGGATTTAGAATTGTCTTTTGTTTAAACTCTGTTAGGGCCTTAGGTAGGGGTAAACTTTTGTTTTCTAGTTAGATTTGTTTTGTTAGAATAGCACCTGCACTCTGAAGCTAACTTATGGGAGAATGTGAACCAGAATTGTATGAATTGTCTCTGCCACTGAAAGAAAAGGGCTGCTACAAATAAATTGAAGTTCTTTTCACCCTGTCTCCTCTCAAATTGTGTCATGTCCCTTCACCCTAGACGAAGGTCCATAACATAATTGGGGGCTCGTGAAAGCAAAAATTAGGACCATTGTTTGATATTAATTAGGAATTAAAAAAAAAAAAAAAAGTTGAACTCCAGATTTTGCCCAAAAAAACTATTTGGTGGTTCTCTTTTTTCTTTTTTTTTCTCAAGGTTACCCCTCGTAATTAGGTTTGCTTATATTCGTTATTGTAATTTGGCTTCTTTGGATTCTGGTAATTTTTTGGGATATTTTGTAAATATTTCAATTATTTTTGCGGCCTAGTTTGGCCTTTTCGTTCGTTTCGTAGTGTTTTTTTTTTTTTGTGTTTAAGGCGGCGCGAGTAGAGGAATTCGTTCGGTTAGTTATTCATTCTCGGTCTGGTGAGTAGTCAAACATTTTCTGTCTCTCTGTAGTTTGGCAGTTTTACTAGTGTAGGGTTTAGAATCAAATGTCTTCTGGTAGAAAAGGAACAAGTAGTAGGTTATCTGTTGACATAGGCGAGGCGACACACACAGCTCCTGTTTCTCCCACCCCGACAAATTTAGATAGTTTAACGAAAGTAGAATTGAGCCTGGTTGCCAAAGCCTTTAATATCCAGGTTCCAGCCGGTAGTAACAAAGCCGAGCTAAAGAGGAGTGTTGAGGTAAGACTCACCCGGAAAGCGCTCATGCAGAGCGGGCAGCAGCAGCAGCATGTTAGTACATCAGAACAGCCTAACGAGGGTGCGGCCTCGCACGCCTCAGCATCGTCTGACCAGGGAGACGGGGGGGAAGCCTCCGCTCTCCAGAGTCAAACGGAAACTGACGCCGCTGCTGGGGGGGTCCTCGGCACCCGGGGTCTCGAGCTCACGATCCGTCTGAGACAGCTGGAGCTTGACATGAAGGTTAGGGAGGTAGAAGCCCTTCACTTGCGCATCAGGGCGGCGGAGCTCGAGAGGGAACCGCTCCCCCAGCGCAGCCCACTGCAGTCGGCAGGGGCTGCTGGAGCGTCTACTACCACCCAGAGTGCAACATCGACCTTCGACATCAGTAAGCATATTTCTCTTGTCCCTCCCTTCAGAGAAGCGGAGGTAGATTCGTATTTTGATGCATTTGAGCGCATTGCTACCACTGTGAATTGGCCTAAAAACATGTGGAGTCTGTTACTGCAATGCAAACTGGTGGGGAAGGCTCGGGATGTGTGTGCGGCCTTGTCTATCGATCAGAGTTTGGATTATGAAGTGGTGGAAAAGACCATATTACGTAGTTATGCCCTCGTTCCTGAGGCGTATAGACAACGCTTTCGTTCATCATGTGAGAAAACTGCCGATCAAACTTATGTAGAATTTGCTAGAGAGAAATCTGTGTTGTTTGACAAATGGTGCACGGCTACTAAAGCAGTCACTGCTCACCAGATCCGTGAATTGATTTTGTTGGAGGAATTTAAATCCTGCCTATTTGATCGTAGTCTACTCATGAGCAGAGAGTAGTTACGGTAATTAATGTGGCGTCCTGCGCTAATGAATTTATTTTGGCACATCGATCTGTGTTCTTCGCTCCCTCTGTCCGCTGTGACCCTATGGCGGCAGAGTGGGGAAAATTCGAAATTTGCTCTGTTAAAGCCCACCTAGTTTTCGTTCTGTTACTGTCTCCTCGGAGGCGTGAGAGTTTTATTACCATTTTGAGGGTCGCCTCATTTCGATGTGTCCCACTCTGCAGCACAAAGATGATCAGAAAAAAAAGAAGAAAAAAAAAAACTGTTGGGTTGTCCCTTTCTGAAAGGCATTGTCTCTGTCAGGTTAGGTTGCTGATCACAATCCTATGCCATACGGGAGTTTACAATCTCGTCATAATGATGTGTTGCCTATTTCAGAGAAGTTCTATTTTTGTTTTTATTTTTTGGTGATTGCGTTAGGAGTGGAAATGTGTTCGTTAACGCTCGGTTGCATTTCTGTGGTTTACGTACGCCCTGGTCTCTGTTTTGTGCTGGTGGGTACTCGTGTGTGTGTGTGTGTGTTTACCAGATGGCAGCGTAATGTTTGATTTTCGGCAATGATCTAGCTGGGGGGGAGATTGTTGAAAATACTGTGATAAATTTGGATCAGTCGCTGAGTATGGTTGCCACGGTTATTCTCTGCTTGCGCTTTGACCCGTGCCACGGGTAGGGAAAGGCTGTGGTGAAATGACCTTGAGTAATACGTTCATGTGTTATGGTCAATCAGTAAATCCTTTTGCCACCAAACCTAGACAAGAGGTTACTGATGTGCTGCCCATATAGGACTGATTTTTGTGTGTGATGTGATGTTTGATAAAAAGGTTTTTTGGTTCGCACCCGCTGTAGGTAATCTTGGGTTAAGTTCGGTCCAGCAGGTTGTGGTACCTCAATTTTGTTTTTCGTTTGGGAAGTTATGTGTTTTGAAACTTTGTCTGGCCATTTAGGCATTCATAAATTGTATTGTCACATTTTGTTTGTTTATAGTATTAAGTTATGGGTAAACCTAACCAGGTTACCCCTCTGACTCCGTTGTTAACTATCCCAGTCATGATAGGTCCATTTGAACATAACATTATTTTTGTCTGTGTTGGCCCACTTCTCAAATTTAAGTCTGTTTGATTGTTGTTTTGGTCCCCTTTTCTCCACTCGAAATACCCTTATAGTGACCCCTTTTTTCCACTTGAAATGTCCTTAGACTTAGTGATCTCCTCTTCTTTACATATTTTTGTACATTTGTGTTAAATGCTTAAACTTTGCCTTAAATTCTAGTAATTCATTCATAAATGTGAAAGGGTATTTGGCATATCCCCACGTACTGTTGAATTTTGGTTACTTTGGTGGTTGATCTGTTGAGTATTTTCTCACACATGTAATTTGTCCGTTGTGAATATGAAGAGCCAATACTGTGAAAGCCAATACTGTGATTAAGTGACTAATTAATTAAGTGACTGAAGTGTGACTAATTTATTTCTCTGTTTTCACCTTTCTGTTCTTTTTGCAGTTGTACGGAGGTACTGATTTCATTTCGATACCTGCTCCTGTGGTGTTCGTGTCTGTTGTGTTTTGTTCCCCAGAAAGTGGTTGCTGCATTCTAAGCTCTAGTGGCTCTAGCTTGCATGATTCTGAGTCTTTGAAAATTCTGTATTTGTTCTTTTGCAGTACCGGATTCTTTGGCCCAATAAGCAGGCATGATTAGTTTGATTCGAAATAATGTCATTTTATTTTCAGATACTATCTCACACCATTGAACTATCCCTTGATGTGGACGTGGGTGTGAATTCTGCTTTTGGATGATGTGTTTTTATGGCATATTTTGTTTAAAAGTGGTCTGGTCGCCTTGTCTGCTGGTGCCAGAATCTAATGGCAGTGTTTGCACAGGTTTTGAAGATGTGATAATGTCACTAAACCTGTATCTTATGATTTGCCTCTTAGGGAGGATGGTGTAAAGTGTGTGGCTGCAAAAATGTGGTTTGTTGAAATTTGTTAAACTTTGTCTGCTCTAGATTGATAACTGGTATTGGCAGGTCCCGTTATCACCTGTGTGTCGGAGATTTCTGCTTTTGTGATTTTTGTTTCTGTTTTCCTGTGATTTTTGTTTCTGTTTCTTGATGAGTTTTGTGATTCGTACCATACATAATGATACTGGGTTTTGTTTTGTTTGTAGTCCTGTGAAGTTCTCCTGTGTAGCTTGCCTGTCCCAAGTGTCCAGACGCCAGACCAGTTCGAGGCGGATGTCAGTGGCGGTTGGACCACAGCTGTACTATTAACGAGAATAATGTGGAAACTTGGACCCAGAACGTATGTAGTGATTTCAGATTTCAGGAAATTTGTCACAAGAAAGGAGCTGATAATGTCTTGGCAGATGCTCTTTCTCGTGTTTGCTCCCCGGAGTAACTCAACTTCTTCTTTTGGGGGAGGAAGTTCTGTTTTGTGGGGGGGGTGTTACGGACCACGGTCCTTTTGATTATTTGTTATTTGTTTAAGTATAATTATTATTTATGGTGACTATTAAATTAGGATAATAATTATAAGTTTGGGAAATGTATTGTGTTTTATGGCATGTGACAAGTTGTGTTTCTTCTGTTTGTGAATGAGGTGCTGAGAACATGAGACTGTTGGCTACAGTACTCAAGGGAATGCATACAGACATGGCTGTGAGTGACAGGTCTCTGATTGGACCTGCCCCTCTCTTACTTATTGGTTCTCCCCGACAACACCAGTTTCCTGTTGGCTGGGCACTCTTCCTGTTGCTCTATAAAAGCTCAGTTGAACTTGACTTCACTAGGGGACGACAGCGCTTCAGCAGCAGAGAATCGATCCCTCTTGTCCTCTCTTGTGCCTGCCTTTTGATTTAGTTTGTTATTGTTTCTGGTTCATTGCCGTAAGTTATGATTTGTTTTGTTTAGTCCAGTTTTCGTTTGAAGTAATCTTTAATTTATTTATGAGTCTGTAAACCAACTATTTATCCTTGTTTTAAAAGCCCGGTTCCTACCTCCACCATGTAGGAGTGCCAGGTCTTTTTCTTTTGGTACTTTATTGTAATTTTGGTTAGTTAGGGTAGTTAGGGATTTAGAATTGTCTTTTGTTTAAACTCTGTTAGGGCCTTAGGTAGGGGTAAACTTTTGTTTTCTAGTTAGATTCGTTTTGTTAGAATAGCACCTGCACTCTGAAGCTAACTTATGGGAGAATGTGAACCAGAATTGTATGAATTGTCTCTGCCACTGAAAGAAAAGGGCTGCTACAAATAAATTGAAGTTCTTTTCACCCTGTCTCCTCTCAAATTGTGTCATGTCCCTTCACCCTAGACGAAGGTCCATAACAAGCCCATGGTCAAAAATGGGATAAAAAACGTCTAAAAATAGACGTCTAAAACACGTCTATTTTTAGACATTTTTATCCCATTTTTAGACGCTCGTCTAATAGCCCATACTGTACGGCATACTATAGCACGCCGTTTTTCATCATTTTTGAGGATTTGAAAAAAATGGAGAAAAAAAAAAAACGATGCGTTATAGCCCATCGTTTTTTTTTATTTTTATTTTTTTAAATCCTCAAAAATGATGAAAAACGGCTTGCTATAGTATGCCGTACAGTATGGGCTATAGCCCATGGTCAAAAATGGGATAAAAAACGTCTAAAAATAGACGTCTAAAACACGTCTATTTTTAGACGTGTTTTAGACGTCTATTTTTAGACATTTTTATCCCATTTTTAGACGCTCGTCTAATAGCCCATACTGTACGGCATACTATAGCACGCCGTTTTTCATCATTTTTGAGGATTTGAAAAAAATGGAAAAAAAAAAAACGATGGGTTATAGCCCATCGTTTTTTTTTTTTTTTTTTTAATCCTCAAAAATGATGAAAAACGGCTTGCTATAGTATGCCGTACAGTATGGGCTATAGCCCATGGTCAAAAATGGGATAAAAAACGTCTAAAAATAGACGTCTAAAACACGTCTATTTTTAGACGTGTTTTAGACGTCTATTTTTAGACATTTTTATCCCATTTTTAGACGCTCGTCTAATAGCCCATACTGTACGGCATACTATAGCACGCCGTTTTTCATCATTTTTGAGGATTTGAAAAAAATGAAAAAAAAAAAACGATGGGTTATAGCCCATCGTTTTTTTTTTTTTTTCAAATCCTCAAAAATGATGAAAAACGGCTTGCTATAGTATGCCGTACAGTATGGGCTATAGCCCATGGTCAAAAATGGGATAAAAAACGTCTAAAAATAGACGTCTAAAAAACGTCTAAAAATAGACGTCTAAAACACGTCTATTTTTAGACGTGTTTTAGACGTCTATTTTTTGACATTTTTATCCCATTTTTAGACGCTCGTCTAATAGCCCATACTGTACGGCATACTATAGCACGCCGTTTTTCATCATTTTTGAGGATTTGAAAAAAATGGGGAAAAAAAAACGATGGGTTATAGCCCATCGTTTTTTTTTTTTTTTTTTTTTTTTTTCAAATCCTCAAAAATGATGAAAAACGGCTTGCTATAGTATGCCGTACAGTATGGGCTATAGCCCATGGTCAAAAATGGGATAAAAAACGTCTAAAAATAGACGTCTAAAACACGTCTATTTTTAGACGTGTTTTAGACGTCAATTTTTAGACATTTTTATCCCATTTTTAGACGCTCGTCTAATAGCCCATACTCTACGGCATACTATAGCACGCCGTTTTTCATCATTTTTGAGGATTTGAAAAAAATGGGAAAAAAAAAAACGATGGGTTATAGCCCATCGTTTTTTTTTTTTTTTTTAATCCTCCAAAATGATGAAAAACGGCTTGCTATAGTATGCCGTACAGTATGGGCTATAGCCCATGGTCAAAAATGGGATAAAAAACGTCTAAAAATAGACGTCTAAAACACGTCTATTTTTAGACGTGTTTTAGACGTCTATTTTTAGACATTTTTATCCCATTTTTAGACGCTCGTCTAATAGCCCATACTGTACGGCATACTATAGCACGCCGTTTTTCATCATTTTTGAGGATTTGAAAAAAATGAAAAAAAAAAAAACGATGGGTTATAGCCCATCGTTTTTTTTTTTTTTTTTTATCCTCAAAAATGATGAAAAACGGCTTGCTATAGTATGCCGTACAGTATGGGCTATAGCCCATGGTCAAAAATGGGATAAAAAACGTCTAAAAATAGACGTCTAAAACACGTCTATTTTTAGACGTGTTTTAGACGTCTATTTTTAGACATTTTTATCCCATTTTTAGACGCTCGTCTAATAGCCCATACTGTACGGCATACTATAGCACGCCGTTTTTCATAATTTTTGAGGATTTGAAAAAAATGAAAAAAAAAAAAAACGATGGGTTATAGCCCATCGTTATTTATATATATGTATATTTTTTTCAAATCCTCAAAAATGATGAAAAACAGCGTGTTATAGTATGCCGTACGGTATGGGCAATAGCTCATGTTCAAAAATGATGAAAAACGAGGTTATTTTTTTTTTTCAAATTTAAAAAAAACGATGGGCTATAACCCATGTTTTTTTTTTTTTTCCTTTTTTTCAAATCCTCAAAAATGATGAAAAACAGCGTGTTACAGTATGCCGTACGGTATGGGCTATAGCTCATGTTCAAAAATGATGAAAAACGAGGTAATTCTTTTTTTCAAAATTTCAAAAAACGATGGGCTATACCCCATGTTTTTTTTTTTTTTTTCAAATCCTCAAAAATGATGAAAAACAGCGTGTTATAGTATGCCGTACGGTATGGGCAATAGCTCATGTTCAAAAATGATGAAAAACGAGGTTAATTTTTTTTTCAAATTTTCAAAAAACGATGGGCTATAACCCATGTTTTTTTTTTTTTCATTTTTTTCAAATCCTCAAAAATGATGAAAAACAGCGTGCTATAGTATGCCGTACTGTATGGGCTATATATAGCCCATGTTCAAAAATGATTAAAAACTAGGTTATTTTTTTTTTTCAAAATTTCAAAAAACGATGTGCTATAACCCATGTTTTTTTTTTTTCATTTTTTTCAAATCCTCAAAAATGATGAAAAACAGCGTGTTATAGTATGCCGTACGGTATGGGCAATAGCTCATGTTCAAAAATGATGAAAAACGAGGTTATTTTTTTTTTCAAATTTTCACAAAACGATGGGCTATAACCCATGTTTTTTTTTTTTTTCATTTTTTTCAAATCCTCAAAAATGATGAAAAACAGCGTGTTACAGTATGCCGTACGGTATGGGCTATAGCTCATGTTCAAAAATGATGAAAAACGAGGTAATTCTTTTTTTCAAAATTTCAAAAAACGATGGGCTATACCCCATGTTTTTTTTTTTTTTTTTTTTTTCAAATCCTCAAAAATGATGAAAAACAGCGTGTTATAGTATGCCGTACGGTATGGGCAATAGCTCATGTTCAAAAATGATGAAAAACGAGGTTAATTTTTTTTTCAAATTTTCAAAAAACGATGGGCTATAACCCATGTTTTTTTTTCTTTCATTTTTTTCAAATCCTCAAAAATGATGAAAAACGGCTTGCTATAGTATGCCGTACAGTATGGGCTATAGCCCATGGTCAAAAATGGGATAAAAAACGTCTAAAAATAGACGTCTAAAACACGTCTATTTTTAGACGTGTTTTACACGTCTATTTTTAGACATTTTTATCCCATTTTTAGACGCTCGTCTAATAGCCCATACTGTACGGCATACTATAGCACGCCGTTTTTCATCATTTTTGAGGATTTGAAAAAAATGAAAAAAAAAAAAAACGATGGGTTATAGCCCATCGTTTTTTTTCTTTTTTTTTAATCCTCAAAAATGATGAAAAACGGCTTGCTATAGTATGCCGTACAGTATGGGCTATAGCCCATGGTCAAAAATGGGATAAAAAACGTCTAAAAATAGACGTCTAAAACACGTCTATTTTTAGACGTGTTTTAGACGTCTATTTTTAGACATTTTTATCCCATTTTTAGACGCTCGTCTAATAGCCCATACTGTACGGCATACTATAGCACGCCGTTTTTCATCATTTTTGAGGATTTGAAAAAAATGGGGAAAAAAAAAACGATGGGTTATAGCCCATCGTTTATTTTATTTTTTATTTTATTTTTTTAAATCCTCAAAAATGATGAAAAACGGCTTGCTATAGTATGCCGTACAGTATGGGCTATAGCCCATGGTCAAAAATGGGATAAAAAACGTCTAAAAATAGACGTCTAAAACACGTCTATTTTTAGACGTGTTTTAGACGTCAATTTTTTGACATTTTTATCCCATTTTTAGACGCTCGTCTAATAGCCCATACTGTACGGCATACTATAGCACGCCGTTTTTCATCATTTTTGAGGATTTGAAAAAAATGGAAAAAAAAAAAACGATGGGTTATAGCCCATCGTTTTTTTTTTTTTTTTTAATCCTCAAAAATGATGAAAAACGGCTTGCTATAGTATGCCGTACAGTATGGGCTATAGCCCATGGTCAAAAATGGGATAAAAAACGTCTAAAAATAGACGTCAATTTTTAGACATTTTTATCCCATTTTTAGACGCTCGTCTAATAGCCCATACTGTACGGCATACTATAGCACGCCGTTTTTCTACATTTTTGAGGATTTGAAAAAAATGAAAAAAAAAAAACGATGGGTTATAGCCCATCGTTTTTTTTTTTTTCTTACTTTTTCAAATCCTCAAAAATGATGAAAAACGGCTTGCTATAGTATGCCGTACAGTATGGGCTATAGCCCATGGTCAAAAATGGGATAAAAAACGTCTAAAAATAGACGTCTAAAACACGTCTATTTTTAGACGTGTTTTAGACGTCAATTTTTAGACATTTTTATCCCATTTTTAGACGCTCGTCTAATAGCCCATACTGTACGGCATACTATAGCACGCCGTTTTTCATCATTTTTGAGGATTTGAAAAAAAATGAAAAAAATAAAAAAAACGATGGGTTATAGCCCATCTTTTTTTTTTTTTTTTTTTTTTTTTTAATCCTCAAAAAATAGACGTCTAAAACACGTCTAAAAATAGACGTGTTTTAGACGTCTATTTTTAGACGTTTTTTATCCCATTTTTGACCATGGGCTATAGCCCATACTGTACGGCATACTATAGCACGCCGTTTTTCATCATTTTTGAGGATTTGAAAAAAATGGGGGAAAAAAAACGATGGGTTATAGCCCATCGTTTTTTTTTTTTTTTTTTCAAACCCTCAAAAATGATGAAAAACGGCGTGCTATAGTATGCCGTACAGTATGGGCTATAGCCCATGGTCAAAAATGGGATAAAAAACGTCTAAAAATAGACGTCTGAAACACGTCTATTTTTAGACGTGTTTTAGACGTCAATTTTTAGACATTTTTATCCCATTTTTAGACGCTCGTCTAATAGCCCATACTGTACGGCATACTATAGCACGCCGTTTTTCTACATTTTTGAGGATTTGAAAAAAATGAAAAAAAACAAAACGATGGGTTATAGCCCATCGTTTTTTTTTTTTTCTTACTTTTTCAAATCCTCAAAAATGATGAAAAACGGCTTGCTATAGTATGCCGTACAGTATGGGCTATAGCCCATGGTCAAAAATGGGATAAAAAACGTCTAAAAATAGGATTAATAGCCCATACTGTACGGCATACTATAGCACGCCGTTTTTCATCATTTTTGAGGATTTGAAAAAAAATGAAAAAAATATAAAAAACGATGGGTTATAGCCCATCTTTTTTTTTTTTTTTTTTTTTTTTTTCAAACCCTCAAAAATGATGAAAAACGGCGTGCTATAGTATGCCGTACAGTATGGGCTATAGCCCATGGTCAAAAATGGGATAAAAAACGTCTAAAAATAGACGTCTAAAACACGTCTATTTTTAGACGTGTTTTAGACGTCAATTTTTAGACATTTTTATCCCATTTTTAGACGCTCGTCTAATAGCCCATACTGTACGGCATACTATAGCACGCCGTTTTTCATCATTTTTGAGGATTTGAAAAAAATGAAAAAAAAATCCTCAAAAATGATGAAAAACAGCGTGTTATAGTATGCCGTACGGTATGGGCAATAGCTCATGTTCAAAAATGATGAAAAACGAGGTTATTTTTTTTTTTTTTAATTTAAAAAAACGATGGGCTATAACCCATGTTTTTTTTTTTTTTCCTTTTTTTCAAATCCTCAAAAATGATGAAAAACAGCGTGTTACAGTATGCCGTACGGTATGGGCTATAGCTCATGTTCAAAAATGATGAAAAACGAGGTAATTCTTTTTTTCAAAATTTCAAAAAACGATGGGCTATACCCCATGTTTTTTTTTTTTTTTTTTTTTTTCAAATCCTCAAAAATGATGAAAAACAGCGTGTTATAGTATGCCGTACGGTATGGGCAATAGCTCATGTTCAAAAATGATGAAAAACGAGGTTAATGTTTTTTTCAAATTTTCAAAAAACGATGGGCTATAACCCATGTTTTTTTTCATTTTTTTCAAATCCTCAAAAATGATGAAAAACAGCGTGTTATAGTATGCCGTACGGTATGGGCAATAGCTCATGTTCAAAAATGATGAAAAACGAGGTTATTTTTTTTTTTCAAATTTTCACAAAACGATGGGCTATAACCCATGTTTTTTTTTTTTTTTTTTTTTTTTCAAATCCTCAAAAATGATGAAAAACAGCGTGCTATAGTATGCCGTACGGTATGGGCTATAGCCCATGTTCAAAAATGATGAAAAACTAGGTTATTTTTTTCTCCAAAATTTCAAAAAACGATGGGCTATAACCCATGTTTTTTTTTTTTTTTCATTTTTTTTAAATCCTCAAAAATGATGAAAAACAGCGTGCTATAGTATGCCGTACGGTATGGGCTATAGCTCATGTTCAAAAATGATGAAAAACGAGGTTATTCTTTTTTTTCAAAATTTCAAAAAACGATGGGCTATAACCCATGTTTTTTTTTTTTTTTTTTTTTTTTTTTTCAAATCCTCAAAAATGATGAAAAACAGCGTGTTATAGTATGCCGTACGGTATGGGCTATAGCTCATGTTAAAAAATGATGAAAAACGAGGTAATTTTTTTTCTTCAAAATTTGAAAAAACGATGGGCTATAACCCATGTTTTTTTGTTTTTTTTCATTTTTTTCAAATCCTCAAAAATGATGAAAAACAGCGTGCTATAGTATGCCGTACGGTATGGGCTATAGCCCATGTTCAAAAATGATGAAATACGAGGTTATTTTTTTTTCAAAATTTCAGAAAAACGATGGGCTATAACCCATGTTTTTTTTTTTTTTTTTTTCTCAAATCCTCAAAAATGATGAAAAACAGCGTGCTATAGTATGCCGTACTGTATGGGCTATAGCCCATGTTCAAAAATGATGAAAAACAAGGTAATTTTTTTTTCAAAATTTCAAAAAACGATGGGCTATAACCTATGTTTTTTTTTGTTTTTTTTTTCAAATCCTCAAAAATGATGAAAAACAGCGTGCTATAGTATGCCGTACTGTATGGGCTATAGCCCATGTTCAAAAATGATGAAAAACGAGGTAATTTTTTTTTCAAAATTTCAAAAAACGATGGGCTATAACCCATGTTTTTTTTTTTGTTTTTTTTTTTTCTCAAATCCTCAAAAATGATGAAAAACAGCGTGCTATAGTATGCCGTACTGTATGGGCTATAGCCCATGTTCAAAAATGATGAAAAACGAGGTAATTCTTTTTCAAAATTTCAAAAAACGATGGGCTATAACCTATGTTTTTTTTTTTTTTTTTCAAATCCTCAAAAATGATGAAAAACAGCGTGCTATAGTATGCCGTACTGTATGGGCTATAGCCCATGTTCAAAAATGATGAAAAACGAGGTAATTTTTTTTTCAAAATTCAAAAAACGATGGGCTATAACCCATGTTTTTTTTTCGTTTTTTTTTTTTCAAATCCTCAAAAATGATGAAAAACAGCGTGCTATAGTATGCCGTACTGTATGGGCTATAGCCCATGTTCAAAAATGATGAAAAAAGAGGTTATTTTTTTTCCCCAAAATTTCAAAAAACGATGGGCTATAACCCATGTTTTTTTTTTTTTTTTTTTTTCTCAAATCCTCAAAAATGATGAAAAACAGCGTGCTATAGTATGCCGTACTGTATGGGCTATAGCCCATGTTCAAAAATGATGAAAAACAAGGTAATTTTTTTTTCAAAATTTCAAAAAACGATGGGCTATAACCTATGTTTTTTTTTGTTTTTTTTTTTCAAATCCTCAAAAATGATGAAAAACAGCGTGCTATAGTATGCCGTACTGTATGGGCTATAGCCCATGTTCAAAAATGATGAAAAACGAGGTAATTTTTTTTTCAAAATTTCAAAAAACGATGGGCTATAACCCATGTTTTTTTTTTGTTTTTTTTTTTCTCAAATCCTCAAAAATGATGAAAAACAGCGTGCTATAGTATGCCGTACTGTATGGGCTATAGCCCATGTTCAAAAATGATGAAAAACGAGGTAATTCTTTTTTCAAAATTTCAAAAAACGATGGGCTATAACCTATGTTTTTTTTTTTTTTTTTCAAATCCTCAAAAATGATGAAAAACAGCGTGCTATAGTATGCCGTACTGTATGGGCTATAGCCCATGTTCAAAAATGATGAAAAACGAGGTAATTTTTTTTTCAAAATTTCAAAAAACGATGGGCTATAACCCATGTTTTTTTTTCGTTTTTTTTTTTTCAAATCCTCAAAAATGATGAAAAACAGCGTGCTATAGTATGCCGTACTGTATGGGCTATAGCCCATGTTCAAAAATGATGAAAAAAGAGGTTATTTTTTTTCCCCAAAATTTCAAAAAACGATGGGCTATAACCCATGTTTTTTTTTTTTTTTTAACCTCGTTTTAACCTCGTTTTTTATCACTTTTGAACATGGGCTATAGCCCATACAGTACGGCATACTATAGCACGCTGTTTTTCATCATTTTTGAGGATTTGAAAAAAATGAAAAAAAAAAAAAAACATGGGTTATAGCCCATCGTTTTTTGAAATTTTGAAAAAAAATTAACCTCGTTTTTCATCAAAACAGCGTGCTATAGTATGCCGTACTGTATGGGCTATAGCCCATGTTCAAAAATGATGAAAAACGAGGTTATTTTTTTTTCAAAATTTCAAAAAACGATGGGCTATAACCCATGTTTTTTTTTTTTTTTTCATTTTTTTCAAATCCTCAAAAATGATGAAAAACAGCGTGCTATAGTATGCCGTACTGTATGGGCTATAGCCCATGTTCAAAAATGATGAAATACGAGGTTATTTTTTTTTCCAAAGTTTCTAAAAACGATGGGCTATAACCCATGTTTTTTTTTTTTTTTTTTTTTTTTTCAAATCCTCAAAAATGATGAAAACAGCGTGTTATAGTATGCCGTACGGTATGGGCTATAGCTCATGTTCAAAAATGATGAAAAACGAGGTTAATTTCTTTTTCAAAATTTCAAAAAACGATGGGCTATAACCCATGTTTTTTTTTTTTTTTTTTTTTTCAAATCCTCAAAAATGATGAAAAACAGCGTGTTATAGTATGCCGTACGGTATGGGCTATAGCCCATGTTCAAAAATGATGAAAAACGAGGTAATTTCTTTTTTCAAAATTTCAAAAAAACGATGGGCTATAACCCATGTTTTTTTTGTTTTTTTTCATTTTTTTCAAATCCTCAAAAATGATGAAAAACAGCGTGTTATAGTATGCCGTACGGTATGGGCTATAGCCCATGTTCAAAAATGATGAAAAACGAGGTTATTTTTTTTTTCAAAATTTCAAAAAACGATGGGCTATAACCCATGTTTTTTTTTGTTTTTTTTTTTTTTCAAATCCTCAAAAATGATGAAAAACAGCGTGTTATAGTATGCCGTACGGTATGGGCTATAGCCCATGTTCAAAAATGATGAAAAACGAGGTAATTTCTTTTTTCAAAATTTCAAAAAACGATGGGCTATAACCCATGTTTTTTTTTTTTTTTTTTCATTTTTTTCAAATCCTCAAAATGATGAAAAACAGCGTGTTATAGTATGCCGTACGGTATGGGCTATAGCCCATGTTCAAAAATGATGAAAAACGAGGTTATTTTTTTTTTTCAAAATTTCAAAAAACGATGGCTATAATCCATGTATTTTTTTATTTATTTTTTCAAATCCTCAAAAATGATGAAAAACAGCGTGCTATAGTATGCCGTACTGTATGGGCTATAGCCCATGTTCAAAAATGATGAAAAACGAGGTTATTTTTTTTTTCAAAATTTCAAAAAACGATGGGCTATAACCCATGTTTTTTTTTTTTTTTTTTTTTTCAAATCCTCAAAAATGATGAAAAACAGCGTGTTATAGTATGCCGTACGGTATGGGCTATAGCCCATGTTCAAAAATGATGAAAAACGAGGTAATTTCTTTTTTCAAAATTTCAAAAAACGATGGGCTATAACCCATGTTTTTTTTTTTTTTTTTTTTTTTTCAAATCCTCAAAAATGATGAAAAACAGCGTGTTATAGTATGCCGTACGGTATGGGCTATAGCCCATGTTCAAAAATGATGAAAAACGAGGTAATTTCTTTTTTCAAAATTTCAAAAACGATGGGCTATAACCCATGTTTTTTTTGTTTTTTTTGTTTTTTTTCAAATCCTCAAAAATGATGAAAAACAGCGTGTTATAGTATGCCGTACGGTATGGGATATAGCCCATGTTCAAAAATGATGTTCAAAAATGATGAAAAACGAGGTAATTTCTTTTTTCAAAATTTCAAAAAACGATGGGCTATAACCCATGTTTTTTTTGTTTTTTTCATTTTTTTCAAATCCTCAAAAATGATGAAAAACAGCGTGTTATAGTATGCCGTACGGTATGGGCTATAGCCCATGTTCAAAAATGATGAAAAACGAGGTTATTTTTTTTTTCAAAATTTCAAAAAACGATGGGCTATAACCCATGTTTTTTTTTTTTTTTTTTTTTTCAAATCCTCAAAAATGATGAAAAACAGCGTGTTATAGTATGCCGTACGGTATGGGCTATAGCCCATGTTCAAAAATGATGAAAAACGAGGTTATTTTTTTTTTCAAAATTTCAAAAAACGATGGGCTATAATCCATGTATTTTTTATTTATTTTTTCAAATCCTCAAAAATGATGAAAAACAGCGTGCTATAGTATGCCGTACTGTATGGGCTATAGCCCATGTTCAAAAATGATGAAAAAAGAGGTTATTATTTTTTTCCCAAAATTTCAAAAAACGATGGGCTATAACCCATGTTTTTTTTTTTTTTTTTAACCTCGTTTTAACCTCGTTTTTTATCATTTTTGAACATGGGCTATAGCCCATACAGTACGGCATACTATAGCACGCTGTTTTTCATCATTTTTGAGGATTTGAAAAAAATGAAAAAAAAAAAAATCATGGGTTATAGCCCATCGTTTTTTGAAATTTTGAAAAGAAATTAACCTCGTTTTTCATCAAAACAGCGTGCTATAGTATGCCGTACTGTATGGGCTATAGCCCATGTTCAAAAATGATGAAAAACGAGGTTATTTTTTTTTCAAAATTTCAAAAAACGATGGGCTATAACCCATGTTTTTTTTTTTTTTCATTTTTTTCAAATCCTCAAAAATGATGAAAAACAGCGTGCTATAGTATGCCGTACTGTATGGGCTATAGCCCATGTTCAAAAATGATGAAATACGAGGTTATTTTTTTTTCCAAAGTTTCTAAAAACGATGGGCTATAACCCATGTTTTTGTTTTTTTTTCATTTTTTTCAAATCCTCAAAAATGATGAAAAACAGCGTGTTATAGTATGCCGTACGGTATGGGCTATAGCCCATGTTCAAAAATGATGAAAAACGAGGTAATTTCTTTTTCAAAATTTCAAAAAACGATGGGCTATAACCCATGTTTTTTTTGTTTTTTTTCATTTTTTTCAAATCCTCAAAAATGATGAAAAACAGCGTGTTATAGTATGCCGTACGGTATGGGCTATAGCCCATGTTCAAAAATGATGAAAAACGAGGTTATTTTTTTTTTCAAAATTTCAAAAAACGATGGGCTATAACCCATGTTTTTTTTTTTTTTTTTTTTTTCAAATCCTCAAAAATGATGAAAAACAGCGTGTTATAGTATGCCGTACGGTATGGGCTATAGCCCATGTTCAAAAATGATGAAAAACGAGGTTATTTTTTTTTCCAAAATTTCAAAAAACGATGGGCTATAATCCATGTATTTTTTATTTATTTTTTTCAAATCCTCAAAAATGATGAAAAACAGCGTGCTATAGTATGCCGTACTGTATGGGCTATAGCCCATGTTCAAAAATGATGAAAAAAGAGGTTATTATTTTTTTCCCAAAATTTCAAAAAACGATGGGCTATAACCCATGTTTTTTTTTTTTTTTTTAACCTCGTTTTAACCTCGTTTTTTATCATTTTTGAACATGGGCTATAGCCCATACAGTACGGCATACTATAGCACGCTGTTTTTCATCATTTTTGAGGATTTGAAAAAAATGAAAAAAAAAAAAATCATGGGTTATAGCCCATCGTTTTTTGAAAATTTGAAAAAGAAATTAACCTCGTTTTTCATCAAAACAGCGTGCTATAGTATGCCGTACTGTATGGGCTATAGCCCATGTTCAAAAATGATGAAAAACGAGGTTATTTTTTTTTTCAAAATTTCAAAAAACGATGGGCTATAACCCATGTTTTTTTTTTTTTTTCATTTTTTTCAAATCCTCAAAAATGATGAAAAACAGCGTGCTATAGTATGCCGTACTGTATGGGCTATAGCCCATGTTCAAAAATGATGAAATACGAGGTTATTTTTTTTTCCAAAGTTTCTAAAAACGATGGGCTATAACCCATGTTTTTGTTTTTTTTTCATTTTTTTCAAATCCTCAAAAATGATGAAAAACAGCGTGTTATAGTATGCCGTACGGTATGGGCTATAGCCCATGTTCAAAAATGATGAAAAACGAGGTAATTTCTTTTTTCAAAATTTCAAAAAACGATGGGCTATAACCCATGTTTTTTTTGTTTTTTTTCATTTTTTTCAAATCCTCAAAAATGATGAAAAACAGCGTGTTATAGTATGCCGTACGGTATGGGCTATAGCCCATGTTCAAAAATGATGAAAAACGGTTATTTTTTTTTCAAAATTTCTAAAAACGATGGGCTATAACCCATGTTTTTTTTTTTTTTTTTTTTTTTTCAAATCCTCAAAAATGATGAAAAACAGCGTGTTATAGTATGCCGTACGGTATGGGCTATAGCCCATGTTCAAAAATGATGAAAAACGAGGTTATTTTTTTTTCCAAAATTTCAAAAAACGATGGGCTATAACCCATGTATTTTTTTTTTATTTTTTTTCAAATCCTCAAAAATGATGAAAAACAGCGTGCTATAGTATGCCGTACTGTATGGGCTATAGCCCATGTTCAAAAATGATGAAAAAAGAGGTTATTATTTTTTTCCCAAAATTTCAAAAAACGATGGGCTATAACCCATGTTTTTTTTTTTTTTTTTAACCTCGTTTTAACCTCGTTTTTTATCATTTTTGAACATGGGCTATAGCCCATACAGTACGGCATACTATAGCACGCTGTTTTTCATCATTTTTGAGGATTTGAAAAAAATGAAAAAAAAAAAAATCATGGGTTATAGCCCATCGTTTTTTGAAATTTTGAAAAAGAAATTAACCTCGTTTTTCATCAAAACAGCGTGCTATAGTATGCCGTACTGTATGGGCTATAGCCCATGTTCAAAAATGATGAAAAACGAGGTTATTTTTTTTTTCAAAATTTCAAAAAACGATGGGCTATAACCCATGTTTTTTTTTTTTTTTCATTTTTTTCAAATCCTCAAAAATGATGAAAAACAGCGTGCTATAGTATGCCGTACTGTATGGGCTATAGCCCATGTTCAAAAATGATGAAATACGAGGTTATTTTTTTTTCCAAAGTTTCTAAAAACGATGGGCTATAACCCATGTTTTTGTTTTTTTTTCATTTTTTTCAAATCCTCAAAAATGATGAAAAACAGCGTGTTATAGTATGCCGTACGGTATGGGCTATAGCCCATGTTCAAAAATGATGAAAAACGAGGTAATTTCTTTTTTCAAAATTTCAAAAAACGATGGGCTATAACCCATGTTTTTTTTGTTTTTTTTCATTTTTTTCAAATCCTCAAAAATGATGAAAAACAGCGTGTTATAGTATGCCGTACGGTATGGGCTATAGCCCATGTTCAAAAATTATGAAAAACGAGGTTATTTTTTTTTTCAAAATTTCAAAAAACGATGGGCTATAACCCATGTTTTTTTTTTTTTTTTTTTTTTTCAAATCCTCAAAAATGATGAAAAACAGCGTGTTATAGTATGCCGTACGGTATGGGCTATAGCCCATGTTCAAAAATGATGAAAAACGAGGTAATTTCTTTTTTCAAAATTTCAAAAAACGATGGGCTATAACCCATGTTTTTTTTGTTTTTTTTCATTTTTTTCAAATCCTCAAAAATGATGAAAAACAGCGTGTTATAGTATGCCGTACGGTATGGGCTATAGCCCATGTTCAAAAATGATGAAAAACGAGGTTATTTTTTTTTTCAAAATTTCAAAAAACGATGGGCTATAATCCATGTATTTTTTTATTTATTTTTTCAAATCCTCAAAAATGATGAAAAACAGCGTGCTATAGTATGCCGTACTGTATGGGCTATAGCCCATGTTCAAAAATGATGAAAAAAGAGGTTATTACTTTTTTTCCCAAAATTTCAAAAAACGATGGGCTATAACCCATGTTTTTTTTTTTTTTTTTAACCTCGTTTTTTATCATTTTTGAACATGGGCTATAGCCCATACAGTACGGCATACTATAGCACGCTGTTTTTCATCATTTTTGAGGATTTGAAAAAAATGAAAAAAAAAAAAATCATGGGTTATAGCCCATCGTTTTTTGAAATTTTGAAAAAAAAATTAACCTCGTTTTTCATCAAAACAGCGTGCTATAGTATGCCGTACTGTATGGGCTATAGCCCATGTTCAAAAATGATGAAAAACGAGGTTATTTTTTTTTTCAAAATTTCAAAAAACGATGGGCTATAACCCATGTTTTTTTTTTTTTTCCATTTTTTTCAAATCCTCAAAAATGATGAAAAACAGCGTGCTATAGTATGCCGTACTGTATGGGCTATAGCCCATGTTCAAAAATGATGAAATACGAGGTTATTTTTTTTTCCAAAGTTTCTAAAAACGATGGGCTATAACCCATGTTTTTGTTTTTTTTTCATTTTTTTCAAATCCTCAAAAATGATGAAAAACAGCGTGTTATAGTATGCCGTACGGTATGGGCTATAGCCCATGTTCAAAAATGATGAAAAACGAGGTAATTTCTTTTTTCAAAATTTCAAAAAACGATGGGCTATAACCCATGTTTTTTTTGTTTTTTTTTCATTTTTTTCAAATCCTCAAAAATGATGAAAAACAGCGTGCTATAGTATGCCGTACTGTATGGGCTATAGCCCATGTTCAAAAATGATGAAAAACGAGGTTATTTTCTTTTTCAAATTTTCAAAAAATGATGGGCTATAACCCATGTTTTTTTTGTTTTTTTTTTAAATCCTCAAAAATGATGAAAAACAGCGTGCTATAGTATGCCGTACTGTATGGGCTATAGACCATGTTCAAAAATGATGAAAAACGAGGTTATTCTTTTTTTCAAAATTTCAAAAAACGATGGGCTATAACCCATGTTTTTTTTTGTTTTTTTTTTTCAAATCCTCAAAAATGATGAAAAACAGCGTGCTATAGTATGCCGTACTGTATGGGCTATAGCCCATGTTCAAAAATGATGAAAAAAGAGGTTATTTCTTTTCCCCAAAATTTCAAAAAACGATGGGCTATAACCCATGTTTTTTTGTTTTTTTTTTAACCTCGTTTTAACCTCGTTCTTTATCATTTTTGAACATGGGCTATAGCCCATACAGTACGGCATACTATAGCACGCTGTTTTTCATCATTTTTGAGGATTTGAAAAAAATGAAAAAAAAAAAAAACATGGGTTATAGCCCATCGTTTTTTTTAATTTTGAAAAAAAAATTAACCTCGTTTTTCATCAAAACAGCGTGCTATAGTATGCCGTACTGTATGGGCTATAGCCCATGTTCAAAAATGATGAAAAACGAGGTTATTTTTTTTCCAAAATTTCTAAAAACGATGGGCTATAACCCATGTTTTTTTTTTTTTTTTTTTTTTTTTCAAATCCTCAAAAATGATGAAAAACAGCGTGTTATAGTATGCCGTACGGTATGGGCTATAGCCCATGTTCAAAAATGATGAAAAACGAGGTAATTTCTTTTTTCAAAATTTCAAAAAACGATGGGCTATAACCCATGTTTTTTTTGTTTTTTTTCATTTTTTTCAAATCCTCAAAAATGATGAAAAACAGCGTGCTATAGTATGCCGTACTGTATGGGCTATAGCCCATGTTCAAAAATGATGAAATACGAGGTTATTTTTTTTTCAAAATTTCTAAAAACGATGGGCTATAACCCATGTTTTTTTTTTTTTTTTTTTTTTTTTCAAATCCTCAAAAATGATGAAAAACAGCGTGTTATAGTATGCCGTACGGTATGGGCTATAGCCCATGTTCAAAAATGATGAAAAACGAGGTTATTTTTTTTTCCAAAATTTCAAAAAACGATGGGCTATAACCCATGTATTTTTTTTTTATTTTTTTTCAAATCCTCAAAAATGATGAAAAACAGCGTGCTATAGTATGCCGTACTGTATGGGCTATAGCCCATGTTCAAAAATGATGAAAAAAGAGGTTATTTTTTTTCCCCAAAATTTCAAAAAACGATGGGCTATGACCCATGTTTTTTTTTTTTTTTTTAACCTCGTTTTAACCTCGTTTTTTATCATTTTTGAACATGGGCTATAGCCCATACAGTACTGCATACTATAGCACGCTGTTTTTCATCATTTTTGAGGATTTGAAAAAAATGAAAAAAAAAAAAAACATGGGTTATAGCCCATCGTTTTTTGAAATTTTGAAAAAAAAAATTACCTCGTTTTTCATCAAAACAGCGTGCTATAGTATGCCGTACTGTATGGGCTATAGCCCATGTTCAAAAATGATGAAAAACGAGGTTATTTTTTTTTTCAAAATTTCAAAAAACGATGGGCTATAACCCATGTTTTTTTTTTTTTTTCATTTTTTTCAAATCCTCAAAAATGATGAAAAACAGCGTGCTATAGTATGCCGTACTGTATGGGCTATAGCCCATGTTCAAAAATGATGAAATACGAGGTTATTTTTTTCCCAAAGTTTCTAAAAAGGATGGGCTATAACCCATGTTTTTTTTTTTTTTTTTTTTTTTTTTAAATCCTCAATAATGATGAAAACAGCGTGTTATAGTATGCCGTACGGTATGGGCTATAGCTCATGTTCAAAAATGATGAAAAACGAGGTTAATTTCTTTTTCAAAATTTCAAAAAACGATGGGCTATAACCCATGTTTTTTTTTTTTCTTCTTTTTTTTCAAATCCTCAAAAATGATGAAAAACAGCGTGTTATAGTATGCCGTACGGTATGGGCTATAGCCCATGTTCAAAAATGATGAAAAACTAGGTAATTTCTTTTTTCAAAATTTCAAAAAACGATGGGCTATAACCCATGTTTTTTTTGTTTTTTTTCATTTTTTTCAAATCCTCAAAAATGATGAAAAACAGCGTGTTATAGTATGCCGTACTGTATGGGCTATAGCCCATGTTCAAAAATGATGAAAAACGAGGTTATTTTTTTTTCCAAAGTTTCTAAAAACGATGGGCTATAACCCATGTATTTTTTTTATTTTTTTTTTCAAATCCTCAAAAATGATGAAAAACAGCGTGCTATAGTATGCCGTAGGCTACTGTATGGGCTATAGCCCATGTTCAAAAATGATGAAAAAAGAGGTTATTTTTTTTCCCCAAAATTTCAAAAAACGATGGGCTATAACCCATGTTTTTTTTGTTTTTTTTAACCTCGTTTTAACCTTGTTTTTTATCATTTTTGAACATGGGCTATAGCCCATACAGTACGGCATACTATAGCACGCTGTTTTTCATCATTTTTGAGGATTTGAAAAAAATGAAAAAAAAAAAAAACATGGGTTATAGCCCATCGTTTTTTGAAATTTTGAAAAAAAAAAATAACCTCGTTTTTCATCAAAACAGCGTGTTATAGTATGCCGTACGGTATGGGCTATAGCCCATGTTCAAAAATGATGAAAAACGAGGTAATTTCTTTTTTCAAAATTTCAAAAAACGATGGGCTATAACCCATGTTTTTTTTATTTTTTTTTCATTTTTTTCAAATCCTCAAAAATGATGAAAAACAGCGTGTTATAGTATGCCGTACGGTATGGGCTATAGCTCATGTTCAAAAATGATGAAAAACGAGGTTAATTCTTTTTTCAAAATTTCAAAAAACAATGGGCTATAGCCTAACCCATGTTTTTTTTTTTTTTTTCATTTTTTTCAAATCCTCAAAAATGATGAAAAACAGCGTGCTATAGTATGCCGTACTGTATGGGCTATAGCCCATGTTCAAAAATGATGAAAAACGAGGTAATTTTTTTTTTCAAAATTTCAAAAAACGATGGGCTATAACCCATGTTTTGTTTGTTTTTTTCATTTTTTTCAAATCCTCAAAAATGATGAAAAACAGCGTGCTATAGTATGCCGTACTGTATGGGCTATAGCCCATGTTCAAAAATGATGAAAAACGAGTTTTTTTTTTTTTTCAAAATTTCAAAAAACGATGGGCTATAACCCATGTTTTTTTTGTTTGTTTTTTTTCAAATCCTCAAAAATGATGAAAAACAGCGTGCTATAGTATGCCGTACTGTATGGGCTATAGCCCATGTTCAAAAATGATGAAAAACGAGGTTATTTTTTTTCCCCAAAATTTCAAAAAACGATGGGCTATAACCCATGTTTTTTGTTTTTTTTTTCAAATCCTCAAAAATGATGAAAAACAGCGTGCTATAGTATGCCGTACTGTATGGGCTATAGCCCATGTTCAAAAATGATGAAAAACGAGGTTTTTTTTTTTTTCAACATTTAAAAAAACGATGGGCTATAACCCATGTTTTTTTTTTTTTTTCATTTTTTTCAAATCCTCAAAAATGATGAAAAACAGCGTGTTATAGTATGCCGTACGGTATGGGCTATAGCTCATGTTCAAAAATGATGAAAATTCGAGGTTAATTTCTTTTTCAAAATTTCAAAAAACGATGGGCTATAACCCATGTTTTTTTTTTTTTTTCATTTTTTTCAAATCCTCAAAAATGATGAAAAACAGCGTGCTATAGTATGCCGTACGGTATGGGCTATAGCCCATGTTCAAAAATGATGAAAAACGAGGTTATTTTTTTTTCCAAAATTTCAAAAAACGATGGGCTATAACCCATGTATTTATTATTTTTTTTTTTTCAAATCCTCAAAAATGATGAAAAACAGCGTGCTATAGTATGCCGTACTGTATGGGCTATAGCCCATGTTCAAAAATGATGAAAAAAGAGGTTATTTTTTTTCCCCAAAATTTCAAAAAACGATGGGCTATGACCCATGTTTTTTTTTTTTTTTTTAACCTCGTTTTAACCTCGTTTTTTATCATTTTTGAACATGGGCTATAGCCCATACAGTACTGCATACTATAGCACGCTGTTTTTCATCATTTTTGAGGATTTGAAAAAAATGAAAAAAAAAAAAAACATGGGTTATAGCCCATCGTTTTTTGAAATTTTGAAAAAAAAATTTACCTCGTTTTTCATCAAAACAGCGTGCTATAGTATGCCGTACTGTATGGGCTATAGCCCATGTTCAAAAATGATGAAAAACGAGGTTATTTTTTTTCCCCAAAATTTCAAAAAACGATGGGCTATAACCCATGTTTTTTTTTTTTTTTTCAAATCCTCAAAAATGATGAAAAACAGCGTGCTATAGTATGCCGTACTGTATGGGCTATAGCCCATGTTCAAAAATGATGAAAAACGAGGTTATTTTTTTTTTCAACATTTCAAAAAACGATGGGCTATAACCCATGTTTTTTTTTTTTTTTCATTTTTTTCAAATCCTCAAAAATGATGAAAAACAGCGTGTTATAGTATGCCGTACGGTATGGGCTATAGCTCATGTTCAAAAATGATGAAAATTCGAGGTTAATTTCTTTTTCAAAATTTCAAAAAACGATGGGCTATAACCCATGTTTTTTTTTTTTTTTCATTTTTTTCAAATCCTCAAAAATGATGAAAAACAGCGTGCTATAGTATGCCGTACGGTATGGGCTATAGCCCATGTTCAAAAATGATGAAAAACGAGGTTATTTTTTTTTCCAAAATTTCAAAAAACGATGGGCTATAACCCATGTTTTTTTTTTTTTTTTTTTTTTTTTCAAATCCTCAAAAATGATGAAAAACAGCGTGCTATAGTATGCCGTACTGTATGGGCTATAGCCCATGTTCAAAAATGATGAAAAAAGAGGTTATTTTTTTTCCCCAAAATTTCAAAAAACGATGGGCTATGACCCATGTTTTTTTTTTTTTTTTTAACCTCGTTTTAACCTCGTTTTTTATCATTTTTGAACATGGGCTATAGCCCATACAGTACTGCATACTATAGCACGCTGTTTTTCATCATTTTTGAGGATTTGAAAAAAATGAAAAAAAAAAAAAACATGGGTTATAGCCCATCGTTTTTTGAAATTTTGAAAAAAAAATTTACCTCGTTTTTCATCAAAACAGCGTGCTATAGTATGCCGTACTGTATGGGCTATAGCCCATGTTCAAAAATGATGAAAAACGAGGTTATTTTTTTTTTCAAAATTTCAAAAAACGATGGGCTATAACCCATGTTTTTTTTTTTTTTTCATTTTTTTCAAATCCTCAAAAATGATGAAAAACAGCGTGCTATAGTATGCCGTACTGTATGGGCTATAGCCCATGTTCAAAAATGATGAAATACGAGGTTATTTTTTTTCCAAAGTTTCTAAAAAGGATGGGCTATAACCCATGTTTTTTTTTTTTTTTTTTTTTTTTTTAAATCCTCAAAAATGATGAAAACAGCGTGTTATAGTATGCCGTACGGTATGGGCTATAGCTCATGTTCAAAAATGATGAAAAACGAGGTTAATTTCTTTTTCAAAATTTCAAAAAACGATGGGCTATAACCCATGTTTTTTTTTTTTTTTCATTTTTTTCAAATCCTCAAAAATGATGAAAAACAGCGTGTTATAGTATGCCGTACGGTATGGGCTATAGCCCTTGTTCAAAAATGATGAAAAACTAGGTAATTTCTTTTTTCAAAATTTCAAAAAACGATGGGCTATAACCCATGTTTTTTTTGTTTTTTTTCATTTTTTTCAAATCCTCAAAAATGAGGAAAAACAGCGTGTTATAGTATGCCGTACGGTATGGGCTATAGCTCATGTTCAAAAATGATGAAAAACGAGGTTAATCTTTTTTTCAAAATTTCAAAAAACGATGGGCTATAACCCATGTTTTTGTTTTTTTTTCATTTTTTTCAAATCCTCAAAAATGATGAAAAACAGCGTGCTATAGTATGCCGTACTGTATGGGCTATAGCTCATGTTCAAAAATGATGAAAAACGAGGTAAATTTCTTTTTCAAAATTTCAAAAAACGATGGGCTATAACCCATGTTTTTGTTTTTTTTTCATTTTTTTAAATCCTCAAAAATGATGAAAAACAGCGTGCTATAGTATGCCGTACTGTATGGGCTATAGCTCATGTTCAAAAATGATGAAAAACGAGGTAAATTTCTTTTTCAAAATTTCAAAAAACGATGGGCTATAACCTATGTTTTTTTTTTTTTTTTAATCCTCAAAAATGATGAAAAACAGCGTGCTATAGTATGCCGTACTGTATGGGCTATAGCTCATGTTCAAAAATGATGAAAAACGAGGTTAATTTCTTTTTCAAAATTTCAAAAAACGATGGGCTATAACCCATGTTTTTTTTTTTTTTTTCATTTTTTTCAAATCCTCAAAAATGATGAAAAACAGCGTGCTATAGTATGCCGTACTGTATGGGCTATAGCCCATGTTCAAAAATGATGAAAAACAGCGTGTTTTAGTATGCTGTACGGTATGGGCTATTGCTCATGTTCAAAAATGATGAAAAACGAGGTTAATTTTTTTTTCAAATTTTCAAAAAACGATGGGCTATAACCCATGTTTTTTTTTTTTTTTCGTTTTTTTCAAATCCTCAAAAATGATGAAAAACAGCGTGCTATAGTATGCCGTACTGTATGGGCTATAGCCCATGTTCAAAAATGATGAAATACGAGGTTATTTTTTTTCTCAAAATTTCAAAAAACGATGGGCTATAACCCATGTTTTTTTTTTTTTTTCATTTTTTTCAAATCCTCAAAAATGATGAAAAACAGCGTGTTATAGTATGCCGTACGGTATGGGCTATAGCTCATGTTCAAAAATGATGAAAATTCGAGGTTAATTTCTTTTTCAAAATTTCAAAAAACGATGGGCTATAACCCATGTTTTTTTTTTTTTTTCGTTTTTTTCAAATCCTCAAAAATGATGAAAAACAGCGTGCTATAGTATGCCGTACTGTATGGGCTATAGCCCATGTTCAAAAATGATGAAATACGAGGTTATTTGTTTTCTCAAAATTTCAAAAAACGATGGGCTATAACCCATGTTTTTTTTTTTTTTTCATTTTTTTCAAATCCTCAAAAATGATGAAAAACAGCGTGTTATAGTATGCCGTACGGTATGGGCTATAGCTCATGTTCAAAAATGATGAAAATTCGAGGTTAATTTCTTTTTCAAAATTTCAAAAAACGATGGGCTATAACCCATGTTTTTTTTTTTTTTTCATTTTTTTCAAATCCTCAAAAATGATGAAAAACAGCGTGCTATAGTATGCCGTACTGTATGGGCTATAGCCCATGTTCAAAAATGATGAAATACGAGGTTATTTTTTTTTTTCAAATTTTCAAAAAACGATGGGCTATAACCCATGTTTTTTTTTTTTTTTTTTTTTTTTTCAAATCCTCAAAAATGATGAAAAACAGCATGTTATAGTATGCCGTACGGTATGGGCTATAGCTCATGTTCAAAAATGATGAAAAACGAGGTTAATCTTTTTTTCAAAATTTCAAAAAACGATGGGCTATAACCCATGTTTTTGTTTTTTTTTTGTTTTTTTCAAATCCTCAAAAATGATGAAAAACAGCGTGCTATAGTATGCCGTACTGTATGGGCTATAGCTCATGTTCAAAAATGATGAAAAACGAGGTAAATTTCTTTTTCAAAATTTCAAAAAACGATGGGCTATAACCCATGTTTTTGTTTTTTTTTCATTTTTTTAAATCCTCAAAAATGATGAAAAACAGCGTGCTATAGTATGCCGTACTGTATGGGCTATAGCTCATGTTCAAAAATGATGAAAAACGAGGTAAATTTCTTTTTCAAAATTTCAAAAAACGATGGGCTATAACCTATGTTTTTTTTTTTTTTTAAATCCTCAAAAATGATGAAAAACAGCGTGCTATAGTATGCCGTACTGTATGGGCTATAGCTCATGTTCAAAAATGATGAAAAACGAGGTTAATTTCTTTTTCAAAATTTCAAAAAACGATGGGCTATAACCCATGTTTTTTTTTTTTTTTTCATTTTTTTCAAATCCTCAAAAATGATGAAAAACAGCGTGCTATAGTATGCCGTACTGTATGGGCTATAGCCCATGTTCAAAAATGATGAAAAACAGCGTGTTTTAGTATGCTGTACGGTATGGGCTATTGCTCATGTTCAAAAATGATGAAAAACAAGGTTAATTTTTTTTTCAATTTTTCAAAAAACGATGGGCTATAACCCATGTTTCTTTTTTTTTTTTCTTTTTTTTCAAATCCTCAAAAATGATGAAAAACAGCGTGCTATAGTATGCCGTACTGTATGGGCTATAGCCCATGTTCAAAAATGATGAAATACGAGGTTATTTTTTTTCTCAAAATTTCAAAAAACGATGGGCTATAACCCATGTTTTTTTTTTTTTTTTTTTTTTTCAAATCCTCAAAAATGATGAAAAACAGCGTGCTATAGTATGCCGTACTGTAGCCCATGTTCAAAAATGATGAAAAACGAGGTTATTTTTTTTTTTCAAATTTTCAAAAAACGATGGGCTATAACCCATGTTTTTTTTTTTTTTTTCATTTTTTTCAAATCCTCAAAAATGATGAAAAGCAGCGTGTGAATGGAGTTTCTAGGTGAAAGTTTTGACGTGCCAATGTCTGCCAATGAGCCCCATTGTAAATTTGAAAGCACTATATTTCTAAAACGATGAAACATTTCAAAGATTCCTTTTCAGGCATTATATAAATATTCCACTGTTACGTTCTTAGCTTACGCATGTTTCATAACTACTTTTTATGCATGTGATGTATTGCCATGCTTTGTTATCGTCACCGCCTGACAACTATACAGATGATACACTGTCTCCATTATGCCTGTATGAGGTCATTATTACAGCTGATACACTGTCTCCACTACGCCTGTATATGAGATGTCATTAACCCATTCTGACCTGAGATCAGATTCTATTATGTCTATTACATCCTGACAGTTTCATTATTAATACAGCTGATACACTGTCTCCATTACGCCTGTATATGAGATGTCATTAATTTGACAGTTTGTAAATGCCAAAACACAATGATTAGAGCGCAGCAGGGAATCGAACCCCATTCCAGTAAACCAGAAGCGCCATGCCTGTGCCTCGTTTTGTGCGTTTTATTTTATTTATTATAATAAGACTATGGCCGAGATTAGCTGTTCACGGACACACGGACGGACGGACGGACGGACGGACACACACACGGACGGACGGACGGACGGACACACGGACGGACGGAGTGCAAAACATACTCTCCCCACATGCCTTCGGCCTGGTGGAGACAATCACATAAATGCACATCACATACGGGGCCTGACGTGACGGTGCTTTACCGGCAAATGACGCAACGCAAATGACGTGAAACGATACAGTTTCAATCAAATGATTATAGAAACTGTACGCGAGACACGACCCGACACACGCATCACACACACACTAGTGAAGAACTAGTGATAGATAGGCAAGAAAGAAATTACTTATGAAAAAATAAAGCAAAATGCGATTAAAAACTCTGAGACCAGAAAAACCAATAACTTTATTAAAGCAAAGAATAGAAGAGAAGATGAAAGGTTGGGTAGAAACCATGCACGTCCAAAACAGTTACTTTTCTGGAGTAATTATTATATATGAAAAATTATGAATTATTAATATAATAATCTGTGTTCCACTGTTATTTAGTCACAATATCTTGTTTATACTTCAACGGTTCGATACATTACATATATAATAGGTTATATTCAATAATGGATGATCTTTGCATCGTGAGCTTGTAGATCAGCTATTTGCTACTTTAGTGTGTGACACTGTAGCATGACCAAGTAAGGAAATTACATTTACAAAAGGTTGAACTATGGAGATACAAGGTTTCTGCCCGACAGCCAAAGATGATAAACTACGCTCACTTACCTTAAATATCAGCACTAAACAAAACATATACCAAGGAAGAAAATCTGCCATAATTTTCTTCCTGTTAGTTTGGACAGTAGGGGTGTAACGATACGTATCACAATAAATGGTTACCACCTCTCAGTGTGCCCTTTTCCAACTGGCCTGGAAGCCAGACATAAAAGAGGGACTTTCCAACCAAGTTTTGGGCCACCAATCAGGGCCCAGTATGCAAATACACAACCTATTCTGTCAGATGATGGGCCAAAACCATGAACTATAGTATGTCGTTTTTTCATCATTTTCATATTGGTTTTTGAAATCGTTGCGAAAATCATGAACTATAGTTCATGGTTTTTGCGACGATTATTAAACAAATATACTATAGTGTGTAGTTTTTTCATTGTCAAAAGTCAAGAAAAATGACATTGCCATTGTCGACGATTATAATCGGGGCCCAGTATGCAAATACACAGACTATTCTGTCAGATGATGGGCCAAAATGCATTGCTATTTTATTGACGCAACAAGTCTAAAAATAGACGTGTTTTAGACGTCTATTTTTAGACGTTTATCCCATTTTTAGACACACGTCTAATAGCCGGCTATTGCTCAGTGGGATGGTCAAAAATGATGAAAAACGAGGATTAAAAATAAATAAATAAATAAATAAAACGATGGGCTATAATCCATAATAATCCATTTTTTTTTTCAAATCCTCAAAAATGATGAAAAACAGTGTGCTATAGTATGCCGTACGATATGGGCTATAGCCCATGGTCCAAAATGATGACGTTCTCTCTACCGCAACATACTTAAAAGTATAGCGGTGTATGAGAATGGGTGTTGCGGAGGATGAGAAACATTAGCATGTTTTGCTAACAGAGAAGCCTACATACTTACACCTAGCAACCCCATTCCAGCCTACTTAGGTTCATCTTACGGTGGACATGTTTGCCTGAAAAGGAACATTTGAAATGTTTCATAGTTTTAGAAATATAGTGCTTTCAAATTTACAATGGGGCTCAATGGCAGACATTGGCACATCAAACATCACTTTCACCTAGAAACTCCATTCACACTTTTTATTATTCAGCTTACTGTGGAGACACATGCTGGAACTTCTTTTTTTTTAAATGTTTTGTAGTTTATGAGTTATTTAACTTAAACGCCCAATGCATTCTCTATGGCAATAGCACAAACTTTGGCATGCTACTAGTCCTACATACTTACACCTAGCAACCACATTCTAGCCTACTTAGGTTCATCTTACGGTGGACATGTTTGCCTGAAAAGGAATCTTTGAAATGTTTCATAGTTTTAGAAATATAGTGCTTTCAAATTTGAGACATTTAACATGGGGCTCAATGGCAGCTCTATATGCACTTCAAAAGTCACTTTCACCTAGAAACTCCATTCACACTTTTTATAACGACACTCTATATTATGGTGGTTTTTCATGTTTTTCGACGATTCAAAACAATTATGAAAACCGTGGGAAAAAGACGACATACTATAGTGTATTGTATAGTATGTCGTTTTCAGGATTTTAATTAAAAAATATCATGAAAAACAACATACTATAGTATGTCGGCAAAAAACATGAAAAACGACAGACCTTAGTAGGCCTATGTCATTTTCATGATTTTCATCAAAAATGATCATGAAATCATGAAAACTGACATACTATAGTACCGGTACTATAGTTGGTAATTGCTTGGCTCTGTATTTTACCCTGAGCCAACCTATGCTGTCAAATTGCGTTGCGTAAAGGTGGGTCTTCATAGGCCCTATGCCTAGAAGAAGTCGGTATTAGATTGTTTTGGGAGGTCATGAGCTTAGTTTTTTGTGACAACCCCAAAACCGGTGACCAGTCAAATTCTGCTCTTTGGGTATACGTTTTCAAATTACTGTAGACAAGTATCTGCCTCTAGAATAGAAGTGCAGTAGTAAAGTATTACAAAATATATATATATATATATATATTCTAGTAAAATAAATGTACCAAATAGTACTTAAGTACAGTACAGTGTGTGCTTGAGTAAAGTACATTCCTCCACTACAGGCTTACGTCAGGCCTCAGTCACATGATGGTAAATCCTTTTAGATCTCCTTATGTCACTCAATTGTTCAGAGTAGATTAGGGGGGATGCTTGTGTTGGTGTTTGTGTCTTGTTTGTTCAGTTGATCATTCCGACAGATGGAAGGGTTAGTTCAACGTATTCATTCATGAAGAATCAGATTAAAACGGAAGGAAGCTGCAAGAAACATAAACCAAAAGAGTCCTGCGTGTATTTCAGCACTGTTGACAAAGTCCTGAGCCTGTGTTACACAGAGATTGGTGACCATATACGTTAGACTTCTGTTTTGTTTGATTCTTTGACAAATAGCCACAGTTATGAGAAAACTACGAGAGATTGGATTTGTTTATCCTGCTGACATGTAGAAATACATCTCTGGACAACTATAACTGCATTTCAAGTTTCATGACGATTGTGTTGAGAAAGTCGTTGTATGTCAACATGGGAGTAACAGATTTGAATAGTTCACTGGCTTTGGTGTTGCCAACAGTTGGGAGTTTTTGGACCTGCAGACAGTGGAAGTGGAACCATTAAGTCTCGCAACACGTTGACACACAGTGTCAGCAGAACGAACGGAGACATGCTGCATCTTATCTCGAGAGTTTTGTTGTTATTTGTTTTGCTGTGGTGTCTATCAGAAGACTTTGCTGTTCAGGCCAGTCTGCCAGAGAGCCCGCATGGAAAGGTCAGACATGTGCATAAAATATACCATTGTTATTGAAAGCTGACATTAGGAATGTCACACAATATGTATGACTGCTAGGAGCGTCACAGATAAAGTGAAACCAAGAGTCACTTGTCCAACAGACAAGTAAAATTTGAATGCACCAGAATGATGTATTACTTACAGGCCAAGCCTTCATTTCAAGCACTGGATACCATCATGATACCTACATGATACTGACCAATGACCATGCTACTATACATGATACTAACATAGACTATTAGTATATGACCACTGTCCTGACATCAGTTTCATGGTCAGTATCATATCAGTCCAGTTTAATGTATTGTGATATTGCCGTAAGGGGACTAGATATTGGATAATTATTTATGTAGCCTATATATTGGAATAATATATTCATTCCATCCATTCCTTCACACATTTTTTTATATTTATATAAAATAGATTGTCTGATGTCTGCTGCAGGTTGTTCATGACGACCCCACACACAGCCCTGCCAGCCAGCCGTTACAGTACCAGTTGAACAGGCTTCCTGGTGTCTGCCGAAGACTCCGCAGGCGCAGAATCACTGTGCTGGTAACATAAACAGTGATGTGTTAATGCAGTGGTTTTCAGACAGTGAGGTCCGGGGACCACCAGTGGCCCTTAAGGGGGTTCCAGGTGGCAAAATGATGAAGTTGGTAACCAAATGTATACCCCTTATAGATCTTTAACTCTTCAGAGCGCAACATTAAACCAAATGGGCCCACACAAGGGTCCATTTGGTTTTACACTCTCAAGAGGCGATTAAATTGAGTTGTTGAACATCACCTTTAATTCATTTACAAAAAAGAAGAGAATGTAGAAGAATTGTTATTTTGATCCATGTTGCCTGTTATCGCTGTACTACCAATAGGCATACAGCATCGAATTGTGGATAAAACCACCATATCCAACAAAAACATATTCTACACTACAAAATGTACCTGGGTACACATTCTGCAAACTGTTAATACAAATTTCAATGAATCAATCAATCAAATGGTGGCACTTCAACATTGTGAGAAAATAGGACACCATTGCCATCTAGTGTCTAAATGTTGTAGGTTTTTCCTGAGGAAGCAACATTAACTAGTAAATTAATTTAAAGGAGGTAGAGCAATGTATCTCATGATGTAAATATCAAAATATTGTTGTACATTTTCTCAAAATGTTTCAATAGCTTCATATTTTACCATTCCTTTTTTCCCCTCACTATGACGGACACCCATAATTATGTGTCTCAATTTAAATAAGGATGCCAGGTTGCCATGCTTTTTCCTCATCTCCCTTGCAACATTCATGCCATTCTGATTCAGCTTATTTGTGTGTGTGTGTGTGTGTGTGTGTGTGTTTCAGTGTAATGTGATCAAGTACTGCACCGCATCGCTGGGGATCAAGTCGGGACATCTGTGCCACTGTCCAAAAGGGTCCAGATGTTCCCACTTCTTCCTGAAGAGCCTCTGACGACCCCAGGATCATGCAGCATTTAACCCAGTGTATACATACTCTACATGGATAAACAAGTGACTGCCCGCATGCACACACACAATTTTGGAAATAGAACGGAAACTGTTTTTCTGGGGTTCTCTCTCCTTATTGGATTAAATTTGTAACCCACCTGAACATGCATGTTCTGTTCACTAAAATAGCTACTGAACAAGCACTCTATATGCTATCACAACATAGAGCTCTAACTGTTTTGTTTTATCAACAAGTGTTTTTCATTTAAAAAAATAGCTTTGTGATAATTGTCCTCCACCCCCATCCCCCCACACCATGCACTTTAATGTACTTTTATTAAATGTTGATTTAAATGCAGTACTACTTTGAAAACGGAACACTGACATGTTTAAATTTAAAGCAATAGTTCAGAAATATCATCTGTCTGATTATTCATATCAGCCCTGGGAAAAAATAAAATAAATCCCAGTGGTATCCTTTAGGATTGTATTGAATCCGGTTCCTTAATGATTACCTCTTAACCCATTCTGACCTGAGATCAGATTCATACGAGGTTTCCACTGGACACACGCTGGTCTGACGAACCCATTCTGACCTGAGATCAGATTCTAAAAATGTCAGTCGTTCTTTGATTTTCTTCAAAAATAGCAGACCTACAAGCTCTTATCGCGCCACTCGGTGGCGCGATATGAGCTTGTAGATCTGCTATTTTTCAATAGCTAAAGCACAACATGAGTGGGTTAACGGTCCCCTTCAAGGACTCCTGTAGTGTGTATAATTCTAAATATATACATTTATATAACTTTGGCCATATTGTTTTATAAAGAAATGCAATCACATAATATTGCTTACATATTATGTAGTGGTTCTCAAAGTGAGGTCCAGGGACCCTTATAATTCAAATAAACAAATGGACCCCGACAGGTCTGTAACGGAGTGTACAAATGGAACCAAATGGACCCGTATGGGTCTGTAACAGAGTATGCAAATGGTTCCATTAGTTTTGTAACTAGTTCTAGTTCTGTTAGTTCAACCACTGGTATTGTAATTGTATTACCGAATATGTTAACGATTACAAATGTGATGGATTGGAGCCCAACCCTAGTCATCATCATCACAGCCCCATGAAACCAGCTCCCAGGAAACCCGGGTGGAATGCTCTGGATTAAGAGAGTCTGCTAAATGCCTACATTGTAAATTGTGCATCCACTCAAGTCTATTTTAGTTCAACACGGTGGTTCTGCAGTGGTGGAAAAAGTACTCAATCAGTATCAACTATCAATACTGCAATATAGAAATACTGTTACAAGTGAAAGTCCAGAATTCAAAATGTACTTGAGTAAAAGTAAAAAAAGTATTGGCATCAAAATGACCTTAACCCATTCTGACCTGAGATCAGATTCATACGAGGTTTCCACCGGACACACACTGGTCTGATTAAACCCATTCTGACCTGAGATCAGATTCAGTGGCGCGATATGAGCTTGTAGATCTGCTATTTTTCAATAGCTAAAGCACGACATGATGCCGACACCAAAATGGGTGCCCGGTCAGAATGGGTTAAAGTACCAAAAGCACTCGTCCCATTTCAAGTTTTCAAATGTATAAACATTATTTGAAAATAGCAGATCTACAAGCCAACTGTAGCTTGTGGACCAGCTATTTTCAAATGGCCAAGTAACTGTGTGTTCAAATGAATGTAGTGAAGTAAAAGTATTGGAAATACTCAAGTACAGTACAAATACCCCAAAATTGTTGTAGATAGTATTATCTTTCCACCACTGTAAAATCAGTCACAGCGACTGATAACTTCAGATACACCAGGAACCAACACGACTCTTTACCAGTGGTTAAGTCTGCACTGGTCTCGCTGTAGACTCCCACAATTTCCATCATACAAGTCTGGGCGATCCGAGGATAAAGAACTTTTGTATTGTATTTACAGTTGCACATTATTTCCCCCTAACCCATTCTGACCTGAGATCAGATTCATACGAGGTTTCCACTGGACACACACTGGTCTGATTAACCCATTCTGACCTGAGATCAGATTCTAAAAATGTCAGTCGCTCTTCGATTTAAAGAAAATAGCAGACCTACAAGCTCGTATCGTGCCACTCGGTGGCGCGATATGAGCTTGTAGATCTGCTATTTTTAAATAGCTAAAGCATAACATGATGCTGACACCAAAATGGGTTCCCGTTCAGAATGGGTTAAGTGAAAGTATCAATACTGCAATATAGACATAGTCTGTTACAATTAAAGTCCAGAGTTCAAAATGTACTTGAGTAAAAGTACAAAAGCATTGGCATCAATATGTACCAGAAGTAGAAAGTACTTTATGCAGAACGTCTCATTTCAAGTTATCAAATGTATAAAATCTTTTGAAAATAATAAGATCTACACCGTCGCTTGTAGATCTGCCATTTTCAAATGGCCGAAATGTATATACTGTAGGGCTGAAGTGGTTAATTTGTGTTTTCAAATAAATGCAGTGGAGTAAAAGCACAAGATTTGCCTCCGAGATGTAGTTGAATAGAAGTAAAAGTACTGGAAATACTCAAGTAAAGTAGAAATAGTCCTACCTCGAAATGTTACCCAAGTTCAGTAAATATACTCATGAGAACAGTGTTACTTTACACCACTGGACACGAGACTAAGTCCGCACTGAAGAGAGACAGGCTTTTGGGCAGCTAGTATGTTTATTTACTCGATGTAAAGCGTTCTTGGGTTCCTTGAGAGGAGAAGTTATAATTCTCCATCTTTTTTTGAGTGGTGCAACCACTCCTACAACCAGCTTGCAATGTCCTCGTACTTGTTTGTGTGTCTGTGTGTCTGTGTGTGTGAGCATGAGTATGTGACTTAATAATAGCAGTAGGGGGCGCCAGAAACAGTGAGAGGGGTAGTGACTCTAATGAGAGAGAGTGAGAGAGAGAGAGAGAGGGGGGGAATTGCACCACTCAGTTCACACGTGTGTGATTTTTATATCAAGGACCGCCATAACTCTGATTTGTCAGGTTACAATGGAACCAAACAGAGTCGTGAGGGCGGGTCCGTTTGGTTCCATTTGCACACTCTCAAGAGTTACAGACCTGTAAGGGTCCAGGCACCCTCAAGGAACCCTGAGGGTCCCTGGACCCCACTATGAGAAACACTGGTTTAACAAACACCTTGGATCTGGAACTCTAAATTAAACAATTTTAATCATCCTGCATATTTTGTTGTATTCTTCCCTATTCTTCCCAGAATAGGGAAGCTAGGGTTCATGTGTTTGAATCTAATGCACGCGCACACAGTCACACACAGATTAATTCAATAAAATCGTAACATGTCAGTTGAATAAATAATGTAGACATTTTGACCAATAGGAATCACATTTATCCGTCATATTCCAACGTTCAGTCTCTCGTTACGAGACAACAAGCGATGAAAAATTGATTTTTGGTTCATTTTAGTCAAATCCGAGGAAAACACTTTTCAAAACCGTCCGTGATGGGAAACAACCTTCATCTGTTGACGGAAGATGATAAAACATGGATTTTAAAAGTCTGTGCGATCCACGCAGTCCCACTGCGGTCCGGTCTCGCGTGTCGCGCCGCATTGTGAGCTTGTAGATCGGCTATGTTCATTACTCCTTAAACATTTGTTTTCTAATTCATGGAATCAATGAAAATCGTTGAATTCTGTTTTAAAATTCATGATTTTCTTATAGCTTTTTTGGAAATATTGTTTTGAAAATGTTTTGAAATAAATAATTAAAAGCAAAATGAATGAAGGAAACAAAAAATAAAGGGACCCATAGAAATGTGTCCACGACTCACTGTTTGGGAAACTGGCAGTCGCTGGGGAAAAATAATAATAATCTTGAGAATCACTGGTCCAGTCTTAGGATGTGATTCCCAGCCGCTCTTGGTCCATGGTCCTGATACCATGGAGTATTCAGATTTATTTTCCACCTGGTCCTTAGATGCATTCTTAAGGTCTTAAGATGGCTCAGGTCCAAGGACCTGGTCCTAAAAAGAAAAAAAGGGAGGTCCGGGGGGGGTCCTTAGATGGATTCGATCTGCCGTCGGACCTTCTCCGAGGCAAGCCGGTCCAGGGAACGCTGCCGGGCGACCACCACCAGGGCGAAGACCACCGTCAGAGACAGCATGACCGCCTCGAACTTCCAGAACAGATGCTCCTCCATAACGGTTGAACGACAGCTTGAGAGGGTGAGAGAGGGACTGTTTAAAGGAGTTGTATTGCAATTTTTCCACCTGAGATTTCACATTCAACAATTGTAAACCATGAATAGTACTACTAGGATAATAAACTCATGCTGCTTGTCAACGTAGAACAGACAGACGGACACCGTTTGTCTCGGTAGGACCATAGACTAATTTACAAAAACGCATAATTGAAAGACTGAAAACATAACGTAACGTATTATAGTTATTTACTACAGTAATAAAACCAAGTGTCAGGTCAACTACCAATTCACTTGAATGGGATGACAATTGTTCCGCAGCCAGCAGGAGTGGAAACAGACACCAGACACCCTTCGTGAGAACTGCAGCGTTTTCATTATTTCCGCATTGGCTTCAGTTTCAGCAGCGGACACTTCTGTTGTTGTTTGTGTCTGTAGACTAACCTCTTATAGTCATCTTTGTTGGACTTGGTGCAGTTGACTTTCTCTACATAGCCCGTCAGTCCACAAGCTGACCACGACTTCTGAACGAACACACACACACACACACACACACACACACACACACACACACACACACACACACACACACACACACACACACACACACACACACACACACACACACACACACACACACACACACACACACACACACACACACACACACACACACACACACACACACACACACACACACACACACACTTTTTAGGTTTCACATCAATTATAGATAGATTGGTTAATTCATCCAGTATCACGTAGCGACCACGAGTTATCAAAGTGGGGTGCCAGGACCCCCAGGGGTCCTTGAAGGTTCCAGGGGGCCCACAGCTAAATGAGTTAATATTGCATTAAAATCAGTTTCTGCTATTCTCAAAACAATCTTGAAAAGATGTGAACATTTATGAAATGCTTTAAGAACATTATCCCATTCTGACCGGGCACCCATTTTGGTGTCAGCATCATGTTATGCTTTAGCTATTTAAAAATAGCAGATCTACAAGCTCATATCGCACCACCGAGTGGCGCGATACGAGCTTGTAGGTCTGCTATTTTTGAAAGATCGAAGAGCGACTGACATTTTTAGAATCTGATCTCAGGTCAGAATGGGTTCATCAGACCAGTGTGTGTCCGGCGGAAACCTCGTATGAATCTGATCTCAGGTCAGAATGGGTTAATCTTATACAGTGACCTCTGGCACAACACAACATGTTCGGATGGAGTCTGCGACCAAATGCATGTAAATTTGGGGGTACTTGAAATGTTTGAGAAGTGAGTCAACAGCTATTCCGAAAAGGCGCTTCTGTCTAATGATAATAAACCTAACTCCATTGCATTCTCAAACTGTCGGTCGAACCACCCAACTCCAACTTTGGAGATTTAGAATGACAGATAGAGAAAGTCAGATAGAAAAATATCCACATTAATAATGGTAAAAGATAAATAAATAATTCTATTTGAGCTGTATTTAGGTAAAAAACAATAACGACCCATTCAAGTATCTGACAATGTATAAAGTCACTTTTCTTGTTGTTGCTTTTTTTTATCTTGAAAAGTAAATATTTTAATTAATATACTGCCACACACAGTAAAGACACTCACAGTCATGAAGGCGGTGCACTGAATGCATTCTGCCGTCACCACAAACTCCTCCAGCATCCAGCAGGGGGCAGTAGAGGGCTTACTGGCTGCTGGACACAACACCACACATGGAAGCCACATGAGAACACACACACACACAACCACACACACACACACACACAATGCATTGTTTCCCAAACTGGGGTCCGTGGATCCTTGAGAGTTCCAGGGGGTCCGCAGCTAAATGATAATTAGGAACCAAATGGACCCTTATGGATCTGTAACTCTGAGACTCAGTGTGGTTCCATTTGTACACTCAGTTAAATTAACTTTGATTTTACAATACATTGGGGGTCCCAGAGAAATAAATGCCATTAAATAAGGGACTGTAGCCTAATTCAGATCACACCTGGGGCCCTTGAAATGAAAATGGTTGAAAATCACTGCTAGAGCCGTAAAGATCTTCTCTTAACCCATTCTGAACGGGCACCCATTTTGGTGTCAGCATCATGTTATGCTTTAGCTATTTAAAAATAGCAGATCTACAAGCTCATATCGCGCCACCGAGTGGCGCGATACGAGCTTGTAGGTCTGCTATTTTTGAAAAATCGAAGAGCGACTGACATTTTTTTAATCTGATCTCAGGTCAGAATGGGTTCATCAGGACCAGTGTGTGTCCGGCGGAAACCTCGTATGAATCTGATCTCAGGTCAGAATGGGTTAAATAAGGGACTGTAGCCTAATTCAGATCACACCTGGGGCCCTTGAAATGAAAATGGTTGAAAATCACTGCTAGAACCGTAAAGATCTTCTCTTAAAGGGGTTTCTTGGCATATCTTTTCAAATGGCGGTCCGCAGGCTAATGAGACACACTGTATAATATAATCATGATTATATATTCCTGATTCTTCATGCTACGCCATGTTCTGAAGTATAAAGCAATAGGTTCTCAACCTCAACTTCAATCTAATATTGCAACTACCAAATTAGCAATTTGAAAATAGCCTATCAGCAAGCTCAGAACGCCTTGCGCTGCGGACGGAGCGGTGTGAACTTGTAGATCTGCTATTTTCTTATTTTTCACCAGTTCAAATATGATTATTTTGGGGGTCAAGACCTGAAAAGATTGAGAACCACTGCTGTAAAGTACTGTTTTATAGTAGCCTCGGAAACCCAGACGTATTCATTTCCAGGGAGGAAAAAAAAAAGTCTGGGTCCGAGTCGTGCAAACGTCGATCACTCTCTGCTGATTTCTGATCGTCTGCACCTTTGTTAAATTGACGCACACATGTACACACACTCCTCTGTCTCTGTCGCTCTAATTAAATCAGTCTCATGTCGCGCAGCTGTGTCTAGATCGGGAGCTGAACTATGCCATAGAAGTGGACCCCAGGCTAGTTTTAAAGTGGTTTCCAGTGAGTATTTGTATGACAATGAATGGTCAACTTAAATGTTGTAATGGTGACAGCCCCTCTATATTACCATTTGTACCAATGAGTTAGTATTACATTACTAGTAGTTGTACCAGGGAGTTAGTATTATATTACATTACTACATTAGTACCAGTGAGTTATTATATTACATTACTGCATTAGTAGTTGTACCAGTGAGTTAGTATTACATTACTATACGAGTAGTTGTACCAGTGAGTTAGTATTATATTACATTACTATATTAGTAGTTGTACCAGTGAGTTAGTATTACATTACTATACGAGTAGTTGTACCAGTGAGTTAGTATTATATTACATTACTATATTAGTAGTTGTACCAGTGAGTTAGTATTATATTACATTACTATATTAGTGGTTGTACCAGTGAGTTAGTATTATATTACATTAGAGCCATACCTGATGTTCTCTCCTCGCTGAGCAAGGCTGCTCCAAACACCCTAGAAGAGAAGATCAACAGGTGGATTAAGCCAGACATAATTAACGGGCTGCCGGCCATTATTGAGAAATACTGTAAATCCTGTCAGGGCGTGTATTTATATCCCATTCTGACCTGAGATCAGATTCATACGAGGTTTCCGCCGGACACACACTGGTCTGATGAACCCATTCTGACCTGAGATCAGATTCTAAAAATGTCAGTCGCTCTTCGATTTTTCAAAAATAACAGACCTACAAGCTCGTATCGCGCCACTCGGTGGCGCGATATGAGCTTGTAGATCTGCTATTTTTAAATAGCTAAAGAATAACATGATGCTGACACCAAAATGGGTGCCCGGTCAGAATGGGATATATATATTTTTTATATATATATAAATAAAAAAGGCGCAATATACGGTTACTGTATATGACACAGATGCTTTCCCGGATCGAAAGGTATAAGATAATAAAGGCTTTGAGTGAGTTAACTTAATGGCTTATAAACAAATGGCTGTCAAAGGGTGTGTCAAGGACATCTGGGACCCACCTGAGAGACACGAGCCCCCAGAACAGCGCGTGTAGAGCCAGAACCCGGGGTCTGAAACACGCCACAGGAATCCTACAGTCCCCCTCCATGATCCTGTAGCGCCACCTGGTGAATGGACCAGCCACCCTGAAGACACGCCACACTCCACTTGGGATGACTACACCAACGACTAAAACGCTAAGACGATTCACTGGCTAAAAATGATGAGACTGAAACACTTTACTTGACTGGGCAGGTTGACTGGGTGTTTGTCACCAAGTCTCAAGTGTTTGCTTTCGGGTTCTTCAGGCCAGGTGGAATATTTCCATGATTGTTTTTCTTGTTTTTTTAACGTTTTAAATGTCACAACATGATGCGGCGGTTTCAATTGTACTGGACTGACACGGCGGTGGCAGAGGTCACGGGTCGAGGTCGGGTCAGCATTACCGTGCAGTGGTTGAACCTGGAGGAGAGATAAACACGGTCACAGTTATAGAGTTTTCTCTAGTCTTGTCACAATTATTACATAATCACAATTATTTGAGATAATCTGAATTATTTTTGCATAATCGTCAATCGTTTCCATGTTGAAGAATGTCCATACAATTTCAATTAAAAAGAAAAATAGCAGAAATAGCAGATCTACAATCTGATTAATTGAAAATGTCAATACAAAAACTGCTACTTTGTGGACGAAAACATGAAAAGCACAATACTCGTCCATGTTGTCAGGGTCCACCATTTTCAATTCATCATAAACCCCTACAATACAACATGTCACTTTGTGACATAGTTCACAATTCACATAGTTGTAATTTTATTATTATCGTTTTCTCCACAATTCACTGTCTCACTATACCAAAATCCCCCCTTGAACAGCAGTGTTTCCCAACATGGTGTTCGGGCACAATTCTTTCACAATATTTTGATGTAGTAAACACATTTAGTCTGAAAAACCTTAGTCAACAAAATTAACACCGTTTTCATTCACAGGGGTCATCACCATGCTGGCTTGTGGTGGACATTTATGTCAAAATAAGATTTTTCCATGCACATACAAATGAGCGGACACCAATATTACAAGAAACACAAAGAGCTATAGGGGGAAGAGCGTAGTGATGCGTTCGGTAGGACTTTGACTTATTTTGGCGCCATCTTCCTGCCTACATGTAGGCTAGTAGGATGCTAGGCTACTTGGCTCTGGATCGACGCCTCGACGGTGGAATTATTATTATTCGCCATTAGAAAATGTTCAGGTGTTCTGATCTGATAGCCGCCTCGCCTCCCCTCATGTCAAAACAGTTCTCAATGTTTACATCTTACTTGGATAAGACCTGTGGACATATCCTTATGGAACCCGGGAGAGGGGGAGAACACCACGAGAGTGACGATTGATCAGTCAAACATGTGTTCTCTCTGCAGTAAATAAATTATCTGTCTGTGTAGGCTATGCAATCTGACCATTATAATTTTGATTACACTGTCTCGTGCTCGTTTGAGGACAGGTAGAGAGCAGAGCATACGTGTTTTTGTGAATGTTGCTGAAGGTTATGTTATTTTGTCAGCTGACACCCGAATCAAAGAAACCATACAGCTTGTATTTTGATAATTAAGCAGCAGCCTACTACTATAGTCTACTAGCAGGCAAGAAATGGCAACCAGAATAAGCCTTTCTGAGAGAGACTCCTCCCTACGCTCTGGCCCTATAGCCTTAAATCTGTAGGTGTGTAAGTCAGAGCCATCTAATAGAGTTACGATATTGAGGGTGCAGACACAGAGCGCTCGAGTGCTGTTCATGCAGCCTGAACTGAGACAAGCTGGAGTTGGAAAATGGAAATGTATTGTTTTCAACGAGGGCGGTGCAAATAAGAGCTATTTTAAGCATGTGTGCAAAATGACAACTGTTTAAAGTATTGTACAGTAACAACTAAAGTCTCTTTAATGTTTATGTTGTACCATTACTACAAAACTATCAGGTGGATTTAAGATCATTAAAGCTGGGCTGTTGCCTGAGTCCAATGCATTTCTGCCTACTTTCGGTCCAGGCCATTGGACTGGCCCCATGAAGTGAACGCAGTTCGCATAACTCTGTCTATATCTAAGGCTCTGGTCAGAGTGCACAAACGGAACCAATGTGTGCACTCTCACAGTACGTTTTAACAGCAGGCGACAGCCAGACAAATTTTCCGGAAGTGCATGATTTGTCAATGGGACGCGGCAACTACTGGCGATAAGAGGCGATATCAGGCAAACAGGCTATGGTCGAAAAGTGGGCGGAGGAACGTCATCTTTTGGGTGACGTTCCACACCCACAACACCAGAGGGAGTTCAACAAACTATGTGCAACCCAGATTCGGCACAAACAAGGGATTAAATTAATTTCGCTCCTATGCCCCCAAAATGTGGAACGCCCTACCAACAGTCATTAAGACATGCGAATACCTTGACTCCTTCAAAACTGCTCTCAAAGGGCACCTACGGACGGCTGCAATTCGAAACTGGCCCCGTAAAATCTGAATCCCCCCCACCCTTTTCCCCTCACTGTATATGTTTATTTTCCCTTTTTACCTCCTATGATGATTTATTTTTGACTATATAGTTGTGTATATCCGTACGTCTCTAAATGTTTTGATGAATTGAAAATGGTGGGCCCTATTGTAAACAAGTGTAATACTTTATGGTGTCGTCCACTCACTGTTAACAGTTTTTGTATTGAGTTGTACTTGAAATGTACTGTAATTCTGCAAACTGTTAATAATAATAAATCAATCAATCAAAACGGTATGTGTATTAAATATAAAATCTAAACCGTCACTGTCCTCAGTTCAGCCCACCACAGTAGCATATCCGTTACCGTAAACAGTAATACAAAACAGCTTTTTTGTTTGTTTTCTTCAGACATGATCTGTGGACAAAAAACATTAAATCTAATCACTGTTCTAGTGGGTATTCTGTATTGGTATGACATTAGCCCTGAAAATACGAGAGTCATGAACCATGGCTAGTATGACACCAGTTTGCATGTTCACAAAATCTAATTTAGAACAGACTCTCTGCGGACTGTTGTTTACACTTTTTGTTATGGCGTTCAACTTCGATGCTATCTGTTAGCTTAGCTAAGTTCACATGATTTACAGACACCCACACACATGAACACGTTCGCAACAACACTAGCTTGCAGTTCACCAAGCCAACAAGAATGACCTTATGTTACTGATCGATGGAGATACATTACTGTTAGCATCATCATAAGCATCATCCACGCATAACATAACGGACAACTCTATGATAACGGAATGGTGGTGACTGTGTTTTAGCAGCGGATGCTAAACAGCTAGCAATAGCCACACAAGCTGCTAAATCAATAACAGTGTTTGGTTGGAGGCTGCTAACGCTAGCGGGCTAGCTATAGCAACACACAGTAGAAACTCACCGTCAAACAGAAGGTGACGAGCAGACTGCGGCCAGTGATGTTGTCTGTTGTGACGCACTTTAATTGTTGTTTTGTTTTTTTAGCTTGTGGTGCTGGAAACGTAAACGTAGGACTGACTGCTGCTCGCTGACGTGACGGGGTTGAGTTGAGTTCTCTCGTATTACGAGTTCGGCGTTCGGCAACGCGAGACTAGAAGAACTCAAGTTAAACTTGAGTTCTTCTAGTCTCGCGTTGCCGAACAGCTTCGCAGGTTGCACAATCCGGTCTAGCCTAGACCGGATTGTGCAATCAATCAATCAAATCCCTAGACCGTCTAGGGATTTGATTGATTGATTGATTGAAAATATTTATTAACAGTTTGTAGAATTTACAGTACATTTTAAGCACAAACTCAATACAAAGACTGTTAACTGTGAGTGGACGACCCAATTAAGCATTACACTTGTTTTACAACAGGGTCCATTGTTCAATTCATCAAAACATTTAGAGACATACAAATAGACATTTCTATAGGGCGGATACGGAAACGGAATGTGTGTGGATCTTAGAGTATAATTATGGTATATTATATATACTAACAAGTATTATATATATATTGGAAATCGCAGAGGCAACAGTCTGGTAACGCGAGACTAATATGCGTGCGCAAATGGCCAGATACAGTAGGCGGGCTCTATTAGCTCCAGACACGCCACATGTCAATACCCCGACGCGCCGTGATGGTGTCATTTTGCATTTTGCACTGCAGGATAATCAAGGAATATTGAAGAAGGACACGTCACCCGGGTGACATGTGATTGATTGATTGATTGATTGATTGATTGATTGATTGATTGATTGATTGATTGATTGATTGATTGATTGATTGATTGATTGATTGTATTTTATTGTATTATTTTGGCAAAATAAATACAACAGACCATATTACTTTATACTTACTTTAGTTCTCCCCCAATGGGGTATAGCCTAAAGAAGGCATTGATTGAGATAACTATATGAAGACTTGCATTTTTGTCACATCACTCACAACAATTCCCGTCACTCTGTCATGTCACCTAACTCAAATCCCTGTCGCTCACCCCAGGCAAGCCCCCAGGTCATTGTGACATCAGCCCGCTGGTCACCCCAGGCCAGAGTAATAGAGTAATAGTGTAAGAGAGTGGCAACACTAGCGTTGACTCTATTGTAACAATGTAATGTGGAAGTGATCATTCTATCTCAATGGGATATAGTTCCAGCCATAGGAGCAATGTTTGGAACTATAGCCCATAGGCACCCGCTTTGCGGCGAGATCAAAGCGTGTCGCTACTCTACTACTCAAACAAGGGACTAAATTATTTTCGCTCCTATGCCACCAAAATGTGGAACGCCCTACCAACAGTCATTAAGACATGTGAATCCCTTGACTCCTTCAAAACCGCTCTCAAAGGGCACCTACGGACGGCTGCAATTCGAAACTGGCCTCTGTAAAAATCTGAATCCCCCCCCCCCCCCCCTTTTCCCCTCACTGTATATGTATCCTTTCCCTTTTTGCTTCCTATATGATGAATTCCTGTTCTGTTCTTTAACTAGGCCTACGTAGAAGTGTCTATTTGTATGTCTCTAAATGTTTTGATGAATTGAACAATGTGGACCCTGTTGTAGACAAGTGTAATGCTTAATTGGGTCGTCCACTCACAGTTAACAGTCTTTGTATTGAGTTTGTGCTTAAAATGTACTGTAATTCTACAAACTGTTAATAAATATTTCAATCAATCAAAAAACTCTACACTCTGTCCCAGCCAAGCACCCACTACCCAGGTGTCCAGGTCATCGTGACATCAAGGACCAGGCATATAAGATAGCTCGAACCAGAGCTGGTTGTCTCGTTAGATCCCGCTGCAGTGGTGTCCGATCCAAACTTAACCGGGATGCAGACATTTCTAACCCAACGATATCCGGTTTGTAAAGCCACTAAGGCAGATATCACTAAGGGATATGCCATATGATGCGTTCCACGGTAGAACACACCACTGCAAAGAAATATAGAAACCAGAGAGGAAATAAAAAGACTCAGCAATCGTACGACATGACATGTCACATTTTCTGATTTCTTGTTAATTCACTGTACACATTATATGATTTTATTGAGGTTTCTGAAGAGCATATTGTATAATTGTATTGAGGTTCCTATAAAGAGAACACTGTATAGGCCTACTAGTAGCCTACTGTATATTGTATTGAGGTTTTTAAAGAGCAGCGTAGGGGACTGTCTTCACCCGGGCCACACTGTCAACTTTTACAAGACTTCAGTGGTGATGGTCTTCATGGAGACATGGACAGAAGCCCTGAGGAACAATCAGATTATTCAGACATTGACACTGTGTTCTCACCTAGCTCTCTGATGTCACATGCACGCACGCATGAATTCACAGGGTTACTATACTTGGGAGGACATCGACATTTTAGCAATTAATGAATGCCATTTTGTTTTTAATACATTTTGCCTATTTTATCCGTAAGCTTAAAGACCCCCCCACAAAAACAGATCTACAGTTGTGGGCTTGTATGTAGATCGGCTAATTGTCTGGTTCATGTCACTGGCACGCAACAGGCAACACAACTATGAATCATGTTTAACTTTAATTCCAACCCCCCCCCCCTACACATGACCTCTAAATTATAGTCAGGGGATATATCAGACCAATCTGGGAATATATGTTTGTAAAGGTGCATGTACTGTACAGTAACACATCTCCCAAAGATTGGAATTCAGTTTCCCTAGGATATTCTGACAGTTGCTGAAAGTTGGGGTATCAATCATTAACAACCTGCATGCATACACATTTGACAAAATGTCATTCTGCTTAAAGTAACATGTGACGGGTCAAACCAGGGGGTTTTCATGATTCTCAATCCATTGCAAGCATTTCTTCTGCACGAAAAACACTTGGGCTAGTAAAAAACGGGCATAGCCATCATCACAAATGTAATGAGGTATCCCAACTTTCAGTCAGCTCTCACAGATTATAGGGAAGCTGATATTTCAATCTTTGTGATGTGTTACTATAGATACCTTTACAAACACATTGGTGAAGACATTTATTGGCAAGAAATGTATTCCCAGATTGTATTAGTATCCCCTGACTCAATGTCTAATCCTGACCTAACCCCAACCTGAATCCTTTCTAATTCTAAACATTAGGAAACACCAGGAAAATGGTCCTCACAATGTCTATTTCTCATATTCTACTGTACTACTGTACATTTGGTCCTCACAAGTATAGTAAAACACACACACGCACGCACACACACACACACACACACACACACACACACACACACACACACACACACACACACACACACTCTCTCTCTCCCCTCCCTCCATCTCTCTCTCTCTCTCTCTCTCTCTCTCTCTCTCGCTCTGTGACAGTTCATGTCAACTCATCAAAAATCTTTTTAAAATTAGAGTCTCCGCTCGTCTCTGTTGATTGACTGACAGATCGATTGGTTAAATGATGGCTGTGAACGTGTCACGCATCCACACCCTCAAATCCGCACGCACGCACGCACGCACACACGCAGACAGACAGAGAGAGAGACACACACACACACACACACACATATTCAAGATGTTTCAAACATTTTCAAGAGTTCAAAAATAGGACACCTATGTCACTTTCTTAATTCCAGCTGTCAGATCTGTTGCGATGGCAAACTGGAGCTGAACGCTTTGAAGGAATGCATTGAAGTCAATGAGACAATCATGATCAATTCTGTATGCACAAAATAATAATAAATGAAACGTATCGTCGCTGGAAAC
>NC_139697.1:4965573-5332670 GCF_964188405.1 Protomyctophum parallelum
GCAATCAATACAATATAAACACATTAGAGAACATAATAAAAAAGGGCATTAAGAAAAGAGCAAAAACAGTGCAATATAAAGACAGACTGTTGACTCACGTCAAGACACTGAAGACAGACTGTTGACTCAAGAAAAAACAGAGGGCACTGTTTTTCCTTTATTTGCCGATGGGATTCTCAGATTGGTCTGAACAGACAGATCTGTGACAGATCCGATCTGGTCACTTGCAAATGCAGTTTGAATGGTCGGGCCAAAATATCAGATTTGAGAAATAAATCACATTTGAATGAGATTTGACTGGATGTGACTGCAGTCATAGAGCCTTCGCTTCGTCCTACACTCCCTGCTAACAAGTGCCGCCCATAGGATTACATTTAGCGACAATTATGACCCTCCCTGCCTGGCTTCCTTTCCCCTGAACACAGGTGGAATCAAACCCACAACCTCCACAGTGGCGGGCAGGCCACTGTGCCACCCGATTGCCCAACACAATTCCTCATTTCAAGGCATACTGAAGCAGCTGGGGTTAAGGTTAGTATTAGGATTGGTACTAGTAGATAGTAGTATTATTATTAGAACTAACTATAATAACAACAATACTCTAACCTTCCCCACTTTTTATTCATATTTGCAATGTATAGTTTTATTCACGTTGCCTTGTTTTGTGTGTCAGATTATACAGCACATGAAGCATCAGATAAAAGCTACATTTACTGAATAATTCACATTTTGATTTATGTAGCTGTCAACTCATTCATATTGCATAGGTTATCTATGTCTCACACACACACTCACGCTGCTCTCCATTCTCTCTCTCTCTCTCACGCACACGCACGCACGCACACACACACTAAATTATTGTATGAATATTATAATATATTGTGCAGTGGTTGGATAATTATGTAGGCTACACAACACATGTATGATGTATATCACGGAAATCATATTTTGTTGATGGTTCATTATGACGTTTAGTTCGAGGTAAACCAATCATCATCCTTTAAAAGCAGGGTTAAAACAACCATGGTTGTTCAAACTGTACCGTTATAGCGTTACGCAGTGGTTCCCAAACTGTGGTGCGTGCACCCCTTGTGGTGCGCGAGCGCCTTCTAGGGGGTGCGCGACATGAACAGGCTGGTGCTATGGTTTTATTTTAAATAAATTAATGGTATGGTCTGGCTAGGCCCCTGGACTAAATGAGTGCTTCAAGTACAGACCTACATTTCGATGCCAATACTTTTGTCATTTTACTCAAGTACATTTTGAGTTATGTTGCAGTATTGATAGTATACTTTTACTTAAGTAAAACCTTTGAGTAATTTTTCCAACAGTGACGTCCGTACATACCTGTCCTCATCCAATGCATGGCATTCCAGGCAAGTGCTCTACGGACCTTCAGATATCTGTTCCATTCAAACAGTCCCACACACACACACACACACACACACACACACACACACACACACACACACACACACACACACACACACACACACACACACACACACACACACACACACACACACACACACACACACACACACACACACACACACACACACACACACACACACACACACACAATCTTATTAAGTGAAAGTGTCACCACTTTCAAGGTTTAAGTTCGAGGGGAATGGAAGTCATTGAGTGTGTGTTGAGTGTGTGAGTGACTGAGTGTGTGTGTGTGCATGTGCAGTGGTGGAACGTAACTAATTACATTTAGCCTACTAGAAGTACTGTACTTCTACACTACATCTCAGAGGCAAATACCCTATTGTAGCTTTTACTCCACTACATTTATTTTGAACACTTTAGTTACTTTGATTATTATTACAAAACATTAAAGGTATATTCAAGTGATTTCACTTAATTCAAATATCACTTATTTTGTTTTGTTGTGATAATCCTCCCTACTATAGAGTGTAGAGGCCATATAAGGAGTTCCTCCCTGTCCCCAGTTAACCCCTGGGGGTCAAAAAACCTTAGGTTTTGTTTTTGACTCTCTATCCTGATTGGACGAAAGGCTGGGTCCCACAGCCAAAAACGAAACCTACGGTTTTTTGAGTGAAATCACTGAATATACCTTTAAACACTTCAGCCCTTTATAAATTTCGGCCATTTGAAAATAGCCGATCTACAAGCTCACAATGTGTGCAATGCGACTGCTATTTTCATACATTTGAAATGGGACATTCTGCATATAGTGACTACTAGTGAGGCTACTTTCTACTTCTGGTACTTTAGTACATTTTGATGCCAATACTTTTGTTCCAGACTTTTACTTTACAGAATTAATACTGTGACTGTGTGTATGTTCTAAATATCTGGTCTGTCAGGACATTATTTATCTTTTCCTACTTCCTTTCAGAAGGTCATAATATTTAAATGCATGCTTGTGGACAGCAGTGCAAAATGTATAAAGCAAACAGCACAAGGTTGTTTTGGTGTAAATAAATAAACCGTCGAGGATGTTCCAACATAACCTAGAGTTCATTTGTACCTCCTATCTCGGCCCCACGCATACAGCAGCACTGACTCCACTATAGCTATACGGACGCACTCTCCTCATCCCATACAAGGCATTCCAAGCAAGCAGTGGTGGAAAGTAGTAGTGGAAAGTAGTAGTAGGTTATTGTCAAGTCAAACTCCAATTCCACTCCAAATGACAGGTAAGGAAACAACTCTAAGATCCAACTCAAAGTCAACTTTCATTTTCTACTTTTTTGCACAGTTGCTTTTGTTGACTGGTTGGTTCTTCAATTAGGTTGAAAACCTTCGAAAACAAAGAAACAGGTTTTAACAACAATGCCAAACAATAAACATATATTTTCAAAACAATAAGTTCTCTTTTTAAACATGCTTGAACAAACGTCTTTTAAACAAAGTGTTTTAACGATAGCGTTTACACAATGAATGCCAAAATGTAATGTCTTAAATTAACTTATAAAGTTGACATTTTAACCCAATTATTAAAGTCATTTTCAATTAAACATTTCAGAACTTTAATAAATTTAATAAAGCTTTAATAAATTTAGGAAAATTTGGTAAACAACAAAAGTTAGGTAGGCCTACAAGTATTTAAGTAAATGATGTATATGGAAAACACAATTCACAATTAATATAGCTCAAATAACTGTTTTAGGTTGTCTCTGTTCAAATGAGAGACTTAACTTCTGCTCTGACCAACGCCTATAGTTGGGACAGCTGCAGGAGAAATTAGCAGGGACCCTAAAGATCTGACCTATTGATAGCAAGGTGCCGTGTCATTAGTCAGAAGGTTCATTGTTCTGAAATTACTATCCCTATCTCTAACCCCAACCTAAACCTAACCGCAAGCACGGGAGCAAACCTAAACCTAACCGCAAGCACGGGAGCAGTGCATGTTCGGACTAACGGGACTTCGGATCTATGGGTAGTTCCCGATAGCAAGCACCTACTGTTCTTCCTGGTGACTGACCACTACCATATAAGGGAACAATTTGGTAAAGTGGTGGTTTGGAAACCCCCACTACCTTCACAGCTGTTGTCTTTCATGTTTCTGTATAAAGATCTATTGAAATGTATCTAGAGTGTGTTAGGCCCAGAAGCCGTGAGGCTGGCTGGGTGCATGCATGGGGCTCCAGCCCCTGCATGACTGCGATGCTGTTTTTGTACACTGAGCTCTGATAATAAAATGGACTTGGAAACTTTCATTGGCCTGTCCGTCGTCAGTCTCTTCTCTCTTAAGTTGCTAGGAAATATACATAAATAAGTAAAGTATGTATAAGAATTTGAAGGGAAAAACTGAACTTTGAGCTTGTAGAGCTTGTAGATCAGCTCCAAGTAACCTAGGCATTTGACATGCCTTTAAACATGGTAAATCATATAGATTCACATTTTTGTAGTCTCTTAAATTAGTAAATATAAATTTAAATGCAAACTCAAAACAAATTGAGGCTCTACTGGAAGTTCCAAACTGAACTTAATCTAACACATTAGCCCATTAAGGCCAGATTTGTAACCACATTTAGCAGTAAGCATAAAGTAGAAGAAGAACTAGAAAAAGTGCCCTTCTGGGCACAGGTCTCCACCAGGTTATCCACAGATCCGTGCAGTTAGAGGTAAAAACACTTTTCGGCCAGTTATAGCGCCACCTTGAGGCTGAGTTGAAATTGTTCATGTGGCATTTTGTCCTGGGCCTAGTGGGAATGTGGGTGCACAATTTGACGGAAATCACGCGATGTGTTCATGATTTGCAGCATTTTGTTTGAAACTGAGCACTCCTGTGAACTTTGGAAGCCAATCTTAACCAATCAGGATGGAGTCTGAGAAATCTGAAAGACCGGTTTGGTTGAATGGCTCTAGAGAGACTGTGTACCAATTTGCGTGATGTTTGGAGAAAATCTGTAGGTGTACTGTGCAAAAACTTGTTTTGCACAAAGCGGCCTCCTGGTGGCGCTATAACAGGCCGTTCTGGAAAGTTTGGGGCAGAGGTTCATCGTTGGCATCCAGGGAGTGTGTGTACCAATTTGCGTGATGTTTGGACAAAATCTGTAGGTGTACTGTGCAAAAACTTGTTTTGCACAAAGCGGCCTCCTGGTGGCGCTATAACAGGCCGTTCTGGAAAGTTTGGGGCAGAGATTCATCGTTGGCATCCAGGGAGTGTGTGTGCAAAATTTGCCATCGATCGGGTTAACGGTGGCCGAGATTAGCTGTTCACGGACACACGGACGGACACACAAACGGACGGACGGAGTGCAAAACATACTCTCCCCACATGCCTTCGGCCTGGTGGAGACAATAAACAGTAGAATAAACATAACAGACCATTGGCGTCTTTGGGGGTATAGCTCTTGGGTAGACCTTCAGCTTGCTTGTTTGTTAGTTGTGTGAGAGTCACCACCACCAGCCTTTAACAGGTGTTCAATCAGCCAAATGAGCACCAGCAGCCATCTTGCAGCTGATGCACTCTGGGAGATGTAGTTGTCCGAGGTCTGAGGTGTCTTGTAGAAGATCCATGCTCCATTTACGAGGGTCCCCAAATAATTAGCTTCATGTGCAACATTGTTTCCTCACTTCAACAGTAAACACACCAACATACCGGTACGTCGGTTAGACATACTAACAGTGAGACACGCATTAGTCTGATGTAACACCGTGGCTCCCGACATGGGTGGCTGGTTACAACTAACCGGTGGCTGGTTAAAACTCGCATGCGTGGCAGGTTAAGACTAACCAGTGGCTCCCGACATATGTGGCAGGTTAAAACTAAACGGTGTCAGGTTAAAACTAACCTGTGGCTTCCTGTGAGGTTAGGTTTAGAGTTAGGGTTTGGGCTAGGTTGTCGGACTAATGCCTGTCGGACTGTTAGTACGTCAGACCAAACACATGCACTCTGCACATTTCAGTGACAATTTAAGGACTAAAGGTCGGTAAGATTTTTTTAATACCAAATTGCCCAAATTGTCAAATATTATGTAAGAAAGAGGCAAACATTGTTAAAATAGCTGATCTGCAAGCTTACAACATCTCGCACTGTGAGGCAAATTCACAGTATTTATCTGTGGAACCATGCAAACTAAATGTAATGTCTAGTGCTTGTCTCCAGTTTAAATATGATTATTTTGTGCGGTCACGGCCTGAAAGGTTTTGGAACCCTTGTTCAATTCCTGTGGATTTTACTTACATGTATTTAACCTGTGAAGTACCTGCCCAATGTTTTGTTTATTACATGCATGCTGCTATGTGGACCTCATGTCTCACCACTTTAACACCTTATGTTTAACCTCTTGTACATACTGTATCTGCTAGACTTATGCTACTTTTGGGCATATATCTTGATAGTATTATGTTCTATTTGGTATATGCTAATTTATTGTTGGGTCTATTCAATCGGACACGTTGTCGGACAAGTTGTGTAGGCCGCACATGGTGTGTGGCCCGCTCGGGAATCGGAAGGTTGCTTGTTCGATCTCCGGCTCCACCTGAGTCAGTGTCGAAGTGTCCTTGAGCAAGACAATTTGAAGCCTGCCAATCGGGCTCAGCCCTATCGGCATGACAGGTTGTGCGTTGGTCTGGCGAGTGGGAGACTGGGGTTCAATCCCCACTCCTGCGCATCACTACACATTTACAGTTTTCCTCTAACATCATGATGTCATCGTGTGTGTGTGTGTGTGTGTGTGTGTGTGTGTGTGTGTGTGTGTGTGTGTGTGTGTGTGTGTGTGTGTGTGTGCGCGCGCGCACGTGCGTGCACGTGTGAGAAAAGGTTGAGCTGAAGGTTGAGGTCTGTCTGATGTAGATACATGAAATACACTTTGATAATGAGTCTATTTTAAACTGTGTGTAGCCTATGCACTATGCACGCGTGCTGAACAAAGAGCAGTAGATTGGTTTCATTATCTCGATGTAACTGGGTCAGGTTGAACGTAGGAGTGGAAATGTCAGTGTGGAGAGACGCAGGAACAGACGTAGGACCTACGTGCTTTTTTTAATCAGAGCTTTGCTACATCAAAGAGAGAATGACACGACATTTAATACCCACAAATGTTAATGAATGCCCTCAATGTCACCGTCGATGTGTGTGTGTGTGTGTGTGTGTGTGTGTGTGTGTGTGTGTGTGTGTGTGTGTGTGTGTGTGCGTGCGTGCGTGCGTGCGTGCGTGAGTGAGAGAGAGAGAGAGAGAGAGAGAGAGAGAGAGAGAGAGAGAGAGAGAGAGATGCATGCAGGTATGCAGATCATATAGGCACAGTGGTCTAGGGTTGCTCGGAGTCGTTTATGAAAACCCGCAAGAATTGTATTTATTTTTTTAGCCAGGAAATGAAAGAGACTGATTCATTCAGCTTGTTAGCAAGTAAAATAATTATGGGGAAACACAAAATCAGGAGCTCAAAAAACGCTGAGCTCCTGATGCTGTTGTGCCCGCACACACATGCACATTGGGCAGTGGGCATGGAAAAGCCCCTTTGATCTGAAACCCCATGGTGAAAAAGGTACATTTACGCCACTGTAAATATAGGCAGGTTTCAGATTACTTAACTTTCAGGGTCTGATTCCACTACAAGCTGCTATAGCCTAGCCCAGTGAGATTTATTGCCCCATTCAGTTCTAAATCAGTTCTGTTGATGAACAACAATGCACAAGTTTTTTGCTGTATACAGGCCTACGTTTGAATTCATCAAATGAAGACATGAATTAATCAAAGGAATAATCAAATGAATAATTTGTCCAATAAATTATTTTGTTTCTATCGTTTACTCACCTATAGGTGATGTCTTTGAGTCACAGAGAATTTTTGTTTGTAAAACATGTCTTACTCTCTGTGTACATTCATCTACTGATGCCTACAGTCTGGACACATCTTCAGAATCATTGGTCGTTTCGGGTCTTTCAACATCATACGCCCGGCCTCCAGGTGACCCAGCTGGCCAGCTCTCTCTGCTGCATCGGTGGTAGTCTGGTAGTACTACTGCGGATGGCCCGTTCTACCTACGGAATAAATTTATAAATAAATAAACTGGGAAGAACAGTAGTGGACTTTGAACAAGGGTAATTATTTATTGTGAAATATATCAAAATGCTCAATGTAAAACAAATACTTTTTCCAGCATAGATAAAAACCAAACTAAAATGAAACATTATTAAAAGAACAAGCAGGTCCGACAGTGTAATGAATAGAACAACCTGGACTCTGCTGCCACCTGCTGGGAAAATAGACTCATGACATGTATGAATGGTTGCTTAAAGCAGTGGTTCCCAGGGGTTCTTACCAAACTAAAATGAAACATTATTAAAAGAACAAGCAGGTCCGACAGTGTAATGAATAGAACAACCTGGACTCTGCTGCCACCTGCTGGGAAAATAGACTCATGACATGTATGAATGGTTGCTTAAAGCAGTGGTTCCCAGGGGTTCTTGAGGGAGTTCCAGGGGGTCCCCAGCTAAATGGATAGTAAAGAACCAAATGGACCCTTATGGGTCTGTAACTCTGAGACCCTAAAACAGGTCCATTTGTACACTCTCAGAGACAGTTAAACAGTGATTTTACAATATAAATTGGGGTCCCAGAGATTAAATGGGGGTCCGTAGCCTAATTCATATCAAACTGGGGGTCCTTGAAATTGAAATGGTTGAGAATCACTTACTGAGCCGTAAATAATCTTCTCTTATGGGTGGTCCCTGCCGTATGTTTCCAAATGGGGGTCGGAAGGTTAATAAGTGTCAATTTGGGGGTCCTTGACATGAAAACGTTTAGAAACCACTGGTTTAAATAAATAAATATATATTTTATTTTCAAAAAATGTCCACCTGAAAATCGACACAAGTTCCAGATGATTGATTAGTTTAATGTGCAACGTTGTTTTCTCACTCAAATCAAACAAACATACAGTATAAGTGTATACAGCGTATCTGCACATTCGTTTATAATTGTATGATTTTTAAGACCTTTTTTAATACCAAATTTGCCAAATTGTTAAATATAACTTAAAGGTATATTCAGTGATTTCACTCAAAAAACCTTAGGTTTCGTTTTTGGCTGTGGGACCCAGCCTTTCGTCCAATCAGGATAGAGAGTCAAAAACGAAACCTAAAGGTTTTTTGACCCCCAGGGGTTAACTGGGGACAGGGAGGAACTCCTTATATGTCCAGCACACTCTATAGTAGGGAGGATTATCACAACAAAACAAAAAAATAAGTGATATTTGAATTAAGTGAAATCACTGAATATACCTTTAAGAAAGAGGCAGACATTGTGAAAATAGCCGATCTACAAGCTCACAACCCGACAATTTTCACAATATTTATCTATGGAATGGAGTCAAACTAGATGAAATACCTCAACTCCTACAATTCCAAGTGCATGTCAAATATGTTAAAATATGATTATTTTGGGTGGTCGTGGCCTGAAAGGTTTGGAAACTCTAGATGTAGGACAGTGATTCTCAAGCATTGTCTCAATTACAAAATTTAAGTTGACGATTAATTGGCATTAAACATTGGAACATGTCTCCGTTTTCCATTTAGGCTTCGTAATCACAAATTACTGACATATTTAATCATTTTATTCGTAAAGATAATTAAATAATGGAAAGAGCAGATCTACAAGTTTACAACTCATCAAGCTTTAGATTTCTGCTATTTTTGGAAAATGTATAAACATTTTTCAATATGAAAACAATTACGTATGCAAAATAATTGCGATTATCTGAAATAATTGCAACTTTGCAATTATGTAATAATTTCATTCTCACACATTTTCATGTTGACAAGGACCCCCAAATTGATGCATGTAAAGCTGGAACCCCGCTTAAAAGGATTTTGTGTCAGGGACCCTGGCTGTCTATACTGTAGCCTGTAGATGCAGAGAGTGAAACCAATATGATCTGAATTGCATTCTTATACATTCGCTCATTGGGTTAACACATTAAGACCTGAGGTCGATTTCAAACATTTTCATGTCAAGGACCGCCAAAATTACATGTATTTGGCAGCCGACCCCCGTCTCAAAATATCATGTTCCAGGGACCCCCGGGAGCAAATATTTGAGTTAAGAGTTTTCACGTAACAAAAAAGATTTGCAAAACATTCCGAAAATAGCAGATTTTGCCCCGCTAAAATGACAGATTGCTTGCCCCGATTTTAATGGGTTAATACCTTCTAGCTGCTGAAATTGCAATGACATTAAACTGTTGCTCATTTTGCTGGGGACCTCCCTGGAACCTCCCTCCAGGACCCCCTGGGGGTCCCTGGAAACCACTGGTCTAGGACTCTCCAAAATGGAGACTAGCATCGGACGGAACATCATCGGTCTGGCTCTACAGAACATGACAGGAGAGAACAGGGCAGGTACAGCAGGTTGTAGAATGTCTCTTCAGGACGAGGGATGGAGCTCGTTCATTTGTATTGATAAATTAAAATGAGCACCTTATCGATCGTGCTTTTATCGACCCCACTATTGAGCGTTTTCTAATATTTTGTGGAAGGACGTCAGACGCCAGAACTGGTATCTTGCTGACCACCACATCTAAAATTACATGAAGATGATAAAATTAAAAAAATTGTTTTGCCTATCATTAAATCAACGACTCATTAATGTGCAATAAGCGTTAAATGGCTTTATATTATGAATAGTACTGAAATAATTATGATACAATCTCCATTCTTTATAAACAGAAAATGCATATTTATTTGCACTACATTTATCTAGGGCCTTCAACTACAGTACTTTTCCAACAGACGGAAGGATAATAATACTGGTTAATGTGTGTATTCACTTTAAAGTGTAATTTTGTTTAATTTGGCAGCACTGGTTGGCAGGTATCAATACACTTTTAGACTGGTATGTTTGTGCTGGGCGTGGAAGATTATATTTATTTCTTGATCACGTTGATTGTTTAGACAAGACATCATGGGCCACTGACAGGCTTGATAATTCCAAATCTTAAGTTATTGGTACTCGATAAATTTGTCATCGAGTTTGTAATGGACTCGGGTTTCGAGCTCCATCCCATGCCTATTCAGGACCCCTGGGGTCCCCTCTAGTGTGTGTGTATCTGTGACTGTGTCAAGCGGTTTTGTGTCCTGGAGGACCCCCAGCATGTCTGTGGACGTGTCGGCCATTGCCGCGTCTCCTCGGGGCCCCCCGCCGTGCCTGCGGATGTGTCTCTTGTAGTTGGAGTTGTCGCTGAACCTCTTGCCACACAGGTGACAGCCGTAGGGCTTCTCTCCGGTGTGCACCCGCAGGTGCTTCTCCAGGCCGTCAAGTCGGGTCAGCCACTTGCCGCAGATGTCGCAGCGGAACGACTTGTTGTCCCCGCCGCGGAACGACTTGTTGTCCCCGCCGCGGTCCCTGAGGGACCCCCGGTGGAGACGAACGTGCGCCGCCCAGTACATCCGCTGGCTGAATGCTTTTCCGCACACGCTGCAAACGTAGGGCGGGTTGGCGGAAAGTCCGGAACGCGACGTTCTGCATTTCCCGGCGTGCAGAGATGCGACCAGACTGCTCGGAAGCAGCATCGCTTGCGCTCGTGTCGATGACGACGTGCCGGGCTCACAGTCCAAACCGTTCGGGGTCTCGTGCTGCTGGTGCATGGTTAGCGGCGGTGGCGGGTTTGGTTCTTCAGGGTGTTTGTCCGAAGTGATGACATGATCGGTGTCTGTCGCTCCTTCCCCTCGCTCCTCTGCACTCCACATCTCCTCGGGTTCCTCTTTGACGTGTTGAAGTTCCTCTGGGAGTTCCGACGCCTCCAGACTATAGACCGTGGAGCTGCTCTCCTGAATCAGAGGAATATCTGTGTAGCACAAAGAACTATAGAGTTTAGTTCAAGATCTTATTGAATATAAAACTAGCAATATATTTATTTTGATTCGGCGATGAATTGGATCTGCTTTTATGTATTCTGAGAAAGCACATTACATGGCCCTGCCAATAGGGACTCCAAATCCTGGACTAGCATCAGAGTTTTGTAGCCTACTACTTATCTTCTCCATGTTGGACTTATTGATGTGATGTGATTTATTTGATTTGTGTGTGTGCGTGTATACACACACAGCATCAGATAAAAGCTACATTTACTGAATAATTCACATTTTGATTTATGTAGCTACTCATTCACACACACACACACACACACACACACACACACACACACACACACACACACACACACACACACACACACACACACACACACACACACACACACACACACCTAGTTCAATCTTTCCTGGGATAGATGACAGCCTTATAAGAGAACCTCACTGACTGAAGGAAATAAGACAACACAAAAATATTTCCATTTCAGTAGCATTATTATGTGTTGTGTTGTGTTGTGTCAGTGTCACCAGCTGGCTCTATCTTCACGCAGGGCGTCATGCTGAGGTCCAGCAGTCTCCTCTGTCTCTCCACCTCCATGCTCTTCAGGTTCAGCTTCTCCTCCAGGTCACCGATGGCTCTGCCGAACACCGAGAAGATCTCCTCCGCCGCCGCCGTCAGCCGCTCGTTGATCAGCAGCCTCAGCATGTCGATTTCAGACATGGTTCTCGTTTTTTGCAACACTACACAAGCGCAACAAAAAAAATAAAACCTTAAAATTATGGAAAACTTAAGTTAAAACGTTTAAAAACTCCCAAACGCCGTGGTTGATGCTGCTGCAAGCTGTTGTTGTTGTTGTTGTTGTTGTTGGTGGTGTAGTTTTGTTTTGACTTCCGCGTCAACGTGTTTTCATTCTGTCTGGAATGGAATGAGTGACTACAGGGGGCGCTACACCGCCCCCTGTTGGAACGGAAGGCTGATCTGTTGGATTGGAGTATAGTAGTATACAGGTAGGCTACCATTTAGAGTCGAAACAAGGTGTTGTAGACATAGACAGTGTGGACTAGTATACACAGTATAATTAATAAGTAGTACATTTACTTGACTACTGCACAAGTACATGCTTTGTGTATCCTTATGCTAGGCTACAGCCTACATGTATTTGTTGTGCTGTCATGATGGTATACTTTGACTGTTTTACATTTGTCTTCAGTCCACAGTATAAATGCAACTACTTTTACTTTATCCCCAGAATAAAGTCCACAGAATTGCATTAGTGTGGACTGGCCTTTAGTTTTAACTGTCTCTGTCAAAACCTTCACTCCATTGCATTTCTAGAAAGGGAAAAAAATACATTATGAATCACATAAAGGACCACTTCACCACTTTTCAACCTATCTTCATATAATAGGTCCTCACTAATAATCATGAAAAAAATGGTGCAACTTTTTTTCTACTCGGTCTGTGTCTCATAGGAGGGCTGTGGGCAGTTCAGAAACAGTCTTCCAGTGACATCATCGATGGGGAATACAAGCTAATAGAAACTGCAGACTTTCTAGTCCTGAAAAGTTGCAATGCGAAAATGGAAGACATCGTTCTCACGATAATGAAAATCGAAATATCTTTGTAAGAAAATCTTGTTTAAAAATAAATCTGCCTATGATGTCACTGGAAGACGGTTTCTAAACTGCCCACAGCCGTCCTATGAGACTGTGGGCCCCGAAAACGCTCTCCTCCGCGTCAGTCAGCCGCGGGGGTGGAGCTTCTTTTCCATCCACCAGCTGTCTAAAAAGCCGGAATGACGTTGGGCGTCAGCTTCGTCTGTCCGTGGCTGTGCGCTAAGGTGTGCCTGAAAAAAACGTGCCATTTTTTCATGATTATTAGTGAGGACCTATTAGGCTACCGGTATATAGGTTGAAAAAAGATTTCAGATCTACAAGCTCACAATTTGTTGTAATGTTTACGTTGAGCTTTTACACCTGCTGTCTCTTGGGGGAAATGTACCATTGGGCTAGGGTGGGCTGAAGCCCGGGGGGCCACAGCTAGGGGGGGCCCCGAAAAATATTAAAGAAAAATAAATATATTAAATATTATTTAAAAAAAATATATATATATAGGCCTATATATAAAATTGTAAAGTATTGAAATCCAATTCAAGTGAAATGTGTGAAACTTTATTTCTATTTACTTTACAGTTTATTTAGATTACACAGGCGAGGCGACAGACAGGTCTCCTCCCCTCCTTTTTTGACTCTTTGGTTTCCTCTCCTCTTGTGTATGACTGCGAGTTCTGTGGAATCTGTGGATAGAGGTGGAGAGTCTGGAGACAGCAGAGCAGGCAGCAGTGCTGCAGCAGTGCAGTCCGTGTTAATGAAACCCCAAGAACCAGATAAGATCGCGTTGCGCCTTGGTGCGTTGATGGGACATTTAGATTTAAAACGCGAACGGATAAAAAACAACAACGAGAGGGGAACTAACGTTAGCGTCGCATTAGCTGGATAGCTAACGTGGTTATAACTACAGCACAACAAGCCTCCAGTCCGGTTCACTTGTGAATGAAACAACACGTGGAAGCTAACATTAATCTCTAGCTGTCTAGTCCCATATGGAACCTCTTTGTAATTATCCAATCTGTTAATACATCTTTCTTCAATCAATCAATCCCTCTGCTATGTAGAGCTATACTGATAATAGTAGCCCATATCTGGCGTAGTAAGGGGCTGCTGACGTTCGATAATCTGAGAAACTAGGAGTTCAAAGACACACCAAAAAAACTCGTTTTAGTGTGTGTGTGTGTGTGTCCCAATAAAGTTTTTACGTTTTCTCATGCCCCCCCATGTAATGCACAATTGAGTATTCATATATATCAGTCGTTCTCAACCTGTGGGTCCCCAGATGACAGTGAAAGTGACAATTTAAGGACTTTTAAGACTTCTATAATACCTCAAAGGCTATAAAAGAAAAATACCATTACTGCATCAAAAGTAATCAGCAAACCATGCATGCTATAAAAACTGGTCAAACATTGGCCAGATTATTAAATAATAAAGAAAGAGGCAACAATTGTGCAAATAGCCGATCTACAAGTTCACAACGAGTTTGTAGATTGGCTATTTTCACAATATTTATCTGTGGAACCATTCTGTTGCTTGTCTGGGTGGGGGGTCCCCAGTTCAAATGATTACTGTGGGGGACCACAGCCTGAAAAGGTTGAGAACCACTGATATGTAGACTAACTGAATATTCCTAAAATTGCTAGCCTACCACCTTGATATAAAGGGCACGTTCGTAAAGACCGCACCGGAGCGCACTGGCCTATTAGTTTGCATTGCACAGTGGGCTCAGTGCGCTATTTCCGAACGCGCCCAAAATAAAAATGTTGTAACTTGCTTATGTAACTATTCATTGATTCACTCGTATACCAAAATCCATTTGGAAAAAAGAAAAAAATCACACCTGTGTGAAGTGATTAACGTTTGGATAGTTGGTGTCAAGGTGATGTATGATTGCTCAGTACTTTGCTGATGTCTGCTCAGGAGGTTTGAGTGTTTGCTCAGACCGAATTTTTTTAGAGGGAACATTGGGCCTGGGTACCCCAAAATGAAAACAAAATAGCCCAAAAAATGTTCGATATGCGGGGCTACGCTGCGCACCCCAAGGGGGATCTCAAATTTGGTCCAGCCCGGGGGGACTCAGCAGGGTTAATCCGGCTCTGGAAATGTCTACATTTAATACAGCAGTGAGCCTGGTATTTTACTTCAAAAAGAAATATAGGGTCGGCCATGGTCCACACACTGGAATAAGCTCCAAAGCTTAACATTTATTTAAGGTTCCTAAATAACATCATAGTGGACACTGCAATGTGACAAATAGTCCTACGACTTTGACGTTTCGAACCTCACGGCTATTCATCAAACGGAACCTAAAATAAATGTTAAGCTTTCCAGTGCGGACCTTTTCTTTTTTATTATTTTATTTACCTCAGCCCTGACGTTTAGTTTGTGGGTGTGCGTGCTCTATTGTATTGTTCTGGTATTTTACTTCGTCATGTGATCTAGCCAAGAAATATTAAGGATGTTTTTTCAAATTGGGTTCAATTTAATGTCATCAAATGTTTTTTTTCGATTGCTCACCCCATTATTACATTCATGGATTCAAGTCCATGAACTGTAGGATGTGAGGGAAATCGGGCAATACATTTATTTTACTCGGTTCCCCAGATAATTATAACAGTGCTTTGACCTTAATGCAGTACCACTTGTCAACCAGTAGGTGTCCTCCCAGATCATAGCATAGATAGAATATACTGTAAACGTCTCAGTAGAAGAGCAGGCAGACTGCTAAACATGACTAAAATGCATTAAAGAAAAAGCTCACAACGTCCCGTTGTGAGTTTGTAGATTTATATAGTGTGGCAAATGTATGTTTGTAATAATAATCCAAATCTACAAAGTAGTAGTAGTAACTAAAGTTTTCAAATAATTGCAGTGTATTCAAAAGTATACAATTTTTGTCTCTTAGTTGTAGTGGAGTAGGCTATAAGTAAAACTTATGGAAATTGGAAATAACATTGTAACCACTAAGCATGTTGGTTAATGCATTAACATACTCTCTCAGTCTCTCAGACTACCATAGCCTACAGATTAGTCCTGCATAACCCTATGCACACAAAATCAAGTGGAAACTGAGCTACATCAGTCCACTTTACCAAGACAAGACATCAGAGACACCCACAGAGATTTTGAAAACATGACAAACAACTCCCACATCTGCTGGGCAAAGTACAACAATGTGCAAAAACAGCAGCAAGATGTGTGAGCTGCCGATACGATATCAAATGGAACACAACCACCCTACTAATCATTAATCTAATGACTAATGATTGTGTGTATTTCTGAATCTGTATCGATTGATCTTGGTACTCTCCCTCTCTAGGTTGTCCTCAGACAAAATTGATTCATGGAGATTCTGACTTTCAATTGTACAAACATTTTGTTTTAATTGTAGGCTATTGTTCCACTTTTTGCTTTGGCAATGTAAATGTGTTTTCTCAAGCCCTTTGAATTGAATTGAATAATGGGTATAAACTGAAAATGTATATACAGTATGTTGCTGTTTTAACCATAACCGGCATGTAACTGGCAGACAGCTAGATTTAAAAAATAATTGATCACTCCTAGACTGGCCAATATTTTTTTCAAATGTAGCAAATGATTAGGGTGATTCTACAAGGTGGAATGAAGATCAAACAGAGTATATACCTGCATCAGACCAGTTACCAACAGCACGTCACTTTGTGCCAGGCTACAAGCTTGTACATCTGCTATTTTAGATAGCCCACCCCTGGCACTAAACACTTTCAGCTGCATGCCAAGCACCCCCAAATAAATGAATTTGGGGGTTCTTGGCATGAAAAACATTTGTGAACTTCTGATTTAGTAGGCAAGAAAAAATAATTGGATCAATGGTCTATGCATAGATTTTTAAAAGTCTAAAACTCAGGCAACAATAAGTCCATCTAGGCAAAGAAAGGTCTTTAGTCCCCTTTTAAAAGCATCAACAGACTGTGGTGCTCTCAGGTGGTGAGACAGGGCATTCCACATCCGAGGAGTAGCTGAACAGAAAGCCATTTGCTATTTGAACCTCTCCCACACATATGTTAATGGGGGGGTTTCATGACAGGGTTTCTGCAGGTTTAGGCAAGTTGGGTTTAACCCATTCTGAACGGGCACCCATTTTGGTATTAGCATCATGTTATGCTTTAGCTATTGAAAAATAGCAGATCTACAAGCTCATAGCGCGCCACCGAGTGGCGCGCTACGAGCTTGTAGGTCTGCTATTTTTTTTTTTATCGAAGAACGACTGACATTTTTAGAATCTGATCTCAGGTCAGAATGGGTTCGTCAGACCAGCGTGTGTCCAGTGGAAACCTCGTATGAATCTGATCTCAGGTCAGAATGGGTTAAGACTTTTTGAGAACGGGAACTGGAAGAGCAAATAGAGGGACGCATTAAGCATGAATTTAAGACTGTTCATGTATTTTTGAAGCCATAACTTACATAAAGCTCTTCAGAAACCATGCATGAAACTAGCATTGACACAGCATTGTCACTGGTCATCCTTCTTTTTTTTTTTATCCCACGATTTTGTAACCCAGTTTTCTTTTCACCCAGTGCCAATTATCTAATGTAATCCTGGGCGCTACACTTCCTCTGCCAACCTGGGGGGGGGGCGGACTGACCTCATGCCTCCTTCTATGCATGAGGAGTCCAAGCTGCTTCTTTTCACCTGACAGAGGGGAATTTCCCCGGCCGGACGTAGCGCGTGGAAGGGACACGTTATTCCGACCAGTTCCTTTCCCCTCCATCAGGCGCCCCGGCTGGCCAGGGGGAGGTAGAGACCAGGATTACTGCATGTTTTTGTGAGGGTATCTACCCTAGGGGACACGGGGAGAACATGCAAACTCCACACAGAAAGGCCCTTTCGCCAACCCCCGCCTCGGGTATGGGCACTGATGACGCGGAGGAGGGAACACGCTGCCAGTGCCCACAGCGTCCCCAGCGGGAATCGAACCCAGGACCTTCTAGCTGTGAGGCGACAGCACTACCAACTGTGCCACCGTGCCCCCTCCACTGTCACTGGTCATCCTTGGTGTAATAAGGTAGAACTCTGTCCCCGTGCTGTGCTGCTTGGTGACACGAGTGTTTATAGAAACACGACAGCTGTCTGAACCTCTTGCCACACATGCAGCACTTGTAGGGCGTCTCTCCGGTGTGCGTGCGCATGTGGACCTTCAGGTTCCCCTTCTCTATGAAGCCTTTACCGCAGTAAGCGCAACTGTGGGGCTTCTCTCCGGTGTGGCTCTTGACATGGCGGGCCAGCGTGGCGCGCAGCCGGAAGGTCTTCCCGCAGAAGGTGCAGCCGTGAGGCCTCTCTCCAGTGTGGATCTTCATGTGCTGCTTCAGGTTCCCACCGAGTGTGAACGTCTGATTGCAGACGTTGCAGCGGAAGGTGCGCCCGTCGCCGCAGTGCGCGCCCATGTGCTTCACCAGCGCCTCGCGGTTCGAGAAGCCTTTGCCGCACACTGAGCAGTCCAGCGCCTTCTGACCTGTGTGTAGAGGGTGTGAAAGTTAATCAAACTAATTGATTTGAATACAAAAATAATCGATAATTGATTTGAATTATAAAAAGTGATTTTTTTTTTAGATTTTCCGGAGAAATTTAGCTTTTCTCTACCTACTCAGGGACATCTGGCTCGATGTTTTGAGGGTCAAAAGGGGCACATATGAGAAAACTTGGCTAGGCTGCAATTTGGGCTAGATCCGGGCCTGATAAGCAGACATGGCAACACTGACCTGTGTGTGTCCTGACGTGCCTCTCCAGGTCCATGATGTCCTCAAAGTGTTTTCCACAGAAGTCACACGTCCTGTGTGCCTGGAGGTGAACATCTAAGCTCTCTGTGAGGTCCAGATGTTTCCCACACACACCACACTCACTAGAATGAACCTGAGTTGTGAAAACATATACTGCATTCTTCAAATACGTAGATACTGAATATCTGAATTGATTTCTTTCCCACAGTATTAATACTATGACTATGATTATCTCTTAAAGCGGTACTATGTTACTTTTTTTAATTCATAAAATGTAATTTTGTATGTTGATACAATATAACGTATACAATTGGGGCGATTGTATTTTGTCTCATTTAGATCGTGCCATCCCTACCTGAACATGTCTCATAAATGTGCGTTTCTTCAGGAACGACTCTCCGCAAACTCTGCAACGAGTCGAAGGCGAAACGAGACCCAACGTCTCCGCTTGTTCTTCCTGCCCCGAGCGCGCAGGGCTCTCTGACGCCACACCGACAGGCGCGGCTTGTGTTTTCGCCTTTCTTCTTTTCCTCGGTCCGCAGGGTGGGTTGTCGTCCGCGTTTCGGGAGTAATCCTCGCTGTCCTCTGTGTCTTCAGAAGGTTGTGGAGATACCAGACGGATGTCTGAGGATGGTTGAGATGTTCCACACATCTGGGGTTGGGAACGATCATGACAGTTTTGTTTGACACTTAATTATAGTTAATGAAGATTTTTTTGTTTTGGCATCAAACATCATTAAAAGTAATATTATATTACTTATTACTTGGAATCAAGAGTAATATATTATATTACAAAAAAGGGATCCTACAGCAACACAATCTGTTTAGTAAGCTTCTTTTAAAACTGAATCCAATTGTTTTGAATAATAAGAGTGTCACCAATCTGCCAAAAAGGCTATAAAATAAAGCAGCAGTTGACCTTTTAACCCATTCTGACCTGAGATCACATTCATACGAGGTTTTCCACTGGGACACACACTGGTCTGATTAAATGAAATGTTTTCAAACGGTACCCAACAAATCCTGAGTAATATGTACTTTTTTTATTTTTACAAAGTAATATGGTATAATATTACTGTTTTGCCAGAGTAATATCATGGCTTACACTACTCGTCGTTACAAGTAACTTGTTACAGCCTAACACTGCCAGGGACCCCCAGAAGCAAAGACTTTAGTAAAACAAATGTTCACATTAAATATATACATTCATTTGCATTGTCAAAAATAGCAGATCTACAAGCTCATAGCACAGAACGTACCCCGTCCCTGTGCGTGCTCCAATATATATATGAATGAAAACACATATTTAAAAATACAGTCTAATACAGTAACAGTGCACACAGGGTTCTGTATGTCGAGTCAAGATCCGTGGCTACAGGGTCAGAGAAGTACAGGCTTTGCGCACAGATGTCCAGTGAGTATTATGGGGGTAGAGACAAAGACTATAATACAATTAGAAAATGAAAGCAAGTCACTCGATTAAATACATCTATGACAGTCCTAATCGAAGGCTAAGGCTTTGTAATATAAAAATGCACAGGACAAACAAGTGACTGTGAATGTAAGTATGAAAGTACCAACAATCATAATATCATGATAATTAGCCCTTCACTAAATCCCACCACAAAAAGCGATTGTCCAATGCCAATCCAAATAGTTTAGCAACGGTTGCTATGCTGGTCAAGCTTTCTTCGCTGCTAACGTGCCTACTGGACAAGGATGGGTTGGGGAGGGACTTAGTGAAGGGCTAATTGAAGTCGATTATACAAATGCCTTCTAAATCACTTCATGCCAACACACACCTGTACATCTGCATCACATTCTAGCTTGATCTCTCTGTGATCCGTTATCTGTGGCTGATCTTCATCACACTGAGGCTGATGGGGATCATCATCATCCTCATCATCACATAGTTTGTTTATCCAGGCAGCTAATTGGACAAGAACAACATGTATATCAGTACTGTCACGTGTCAAACTAAATGTAACTCCTACATTGCTTGTCAGGGTGGGGGGAGGGTGCCCCTCGGGGAACACTGGAACAGGTCTCCGCCAGGATAACAGCATTTGTGATGTTTGGACAAAATGTGTAGGAATATTAGAACACGTGTCTATCCATGTTTTCCCTGGGGCTCCTTGTGAGTGTGCTTTGCTTCCTTCAGGCCGTGTTGCCATGTCTGCTTATTATAAGCAACCTTTGACTTGTTTTTTCTATAAAGTCACTTGTAAATACATTATTGGTAGTTGCTGGTTGATGTTTTTTTGGGCTTTATTCTAAAGTGCATAGTAGTTGCTTATTTGGGCTTGCTTCCACATTTCTTCACATCAAGGAACCCCAGATTAATAGGCTATGTAATTGTCCACAGACATCCATCAGAACATTTTGTGCCTTTATGTTTAAAAAATATTTAAAATATTTTGATGTATTCTCAATGTGTTTTTAAATAACGGATGAACAACCTCACAATGTGTCGCTGTGAGCTTGTAGATCAGCTATTAATTTGTGCTTGTTTTCATATACCTGGCCACTTGTTTCTCTTGCAAAACTGGCAACACAGCGAGAAAAAGAGGAACTTATGCACACACAAACGCAATGCACTATGGGCTGTAAAAAAAAAGGCGAATAGAGATAGTGTATACCAATTTGCGTGATATATGGATAAAATCTGTGCGAGTAATATAATGGTGGCGCTATAACAGGCAGATGCGAAAAATGTAGGTTGAAGGTTTTTCTTTGGCCTCTAGGGAGTGCAAAGTAATTCCTGTTTTTAGGTAAAAACAGGAATTAGCCTGTTATAGCACCACCATGAGGCTAATTTGAAAATGTTTATGTGACATTTCTTTCTCTGCCTACTTGGAATGTGTGTGCATAATTACATCGCACGCTGTGTTAAGATTTGAGACATTTTGTTCCAAACAGACCAATCCTGCAAACTTTGGAAGGCAATGTTAACCAATGGGGATGGAATATGGGGAAGCGGACAGATCCGTGTTGATCACATGACTATAGAGATTTTGTATACTGATGTGCGGATAAAATGTGTAGGTGTAATCTACAGAAATGTTTTTTGCAAAAGTCGGCCTCATGGTGGCGCTATAACAGGCCGTTGTGGAAGAATTGGGTCAGAGCAGAGGTTTGTTTGTTATTTATTTGCACTTTCCTTGACTCTTTGATTGATTGATTGAAATATTAATATTAATAACAGTTTGCAGAATTACACTACATTTCAAGCACAACTCAATACAAGTGTGAGTGGACAACCCAATGAAGCATTACACTTGTTTACAAGAGGGTCCACCATGTTCAATTCATCAAAACATTTAGAGACGTACAAATATACACTTCTATATAGGCAAAGAACAGAACAGGAATTCATCATAGAGGAGGTAAAAAGGGAAAACAAACAGAAACAGTGATTTTACGGGGGCCAGTTTCAAATTGCAGCCGTCCGTAGGTGCCCTTAGAGAGCGGTTTTGAAGGAGTCAAGGGATTTGCATGTCTTAATGACTGTAGGTAGGGCATTCCACATTTTGGTGGCATAGGAGCGAAAATAATTTAGTCCCTTGTTTGTGCCGAATCTGGGTCGCACATGGTTTGTTGCCTCTGGTGTTGTGGGTGTGGATTAATTAACACTGATTAATATTGTGGTTTTTATTTTATAAACAAGAGCTCAATAAAAAACTACATTGGATCCACCCACAACCAGTCATTTTCAAGTGTGCAATGTATACTTAGTTATGTTATTCTCCTTTTATTCTAACCGTGTATATGATTTCCTCTTTTTTCATGCATATAGAACAGAATGAAAATGGATGACCCTGATGTAAACAAGTATTAATGCTTTTTCTTGTTTTATCATTTAGCAGATTTTGTATTGACCTCTCCTGTAGGCTACTTTACTTTCCTTGAACTGTGTATCCATTCATTCAACTGTGCCTTTTAAAGTGCGTGCGACCTCTAGCGGCAAAGATTGATATCGCAGGTTCAATGTAAACAATTAACGGAGGACTGAAGCTCATGCAATTCATAAATCCCCCGTAGTACGACTAAGGACGCGGTGCTGTAAATCATCTAAAAGCTAAAACAACGCGTCGCTGTTGAGTTTACAGACCAGTCCCCTACATTGTGTAGCATTCGTGTTAACTTGTGCCATCGTTTACTGACCTGATAAAGGACTTATTGGCATCTCAGTGTGTTTGTGTCGCAGCTCGTGGATCTCTTGCTGGTACTGGGCTATGGTTCTACCGAACAGCGCTAAGATCTCCTCTGCTGCCGCGCACAGACGCTCATTGACGAGCACTCTTAACGTCTCTACCTCCTCCATGTCTGTTGTCTCGTCTGATGATGGCTCAGTATTACAGTAAAGAGTCTGTTTTTGGAACCACAACACAGCGTGCAAACAAACACTTCCTCTAAAGTCACACGGAAACTGGCGACCCGTCGAATTCTGTGTCTTCTTTGTTGTTGGAGGAGTGTTCTCCGACTTCACAGATGTAAACCGCCACCAACTGGACTGGAGTGTATCAACAAACATTTATTTATTTATTTACACAATATCACCACTACAATTACAAATGACAGCCAGGACAAAATGCAGTTACCATAGGCCTACTAGAAAATTAAGATAAATAAAGAAAAGCAAAAAAATATATAGCTGCAAGCAGCGATAAGGCGGGACCAAGAAAGAAGACAATACGCAATAAGAACAATATGCACAATATCCATCTCTGCTTGACATATTAATTCATTCATTGTTGATCAATAATAAATGTCTATTTAGTCTAGTCTATTTTAGTATTTAAGCAGAATTGTATTATTAATTTGATCATGTTTCTGACAGTTTCTCTTATTTTTTATTAAATATATAGCCTATCTTCCATTCCGTCTTCCTTTGAGAACAGTGAGACACTATTGTTTGTTGTCAACAACATAATTTGCAGTGGCTGAAAAGTACCTGCAATTTGTACTTAAAAGTATCAATACTGCAATTTAGAACTACTCACAAGTAAAAGTCCAGAATTCAAAATGTACTTTAGTAAAAGTGCAAAAGGATTGGCATAAAAAAATACTAAAGTACTGAGAGTAAAAGTACTCATTATGCAAAATGTCCCATTTAAGGTTTTAAAATGTAGAAAGATCTTTTGAAAATAGCAGATCTACAAGCTCACAATGCGTTGTATTGCGACGCATTGTGAGCTTGTTGATCAGCTATTTTCAAATGGCCAAAATCTAGGCCTATATAGTAGCCTGCCTATTGAAGTGGTTACTATGTTTTGTAATAATTGAAATCTACAAAGTAACATAGTACAACGTTTTCAAATAATTGTAGTGGATCGAGTAAAAGTATCGAGTTTAGAGTCAATATTTGACTCTACTTGAGTATTTACAATACCTTTACTTTAAACTACAAATACCTAAAAATATTATTTAAGTACAGTAGCCTACTTGAGTACATGTAGGCCTACCTAGTTACTTTCCACCACTGATGATGGAAACACCATGGTGTAAGAAGTGGTGTTGCACATGCTCAGTTGCTCCTCTAGGCCGCACACAGAAGCCTGTGAACATAGACATTCCGTGCATAGATGTGCCACACAATGGTATGGTAGGCCTCAGGTCTACCATTCTGAAATGTAATTTAATAATATTTGAAGGACTGCTGGACAGCTGAAGCCCAACACACACCGGGTGCGCAGCTACGCGGCAACGCCTGGAAAATAGAACAGTGGCGTATCGGAGCGTCAGGCGAGGCGTGAACGCGCGCCGGACGGAGCCGGTGTGGGATAGGTTCATTGAAAATAACGGAGGCGGCTGTTTTGACGCGCGGCGTGTGATGGGCTTGACAGTAGGCTCTATTAAAAAACTATGTGTGTGTGTGTGTGTATATAATATATATCGTTTTTTTAAGAGTAAAGACAGCCTACTGTCAGCTGTCCAGCAGTCCAAATATTATTAAATTAAATGTCAGAATGGTAGACCTGAGGCCTACCATAACCAGGCCTCAGGCCTGAGGCCTACCATTGCGTGGCACATCTAGAATATTTGCACTTGTAGATAGAATCCCTCATCAGACGTGGACACAGCAGGTATGATCATCTGTCCATTGGTTTTAGTTTGGACCAGTTGTTCATTTCTATAAAACTCCACGTTAGACAGTGACAAGTCTGTTGTGTGTTTTCACTGAAGAGTGACAGAATGTCCCTCGGCCAGAGGGTGGACAGGACAGGACTCACCAGGATGACAGAACCATCTGTAAAAACAAGTTCAAAACAGTCCACGTATTAGCATGCCATTCACACTGAACTACTCATTTAAACAGCATGTTTTAATGAGTTAATGGAATGCTGCCGTATTGGTATAGGTAGTGAATGAAGGAACTGGACTCACCATGTACTGTGATGTTGACAGCATTGCTCTACTCTTTCAGACCAGACAAACACCAGAACACTTCACTGCCGCTTTCACTGTGGCCGACATCACATCTAGTAAATCTGGTCATTGACACTTTCGGTGAACACTGTTCAACCCAGCGTCCTCTCTGATGGAATGTCATCACTCTCCACACAGTAGGGTTTCCCTCACAAATCAGTGAAACTCACACAGAGAACTCACTGTGAGAGAAGCTGAAGAATGACGATCTAAAACACAACACAGGGTCAGAGGTCAAACAAAGAGCTCCGTTACAATGACACAGTGGTGGACAAAGTACTGAATCTATTAGGCTACTTGATTACAAGTGCAATATCTGAGAATGTATTACTTGATTTATTACTTTGTACTTTGTACCGACCACTTTATTGAGTCATATACTGAGATACGGTTTATTTTCTATAAAAGAAAAGGCGCTTGTCGTTGTGGTGCTTTTGTTTCTACAGACAGTACAGTACATGCATTCTTTGTGCAGATTCTCATCTGAAACATTGTGATCTGCATTATGGATACCATCCTGAATTTCTTCGTGGCACAGAAGGCGGTCATCGGGTACTGTCTTTTGGCTCTGATAACCATCGGTGGTGAGCATATCTTCTCCGTGGTGTCCTTTGATTGTCCATGCAGCAAAGACAACTTTAAGTATGGGATGACTTTCCTACTAGCCCCGGCAGCGGTGCTTCTGATTCTGGGCCTTTTCTTCAGCACCAGGCTGTGGTGGATCTACACGGAGAGTTGCACTTGCTGTTACAGCGGCAGGAGGGTACAATGCAAATGGCAAAAGGAAGACGGCAAAATCTTTGTTCGTGCCTGCATAGTGCCTGTAATTTGGCTGTGTGCGTGTCTGCTAAACGGCAGCTTTTATCAGTGTGCTGCCAGCGGTATGAAAGGGTATTGTCTGAACGAGACAGAAGATTGTCTTCAGGAGTTGGTGAAACTGCCCTGCGACAAATCCAACGGCAAGGAGCAGCTTCTAAGGTTTAAGGCAGACGCACAGGTTAAAGCACTACTCTTTTTAAATGAAATGTGGGCAGGACATTTTGTGTAGCACAAGGACACAGGTGCAGGATTGAGTTAAAATATCGGATTAACCTCACCAGCGTAACATTTGCTTTATGTTCAATAAAGCTTCAATGCTATATATGTAAGTGTCTGCTCTCTGTTCATCCACAGATCATAGCCTGGTTTCTCATTATTGGAGCTGCCATTGCTGGTTTCCTTGTCAGTTGCTGCATAAACTCCTGCTCTCAGGAGAACTATGCTCAGCGCATGTACAAGAAACACTATGCACGGAAACTGAAGAAGCGCGTTGATGCCTTTGCCATGGACTACGCCAGCAAGTTGGCCGAGCGACAAATCCAGATGGTCTTTAATGACAAAAGCCCCGATCCCCTCCGTGTCGCCATCGATTGGGAGCACATCCCCTCTTACAACAGTCTGCTTGAATTGAATACAGACCTGGTAAAAGGAAATAAAAAAGAAGGTCAAGACAATGATGCGTATACACACCCGAAATACCAAGGCAGTGAGTTTATTGAGAAATTTGAGACTGTAATGAATGCCACGGACATCTGAAAAATTAATAAATTATTGACTCAGTTAGTTTCACTTTCAGCTCAGTTAATTTTAAACTTATTACCAAGACATGTGGCCATGAATTGTGGAACTGCAGGTAAACACTGTACGGTTTGTGTCAGGCACCATGCACTGTTATACTTTAGTGTAATGTTTGGGGGGGAAAATAAAATAAAATACACAACCACCTTGAGTTAGAAAGTTTGAATCCACATAAACTTGCTTGTCCATAAAACGTGGAGCAACACAATGAATCAATATGCCACCATGCAGACATCAAACGGTGACTGTTTTATATCCTCATTCACAACCATCATAAAAGAGCAATTTACAACCCTGATAAATAGGCCTATATGTTATACTTGCACACTTTATGATTCTACTGTCTGTGTCTGTATATGTTTGACTTGCCCTTTTAGCTCAGTTATTGGTAAGGACTTTATAACCACTAGGCCTACTTAAGTGTAGCCTAGTTTAAAATGAAATAAAAAGGTAAATACATTAAAGGTGTTGTTGTCCTGCACTTGGGTGTCTATAAGCAGTCAATCTTTCTCCATTTTGACATTTTGAAGTGGATTATATTTGCCAATGAAGCTCTCAGAAGGTTCTCCTTCCATGACTTTTCCTGAATATTCGATTTAATAATGCTTTGTTCTCAAATGGGGGTTGTTTCTGTTTGCACAACACTTCATAACCCGAGCACACAACCCTATATTCACAGCCTATGAAGTATAGCTGTGTCAGGGGGCAGGTAATTTGCCAGGTGATTTTGTGGAGCTTTTTTGTGAGTTTCTTGTGCCATTTTGTGTTTTTGTGTTAACGTGCCGTGATGTGACGTGAGCTTGTAGATCGTCTATTTTCAAATAGCCACACTGACTGTATAACCATCGGCTATCATTAGCATTAGTGCACACTGTTTACCTGTCGCCAGAAACATTTACATGTCGGGAGCGATGCGAGACAAAGTCACAAATGACATCCGAACTTTGGATGGATGACGATCACCAAGAACAGCACTTGTAGTTTCCAAGTTATGGAGCTTTGAAAATCCTGCTTTGAACCGAGGTAAAAGGAGAGCAGTTGTAAGATCCCATAGCTGGTGGTGACAGAGGCGTTGCATAGCAACCGGACCATTCTCCCTGTGGTGGTGTGGAACGCGTGTGTCAAATTTGAAGTCGGTATGGCGAGCGGTTTTCGAGTTACGTGGATTACAGACATACGTACGTACACACGTACAGAGACGTGGTGCATTTATAGTAGGATATCATTGGCATCATGATCTATCTATAAAAATGTGATATATCCTGACTTACATTTGATCACAGTCAATCTAACAGCATCACTCCATCCTGTTGAAGACTGCGGGTCACTTTTGGGACGACCCTGACACCTGTAGTCTCCACTGTGAGGCACAGTGACTCAGTTGATCCTGAATTCAGATTGGTTTACTGGTATGTCTGAAGATGAGCTGGTTGTGTTCCATTCATAAATCCAGTCAGTGTCTCCTCTCTCTATCTCACACTTCAGAGTGATGGTTTCTTCACTGAATAATAGAGACCAACTGGGCTGCAGGATCACAACAGACCTTCCCAGTCCCACTGTTTACATGAAGAAATACATAATACGTCCCGCCAATTTTGATGCGTATGGATTATGGACCGTCCCAGCAAATGACGTAATGACTAATTGTGCCTGATACGGCAGTGGTGCCAGATTACATACATGTAGCCTATACATAGGAGCATTACCTTTAATCCTCCCAACACTAAAACATATCCTCATTACGTCATTTGCTGGGACGGTGCATACGCATCAAAATTGGCGGGACGGCTGGGACGGTGCATACGGCGCAAAGTATAACCACAGTATACCGCTAATCAACTTACAAATTACATATACATAGTATATGTATAACTAGCTCTCAATGATGATGTAATAAAGATGTGGATTAAAGGACCCAATGCCAGAGTGTAATTGGTTTTCGATGGTGACGTAATGACGATATGTTTTAGTGTTGGGAGGATTAAAGGTAATGCTCCTGTGTATACATGTATGTAATATGGCACCACTGCCGTATCAGGCACAAGTAGTCATTACTGAGATTTGACAGTTTGTAGCGGTCGAAAGTACTTGCGCGCTCTGCTTGCGCAAAATGGCCTACTAGTGTGCAAGTATGCACTCGACAGAGTGCAGTTCTAGTTTTTACTATTATTAGTTTAGTCTTATATTTTTATTATAAAAACAAGTTTAGAAACAGTAAAAATTTAAGATCTGCAAGCGAAGCATTGTGAGCTTGTAGATCTGCATTTATTTACTATTTGAAGATGTTTAACAACAAAGGACATTTTTGGTATCTTTCTAAACACACAATAGCCTATAGTTTCAGTTATAATTTTTTGTAATGCCTAATTTGTGTTTTTATTTCACCACTAAAATGTATTGTAGGCCTAATTCTTTATTTTTTATTTTTATATATTTATATTTTTTGTCCCACGATTTTGTAACCCATTTTTCACCCCTGTGTCAATCATCCTGTGATGTGATCCTGGGCTCTACACACCCTCCACCAACCTGGGGAGAGCAACGGACTTAACTCATACTTCCTTCATGCTTGAGTGTCCAAGTTGCTCCTTTACACCTGACAGGGGGGAGTTTCCCTGGTTGGACGTAGCGCGTGGAAGGAGCACGTTATTCCAACCAGTTCCTTTCCCCTCCATCAGGCGTCCCGGCTGGCCAGGGGGAGGCAGTTTAGAGACCAGGATTACTGCATGTTTTTGTGAGGGTACCTACCCTCGGGGACACGGGGAGAACACCTTCGGGTATGGGTACTGATGACGCGGAGGAGGAAACACGCCGCCAGCACCCACAGCACCCCGAGCGGGAATCGAACCCAGGACCTTCTAGCTGTGAGGCGTCAGCACTACCAACTGTGCCACCGTGCCCGTTTACTAACTTTAGTTAACTACAATAACCTTGCTCTACCTGCCTGTAAAACACAGAATAGAGGGTATGTGTGTGACATTATCATCATACATGGAAGTTTTGAGGGACACCTACTGAGTGTCAAAAAAATAATTTCTGGCCTTGAAAGCCCATACATCCAAACAGAAAAGTCAGATGTGATTGCACTAAACAACGTTAAATGACGTTAAACTCACTTTGACACTATTATTATTTGGAAAAAAAGAAGGCAAAACTAAATGATGTTGCTGTATTCCCCACCAGAACCACCATGGGCCTGTTTGGAACGAATACCAGGCTTTCCTCCGAGGTGGGAAGTCTGGTGATGCGATGTGAATGAAACGCAGTGAGTGGACATGAATGGTTTCGGTTTCCGAGGATATACAAGACATGCAACGTACGCCAGTTCTTGCGACTAAACTGACTAATAATAATAATAATAATAATGACAAAAAATAACTATTGAGGTGGTATGTGAAACGGGTGTAAATATATCTTTACTGCGTAACTAAATAATAAATATTAAATTAATCATCACCTTGACCGTGTCCACAGGAGATGAAGATACTCAGCACTGAAAGATATTTGATGAGACAATATCAACATATCATACATATTTGCATATTAATTATTCATAATTAACTTAACACCAATATACAGCTACAGTTGACAAAAACAAACTAAAAAGTGTGCTCATTTCCGCCAGGCCGGGTTGCTTACCCATACCCAAGGCACTGTTATATGTTATTAGTCGTGGGGTCATACATGTGCATATATTGTGTGTCTGTCTGTTTCTCTGTGCTAATCTCTGCCACTTTACTCACACCTTCCCTGTGGCTGAAGGAAGAACCTCCATCCCAAATTATTGTAATCGGCCTCACGGTGGCGCACTGGCGCTATAAAAGGCCACATCATATTTTAGCCAATACCTTTTGAACCATAGGGTTTTTTTCCCAATATTGGCACCGCCCATTTCTGCCTAAACTGACACAAATCCTAAACTGCTGTAGAATTTTGTACACACACTCCCAGTAGTCCAATCGGCCTCAATGTACTCTTGAACAGTAGGCCTAAGCTGTGATTCCTTGGATCATGATGCAACTCCACATAGGTCCCATCCATTTGTGCCACAATAGATTGTGAGGTTATGGGATACTCAGTACTGTAGAATTGCATCATTATTGTTTTTTACACCGGACAGAGCATGCCCCATTATGTCCTGACTCCTGAGATTAACTACTCTGAACAAACTTCTACTTCCTCTATACATTTAAATAATAGCTACTGCCGAGAGAGAGAGAGAGAGAGAGAGAGAAAGATGTTGCATTTATTGTGATGAAATGTTCAACTTCAATGTCTTCATTAATTTCACATCTTCCTTCCTCCTATTTTGGAAGAGACTGTGGTTCATTGCCGAGTTTTCTCGTATGCATGATTAAGCAATTAGTATCTTGCATAAACTTCTAGTCCTGCACCACCCTTACATATCACAGATTATGTAAAAGAAAAACGTTAATATTACCTGAAAATCTATTAATCAAGTGCATCATGTCTTCAGGACAGATTACTGAGCATTCCCACAGAGATGCACCCATCTGTACTTCTGTATTTCTCCCTGGAAATAAAAACGTCTGGGTTTCCGAGGCTACTTCTGTATTGACCTTGCCACTGTCACAGACAGACAGATGTCATACTGTATGACATTTGATGACACACTGATGTTTTGGACAGTAAAATATAATGTGATTTCATTGGTGGTCCTTGGTGAGTGACCCTGACCATAGGAAGAGGTGTTGGCCATGCAGTGCTAATAGTGCTCTGCCTGCTGTGGAAGTACCTGAACCTTGAGCCTCCTCTGTTATCCTGTGTATCTAGCATAGTGTTAATAGACTTATATATTATATATACATATTATACTTATTTTATACTTTATTATATTATACTTATTATACTCCAAGATCATCTGACTTCCTACACCCACACTTTCTGATATGAACAATATAAGGCGATATCAAATGACACTGATCATCCCCTGTATCGCTTCCTCATGCCACCTGGACAAAGATACAGAACCTTGCCATGGAAAAAGGTCCGTTTTAGTAGGAGCTTTGTCCCCTCAGCCATCGCAGCATTAAACATATAGGATGGTTCTGTACACAGTGGGGACCTCATGTTTTTTTTTTTATTGTCTTGGTGTTATGTGCTGTGTTGTTTTTGATGTGGGTGTTGAACAGACTGTGAAGACGAATATCCTTTGGGACAATAAAGATTATTATTAATTAGTATACTATTAATTAATAAGTAAAATATGAACCATCCCACTTTTTTCTGTAAATGTCACTATCCATTATGCATGTCCTGCTGTCGTTCTACATGTAGAATACAGCTTAATGAAAACCCCATGATGTGCCAATGTTTAATGTGTGTAATCTTGTTCCAATCTAGTGTTCAGTGAAATAATTTTGTACTGGCCATATATGGAGCGTGTCTTACTCAGCACACTAAAATACCTGAAAACATTATAGGTTAGAAATAAACCACATACAGTAGTAGCTGCATGCTTTGCCCGTCTGTCTCTGACTTGTAAACAAACAAACTCCACGCGTGGACCTACATCCCATAGCATGAAGGGACGAGACGCTCTGTTGGGTTCAGGAACACAGCCTTCTGTTTCAGACTGAAACCGCAAAATAAAATGCCCCAAAAAGCCATTGCGCCACATCTTTAAAGTCACGTGACTTGTCAACACAGCTGTCCCCTGTTGAAGATGATCACACTCGTTTGATTGGTTGTTGACAACTCTCCAAATGGCGAGTGACTAATTCTCGTAGTTGCTGTGGGCTCCCCTGCGCCCAGCTGCTCCTCTGGCCTCAGACTGTATCAAATATGAATGACTGACTATTGTAAACGATACAGACGTCTCCGCAACGATATCGCCGAGACAGTTAATTTGTTTATTTTTGGACCACAATTATTATACGAGATGATTTAAGATGAACCCATGTTATTCTCCATAGAGAAAACCTTCCGTGAACTAGGGGATGAGCGATTGCGTCAGGACTTCGGCACTCTATAATAAATACTAATAGTACAACGCTTTACAAACACATCAACCAGCACTGAGTGGACCTATATTCTATATTATTAAGCGCTTGTTGTGCCACTTCAGCGTTGCCTATCATGCTGCGGATTCATTTTCTTCTCTCTCCACTTGCAGCTCGTGCTGTCATCCTTTCGAGAACGGGGTAAATAGTATCCCAAGCGGGCAGCGGCACACTCACAACCGAAATGCTGCTCTGAATAATAAACTTAGAGATGGGCAGAGAAAGCCTTTGAACAGAAACTAAATAAAAAGGCTCACACTTAAAGGACCACTTAACCACTTTTCAACCTACCTTCATATAATAGGTCCTCACTAATAATCATGAAGAAATGGCGCAATTCTTTTCTACTTGGTCTGTGTCTCATAGGAGGGCTGTGGGCAGTTCAGAAACCGTCTTCCAGTGACATCATCGATGGGGAATAAAAGCTAATCAAAACTGCAGGCTTTCTAGTCCTGAAAAGTTGCAATGCGAAAATGGAAGCCATCGTTCTCACGATAATGAAAATCTAAACATTTTTGTAAAAAAAATCTTGTTTAAAAAATAATCTGCCTAATGATGAAAATCGTGCCATTTTATCATGATTATTAGTGAGGACCTATTATATGAAGATAGGTTGAAAAGTGGTGAAGTGGTCCTTTAAGGCATTTGCCAATGTTTCATGTATGTAGGCTAATGTAACCATGCTCTAGTCTGGCACAATTCTGATCAACACTGCCAGGATACCAATCAACAACAGTATTGCGAACAACACTTGTGATTCTTTTTTTTTATTATTAATTGTTTCTGATTTTGCAAAAGATTGTAAAGACAGGAAACAAGAGACAATGAAAGGTGTTTTTTTTTTAAAGACAATCGTATCTGATTCTGAAAATAGTCAGTTTAAGATTTACATGCAATTTAAGATTTTCTGTGAATTTGCTAAACTGGTCATAGAGGTTTAGTCTTTCCCAAATGATTTGGCTGGTGTTCTTTTAAGTGAGATTTTCTCTTACATTTGTGACCACACTGGTCACAGTGAATGGTCTTTCTGCAGTGTGGGTTTTCTGGTGTATGTTTAAGTGTTTTTCTGTCATAAAATGTTTCCCACACTGGTCACAGTGATGTTTCTTACCAGTGTGAATCATTTGGTGTGCTTTTAAGTTAGATTTTGTCGTAAAGGTTTTCCCACAATGGTCACAGTGGTATGGTCTTTCACCAGTGTGAATTATCCTCTTGTGTGATTTAAGGCTGGCCAATTTGTTGAATTTCTTTTCACACTGATCACATGTATACGGTTTCTCTCCAGTGTGAATAAACCGATGCGTTTTTAAGTTAGTTTTGGTCCTAAAGGTTTTCCCACACAGGTCACAGTGATATGGTTTTTCTCCGGTGTGAAGTCTGTGGTGTACTTTAAGGGTGGACATGAAGTTGAAGAAATCTCCACATTGATCACATTCATAGGGTTTCTCTCCGGTGTGAATCATCTGGTGCCTTTTAAGTCTGGACATGTATGAGAAGCGTTTTCCACACTGATCACAGCAGTGGTGTTTTGGGCGTTTCTCTCCAGTGTGAATCTTCTGATGCCTTCTAAGTATGGACATGTATGAGAAGTGTTTTCCACACTGGTCACAGCAGTGGTGTTTTGGGGGTTTCTCTCCAGCGTGAATCTTCTGGTGCCTTTTAAGTGAGGCCTTGTATGAGAAGTGTTTTCCACACTGGTCACAGCAGTGGTGTTTTGGGCGTTTCTCTCCAGTGTGAATCTTCTGGTGCTTTTTAAGTATGGACATGTATGAGAAGCGTTTTCCACACTGGTCACAGCAGTGGTGTTTTGGGGGTTTCTCTCCAGCGTGAATCTTCTGATGCCTTTTAAGTGTGGACATGTGTGAGAAGTGTTTTCCACACTGGTCACAGCAGTGGTGTTTTGGGGGTTTCTCTCCAGTGTGAATCTTCTGGTGCTTTTTAAGTGAGGCCTTGTGTAAGAAGCGTTTTCCACACTGGTCACAGCAGTGGTGTTTTGGGCGTTTCTCTCCAGTGTGAATGTTCTGGTGACTTTTAAGTGTGGACATGTATGAGAAGCGTTTTCCACACTGGTCACAGCAGTGGTGTTTTGGGAGTTTCTCTCCAGTGTGAATCATCTGGTGTCTTTTAAGTGAGGCCTTGTGTAAGAAGCATTTTCCACACTGGTCACAGCAGTGGTGTTTTGGCTTATCCAGACTTCTTTTTCCATTAACTGCTGGTAAGACAGAGACAGAGAGAGAGGGAAGATGCATCAATGGATTGAATTGTTCTGCTAGTGATTGTACTGGAACACATCAATTAAATAAAGAGCAAAATAGTTGAGTAATTTCTGATACTTCCGTGACCACGGAGAGCAAAGGTCCGTTTCTCAGTTGATTTATAATCTATGAAGGTTAAAAAACTAATTGAGCCACCCCCCCATGCCTCCCGCAAAAATGCGGGAAACATTCACAATACCCTCAAATCATTCACTAAACTCACCCCACACAGCCATCAGATTTTTGTAGTACTGAATCTGACTAGTGTCGATTTAGTGTTTACTTTTTTTTTACCATAGGTTTAGTCTCGAACTTAAAGGACAACTTTAGTTTTTTTCAACCAAGGTTCATGTTTTAGGTTGTTATTAGAGAAACTAAAAGGTGAGTGTTAATTTTCTTTCATTTGCTGCTTTCTTTCGTTTTAGGGATTTTAGCTCTTTTTGACAGGGGGGCGGGGGTGGGGGCGGGGGCATTCGAGCATGGGGCTAAATATGTTTTTTTTTTTTACAAAATATTATGGAGATTTATTTTTGTATTATTTACTATAGTCCTAAAATCTGGCCACAGCAGATCACAGGATCTACTGAATGTGAAGGTAGCCTACTGGGGGAAGGCTTATACTGTGTGTATAGGCTCAATATGTGACAATATATGACAGTTTGTCACATTCAGTAGATCCTGTTATCTAATGTGGTCAGATGTAATTTCTTGGGTTTATTAGGACTATAGTAAATAATAAAAAAATAAATCGCCATAATATTTTGTAAAAAAAGTACATATTTAGCCCCATGCTCGAATGCCCCCGCCCCCCTGTCAAAAACAACTAAAATCCCTAAAACGAAAGAAAGCAGCAAATGAAAGAAAATTAACACTCACCTTTTAGTTTCCCTAATAACAACCTAAAACATGAACCTTGGTTGAAAAAAACTAAAGTTGTCCTTTAAGCTATTTTTCAACAGTGAGAAGAATGGATAGAGTGGCGCTGGCTGATGACGTATCAGGAACATGACGTATCAGCAACAACGTGGCTACGTAACAGGTGATGTTATGAAATGAGTCTTCTGCCGGCTGGCCAGACTGCGTAGCGAGTGACAATTCAATGCACGGAACGCAGGCTAGGGATTTTCAGTCCTTTGCACTATAATTTGCAACTATAATAAAAACACTTTGCGTCGGCAGAGCATGGTTTAATACAACCATAGGGATTGACAGAATATGATTGCTGCGTTCGATCACATGCCCTGTATTACTCACATCTTACAGCGGCACAGAGTCTTGCGGACAGCGATTTTGTGAGTTGGCCAAGTATCGCAAGATTGTGGGCCATATATATATAGTTCAGTCAGAGTTTTTGACTGAACAGTAGAGTTGCTGCTTCTTCACTTGTTTATTTTACTTTTTTATTTTTATTTTAAGCAAGTAACTTACCGAGTTCTTTATGATCTTTGGGTTCCCCCTGCTGATCAGAATTATTCTTGGTGGCGTTGAGAGACTTCATCTTCACCTTAGATCTTGAATCCACAGTCAAATCTAAACAGAAAATATTTTTTTCTTTTAGTTTATTTTTTATCCCACGATTTTGTAACCCATTTTAGCACCCGGTGCCAATGCATGAAAAAGTGCCCTTCTGGGCACAGTGAAGAGAGGAGAGTCCGCACACAGGTTTGCTCCAAGGTGTTTGCTTTTTATTCAAAACACCATAATTAATACACAACGTTTCGGCCGTGAACGGCCTTCATCAGGTGATAATCGGCAGTATATGTGACAACTCCCTTTTAAACCCAGTCGTCACATCACGTGACTGATGACGACTGCATGGGCAGGTGATTCACTAACACCAATAAGTGACATGACAATAAATATAACAATATATATGAACATGAATGACCACCACAGCAAGTAAGATTACAATAAGACAACAGTTTCAATAAAACTTGCTGGTATTTTTGCTTGTTACAGACTGTTTTAGTATTTTTTTTAATACATTTTTTAAATATTTTATATATTTGAGATTTTGCATTTTTTAGTTTGTTTTTAAGATTTTAAGATTTAAAAAGCTTTTGGTACCAAAAGTAGTTTACAGTTTGGGCAATCTGCTCCAAAATAGTATTAGTCAGTCAGAACAATATCAAAAGGGAACAGGTAAGAGACACATGAAGGCTAACATTCAAGATCAATGGTTCTCTGGACATTGGCCAGTAAAGCCATCAAGATTAAGGTCTCCACCAGGAGGATAGGAGTGTGTGTGATGTTTGGCAAAATGTTTAGGAGTAATATAATCATGTTTTGCGTGTGTGTGTGTGTGTGTGTGTGTGTGTGTGTGTGTGTGTGTGTGTGTGTGTGTGTGTGTGTGTGTGTGTGTGTGTGTGTGTGAGAAGCGGCTTGGCCTGTTGTAGCGCCACCATGAGGCTGATTTGAAAACTGTCAAGTGGCATTTCTTCCTCAGCCTAGTGGGAATATGCCTGGTGGAGACAATTACATCCTGCACATAATTATACATTCATTCAAACTACTAACTCTGACTGGGGAGTCTATGAGATAGACGAGTCTAATCTAATCACCACGTCATGATGTGGGCCAACCAAAAGACATGGCTCTAAAATATCAGAAACTCTCTGTATGTCCACCATCAATGAGTCGGCTGGCAACCGGAAGTGCAGCGGCAGCCCAAGCTGAACACGGAAGGGTTGGATGCATATATTCCATTACCCGTCCTAAACTGCAATCATGGGCGCTCATCTCCCTCAACCTGGGGAGAGCCCCGAACTGAGAGCATGTTGAGCATGCTTCTTATCACCTGACATGGGGGAGTTTCCCCCGGTAGAACGTAGTACGTGGAACACATTATTCTAACCAGTTTCATTCCCCTCCATTAATATGCATTTACTAGGGCTGTCAATCGATTCAAATATTTAATCGCATGATTGTCCATAGTTAATAGCAAATTAATCCCATATTTTTTATCTGTTCTAAATATACCTTAAATCAGTGGTTTTCAACCCTTTTCATATCAAGGTGACAGGGACATTATTTATTCTGCATTTGAGCCACAGACCATTTGATGAGATTTAGCCTTACAGACCCAAACAAGAACATTTTTTCTACATTCTTTACAGTTTAATATTTAATATCATATTGTCTATGTCCCACAATCTTATTTATAATGGTTTGAGCCTCAATCACCACTCTGATATAACCAGTCCATGGCATTTCTTTTTTTTCTTCTGAAGCCATTTTAGCTTACCACAATGTCCTGAGGTGGTAGGGCTGCTGATATGCAACTTATTTAATATTTTAGTCATTATAATACTGATGCTAGATAAACCCAGGCTTGTTTCCATTCCATGCCAGCTTGGAAAAGAAAAAGTGGAAATGCAAATTTGGAACTCAAGAGAGGGAGGAATTATACAGTAGTAGGGTGACATTGATGACATCACAAATACGACCAAATCAGTTGAGCTGTTCCTGAGAGCAATTTCCATAAAAGCCCCTCTATGATGAGAAATCCTGATTGTTCAAAATTGCATGTGGGAATAGAAAAGGGGAACTAAAAAAAAAACACAAAAAATTGATAAAGTTAAATTTTATGTGATGTCTGTCCTTAACAATAATTCAACTCTTGAGTGTAAAATGGAACCAAATGGACCCATAAGGGTCTACTTGGTTTCATTTTACACTCTGAAGAGTTGGTGGTCCCACTGCTGGGTACCACCTGGAACCCCCTCAAGGACCACTGGTAGTCCCCGGACAACTGGTTCAGAACCACTGCGTTAAACAGATCGTTTTCAAGTGTTTTAGCTGTGCCTCCGCTCCATTACGGAGCTATGACCGCCCGTCCCTATGTCTGTCTCTGTATGTCCGAGCACGGAAAGCTAACACTTAAAGTGGCCAGTACAGTACAGCACAGAGTAAAGTGGCACAGAGCAGTACACTACAGTACGAGCCCTGGGCCGGGTCTAGATGTTCCGAGGACCCCTGAGGACCCCCACACAGACCGAATACCAAACGACTCGCCCCTTTACCAACTGGCCCCCGCGAAATGTTTTAATGTAGTTAACAGTTAATTTAGTATTTCCCTCACTCTCTGAAATGATCTTGTATACAGATTTATTTGATTGGAAAGGAAAGGTACTACGTTTACCCAGGGTAACTGGACTAAGCTCAAGAACTTGTTTACAGCCAGGCCCTGCTCATTGTATAGTAGTCGATGACTATACTCTGTAAAATTTAGAAAGAACACGTCACAGAGACGGTGACTGCTTAATTAAGTTAATTTCGTTGTATTAAACATTTCTTCCGTGTGGCCCATGTTTTGTAATGGCATCATCATGCTATTGTGCCCGTGGATATACAGAGTGAACTTAACAATGATAAATTAATATGATAATACCTTTTAAATAATCACCATCATCAATTATGTTTGTTATTTACAGCTAGGTAGAGTAGTGGGGCAAGATGGAAAAGGGGCGACCGTACCTGTTACCCACGGACCCCCCGGGGACCCACATGGTAACTCTGTCATTTCTTGACCGTTTCGGACGTGCGGCAGCTCGCCGGAACCGGACAGGCCCCCTGGTTGCGTTTCTGGATGTCTGGATGCACAGTACAATACAATACAACACAGAGCACAGTAGAGTACATTAAATATAACAAATGTATAGTTGCACCGCTCAGTTCACACGCTCAGGTGTGATTTAATACTATTATCAACATTATACATTATTATAATTATAATTATAAACATATGTTTATAATTATAATTGGAACAATGGCATGGTGCGCATGGAAGAGGAAAAAATGCTGAAATCATGAACTCAACACACGAATACCGGAAGACTCGACCCGGCGAGTCTTCTTCACCTTTGGCGAGATTGCTTCCCCTTTTGACGAGTCTACTTCACTTTCCGGGTCGAGTTCTCTCTGAGAACTCGACCCGGAAAGTGAAGAAAGAACTCGACCCGGAAAGTGAAGAAGACTCACCATAAGGGGAAGAAATCTCGCCACTGGAGCGCGCATCTAGCTACTGCATGATGATCATGCACGCTGACAGACAGCAGACACTGTCCCAACTCCTAACACAAACACTGAGGGAACTTGTTGTTGTATGTGCCACGAAAAATAGCTTCCAATAGCTTAGTTGGTTATTATCGCGTCGAGGAGGTACGTGTCCATAATATCGCCACCAACGGCCAACAAAAGACATCTCTCTTCCACAGTGAATGAAGCGCAGTGATGCCTGATTTATTCTTCGCCGTACAATGTGTTCCGTGCTGAAAATAGCTGATATACAAGTTCACAACGCGTCGCGTCCGGACACGTTGTGAGCTTGTAGATCAGCCACCCCCAGCATGCAGAGATGCAGGCTCTGAGAACATTCAGAAACTTTTGCCTTCACAATAAAAGCATGCAAAAGCTTTCAGCTTTCACAAGTGTGCCCATATAGAGAAGGACAATAATTAAGAATTCGGTGGCATTTCACATTGCAAAAGAGCAATTTTTGTAAAATGTAAAAAATATATAATTTAAGCAAAAAAAAGAATGAAAAACTAGAAAAAGTGCCCTTCCGGGCACAGGTCTCCACCAGGTTATCCACAGATCCGTGCAGTTAGAGGTAAAAACAGTTTTTGGCCAGTTATAGCGCCACCTTGAGGCTGAGTTGAAATTGTTCATGTGGCATTTCGTCCTCGGCCTAGTGGGAATGTGGGTGCACAATTTCACGGAAATCACGCGATGTGTTCATGATTTGCAGCATTTTGTTTGAAACTGAGCACTCCTGTGAACTTTGGAAGCCAATCTTAACCAATCAGGATGGAGTCTGATAAATCTGAAAGACCCGTTTCGTTGAATGGCTCTAGAGAGACTGTGTAGCAATTTGTGTGATGTTTGGACAAAATCTGTAGGTGTACTGTGCAAAAACGTGTTTTGCACAAAGCGGCCTCCTGGTGGCGCTATAACAGGCCGTTCTGGAAAGTTTGGGGCAGAGGTTCATGGTTGGCATCCAGGGAGTGTGTGTGCAAAATATGGCATTGAAAAACTTGTTTTGCACAAAGCGGCCTCCTGGTGGCGCTATAACAGGCCGTTGTGGAAAGTTTGGGGCAGAGGTTCATGGTTGGCATCCAGGGAGTGTGTGTGCAAAATATGGCATCGACCGGGTTAACGGTGGCCGAGATTAGCTGTTCACGGACACACACACGGACACACGGACGGACGGAGTGCAAAACATACTCTCTCCCCATGCCTTCGGCCTGGTGGAGACAATAACTATAATAGTCTGATCCGACACGTTTCTTCTGAGAAACTGAATGAATAGCTAGCCTACTACAACAGTACAGAATAGGCTATGACTAACGAGATGCAAATATGCAACATTATAGTGCTGGGGCGTAGCCTCAAATGCAATTGATCACTTGGTATGCTAAGTCGAGTGGCTGTGTGTCATCCCACACAGAGTTCCTGTTGTTGTTGTAAAGTTCTGAAAATGCAAATGATTTCCCTAGTGTGGAATAACATGATCAATCAATCACAGTTCTAATAGACCTACCGACTGAATTACATCTGAATAGCAAAGCTAACAACGATGATGATGATGGCTACTGCTAATGACATATTAGCATGTGAGAAATTACTAAGTAAACAAATTAGGCAATCAGGCAATATTAACATATCTGTGACCAAGTTGCCAACAAAGCAAAACATGATTGTCTGCCATTGGGTGCTATTGATGCAGTAGGCCGAGTAGGGAGTAGGTAGGGAGATAAATCATCCCCCTAGGAATTGGAATGTCCCTAAATATTGAACGTCCCTTGTAGATATTGATATACAACCAGAAAATAGCTGATCTGCAAGCTCACTACAGGCCAGTGGTCCCCAAACTTTGTTGGCATTTCTGTCTCTGGGACCCCCAATTTATATTGTAAAATCAATGTTAATTAACTCTGAGAGTGTACAGTACAAACTGTCATTTAGCCCATAACCCACTTTGGAAACTACTTTCCATTTTATTTAAGCTGTAGAGATGGAACGTAAATATAACATTGCTGTGGTTATGATGAAATAAATATATTGTAATTTTGTCGTCCGGACACGTTGTGAGCTTGTAGATCAGCGGCATCAGCCATCCCCAGCATGCGGAGATGCAGGCTCTGAGAACATTCAGAAACTTAAAACACAAACACTGAGGGAACTTAATTGTTGTTGTTTGATTAAACATAATGTGCCACGAAAAATAGCGTCCATTAAGTGTCATGGCGTATCGGTCGGATCGGTCTTTTTTCATATATGGTTAAATGTAGGTCACACAGTGAGTTGAAATGGTAGTGTAAGTTCAGTTCATCTAATAAACAAGTTAAACAGTACGTTACAACAACACATATGACACATGTTCTTGTTCATGTTCTGGCTAGGAGGCCATGCTGTGGTGTGCTGTGCAGCTATGCTGTTTCGTGTTGTTTTCAAAAGTCAGATATAAAGTATTTTACCTTTAGCCACTTATATGAGCCGTCGGACCGTCGAAGTGTTGTTGTTCATAATGTTCAATGAAAGCGCTGTTTGATGTTTGTTCGATTCGGATTCCTTCTTCTTCTTCTTCATTGGGTTTTATGGCGGGTTGCGAGCTATTTTAAGGTGTATACCGCCACCTACTGTATAAATGTTCTATCGTAGGCCTATGCCCTTCTATGCTGTTCACTGAGACTCCCTTTCCACCGGTTGGTTCCTTCAGCTCGTCCCAGATGCCCAGATGACCCTCGTGGGCCATGGCCAGGACACATGCTCGCACACAAACGCTCCGCATCAACGGCCGACGGCGTCCACGGCTTGAAGGTAAACAATAGTTGACATGTTTGTATGCAAAACCATCATGATTCATGAAACAGGAGCTTAGTTCCAGTGCATAGCAGCATAGTGTTAGCATAGCTGCTAATGCTAGTCCTCTTAATAAGGACCACACATATGTTGTTGTAACGTGTTGTTCATTCGGTGTTACATCGGTCGTACGACGGTCGTATTACGACCATTACGCATTAGGCTAATTCACATACTGTAATAACGAAACGTCACATGACTCACATCAATGATAACAGTAAAGGCTACATTGGAACTGAACAGGGAGGCTAATAAAGACTAGTGTGTGTGTGTGTGTGTGTGTGTGTGTGTGTGCGCGCGCGCGCGAAGGACGGGCACAGTCAGGGAGCAGGCGAGTGCGGATGGCCAGCGTTTGCAGCCCCGACAAGCAGTGACAAAACACAAAAACTGTGCATTGTTTCATTTGCTATCTGTCAATAATTACATTATTCTGCCAAAGCCACAGAGCAGTACTAACTACGCGTAAAACTGATAAAGTGTTTAAAAGTGTTTAGGTTGTAAATCACAGGCTAATTTGACAGTGTCAGTGTGCAAAAACGTAGTTACTTTGGCTTTGTAGGCTTAGCTTTGTTGATAGCCCTTTATTGACCCCCAGAGGGGAATTTATGTCATTGGCACCAGTAGCAATGTATGAAAAAACGTATAGTAGGCCCCTATTTGTTAAACTGTCATTTTTATGTGGACACTCTCACTTGTATGCCTCGTGGGTGGTGATCCACCTGAACTGAAGCCACACCCACAGCTGTTTGTTGTATGACAAAGGGGGAGGGTGTAGGGGAAGATATTGTGATGTCACTATATCACAGTTTTTTCAGCCTCCAGGAAGAAACCCTAAATACAAAGGGAATACAATCACTGCACATAACCACACCAAGAGGTCTAATGAAGTACTGTCACCTCATAAATGCATGAAAAACTGTGGGGGGGGGGGGGGGGGGGGGGGGGGGGGTTAGCAGTCAGCAGCAAATGTTCGCAAAATTCGACAGCAGTGCGAAAAAATAATAGCCGCATTTTTGCTGTTGCTGATGTGGAAGCTTGCTTTGACTTTATGAGGATTTTTAAGCGAATTTTTCGCATGAAAAATTGTGTGTAAAGACCTTAAGTTGCTCTTTAATGCCACAACATGGCACAATACCTTCACGATTTCTTCATAACATGATTTATTTCTCTGTTCTGTTTCTCCTTCCCAGGAGGTGCTTGTCACAAACCAGAGCCTGGCAGCTGTGAGTAGCAGCAGTGTGGCTCCACGAGACACACAAAGGAAGCCGGTGACACAATCGCTACCCATCTGGACGAAGCGTTTGACATTGACACTAGCCGCTCTGTTATGTCACGCCACTGCAGTCAGAGGAGTGAGCACGACAGCGGCTCCTCCTCCACCCCAAAAACGGCTGCCTCACCCAAAGCTTCCCCGTCCTCGTTAAAACACAGCGGTGGAGGTGTCAGGACGGAGGAACGCGCTCCATCACAGAGGTCAGAAGTGCAGGAATCTATGCAGATGGCCAGGGATGTAAGTACTGTGAACGCAAGTCACGCCGGTCGCAGTTGCCCAATAAGCAGCCCTGCGGTCAAAGTGAAAGGTGCTCTGCTCAAGTTGGACATGGTAGACGCACCGGCCAGCAGCTGTGCCCAGCAGACCCCTCCGACCGAGACCGACACAGGCGATAGTTTAGCCTCAGTGTCCCAGTGTGTGTTCTCTCTGACGTCAAGTGGGGACTCCGCTAGCATTACAGAGATAGAGTTAAACACTCAGGCGTTGTTAAAGTGTGGACAATGCTATACTGTTCCCAGTGAGTTGCTGTCACTAGACCAAGACGTGATAGGTGAGGGAGGCGAGGCTGGAGAAGAAAAAGAGAAGGAGGAGCGGATGGTAAAGAAAGGAGAGAACACATTGGGGCATGAGTGCTCGGCTCTGGCCCTGGCTCTCTCCCAGAGTCTGGTGTTAACCCCTGATCCCATGGAGATGGTAGGGAGAGAGGAGGAGGGCAGCAGCCTCGTCTTGGGGTTTGAAAGCGAGATAAATCCCGTGCCACTCAAGAAAGAGGACGCATTGCCGTCGTCGACACAGCAACAGAGGAACGGTTCTCAGTCAGCATTAAGCAAGGTGTCCACCAACGACCATGGTTCCCAGTCTCAGCCTAAAGACGTGTGTGTGGCTCCCGAATACCTCTCCCAGGCTGACAGGGAGGGGCCTGAAGCGAAGGGGGGCGAAGACAAGAGCCTCAGTGACAGCTCTGGAGGTAAGATTGACACAGAGAAATACTAGGAGGAAGATGTTTTGCGAAAGTGTACAGAAAGTGTTAAAATTATGACTTCATGTGGCTACACCCACAAGTTAATTAAGTGTACCTGGTTTTCACCTTAGCACCACCCACCTGAACTTAAGCCCCGCCCACAGCTGTTGTATGATAATGGGGGAGGGGTTAGGGTTATTTCTATAGAGGGTATGCGTGTGACATCATCAAACCCAGAAGATATGCCTACTGAGTGGCAAAAAACTACTTTCTGGCCCTGACAGCCCATACATCCAAACAGAAAAGTTGTATTTTATTGCATTAAACGACATTAAACTCACTTTGTCACTCACTTTGCCACTCGATTTGCCATTCACTTTTTGCATGTGCATACCCTCTATTGAGCCGTTCAAAGGCTTTCAGGAAGAACCCAAAAATACACAGGAAAGACATTTTAATACTATTATAACCACACTACTTCGTATAATCTTCATATAATAGGTCCTCACTAATAATCATGATAAAATGGCACAATTTTTCTTCTACTCAGTGTCTCATACGAGGGCTGTGGGCAGTTCAGAAAACCGTCCACCAGTGATATCATCGTTAGGCAGATTTATTTTTAACCCATTCTGAACGGGCACCCATTTTGGTGTCGGCATCATGTTATGCTTTATCTATTGAAAAATAGCAGATCTACAAGCTCATATCGCGCCACCGAGTGGCGCGATACGAGCTTGTAGGTCTGCTATTTTTGAAAAATCGAAGAGCGACTGACATTTCTAGAATCTGATCTCAGGTCAGAATGGGTTCATCAGGACCAGTGTGTGTCCGGCGGAAACCTCGTATGAATCTGATCTCAGGTCAGAATGGGTTAAACAAGATTTCCACTTCACCACTTGTACTGTATGTATGTTCCTTAGCCACGCGTGCACAGACAGCATTACATTCACAGAAAGTCACCCAATGATAGAACCGCAGAATAATTAAGAATTAACTGTTCAGTTTAATTGATTTTAATTAGATTTTTTGAATATTTATTAACGGCGATAACTATTAACATCCCTAGTTTTTGCTTGATTTGATTAAATGTGATTTTGATTGAACATACAATTATTACCAGTGCGTTGTTGAAGCCCTTCAGTGATCTTCTCTAAACGTTAACTAAAAGCTATTTCTACTGATTATGTATTTCACAGACCACCACAGGGAGACGTCTACAGCATCAGGAGAGATGGTCTCCAAAACATATTCAACATTGTCAGAGGAACAGCGAGGGATAGACTACGGGCGTGGACTGCTTGATGCAAGGAGGCAACCGGTAGTAAAGCTGTACAGGATAAGTATGTACTTCTATTTCCTTAACCCATTCTGACCTGAGATCAGATTCATAACGAGGTTTCCACTGGACACACACTGGTCTGATGAACCCATTCTGACCTGAGATCAGATTCTAAAAATGTCAGTCGCTCTTCGAATTTTTCAAAAATAGCAGACCTACAAGCTCGTATCGCGCCACTCGGTGGCGCGATATGAGCTTGTAGATCTGCTATTTTTAAATAGCTAAAGCATAACATGATGCTGACACCAAAATGGGTGCCGGTCAGAATGGTTTAACATCCATCCATATTTGTAAATAAACATTTACAAATTATTACTGTCATGCAAATTAATGGGAATTTCTAGAATACTATAAGGAAACCAACCTATACTGTTGTTGACTTGTTGTTGATTGGAATTAACAGCAGAGGCGATGAGCAGCTGTAAACGTCCTCTGAGACTGTATACTACTACTGATAAGGAAATGCATTGCACTGTACGCTATATATTATCATACACCAAAGGTCGGAACACGGGACGCACTGTGCTGTGATGGAGATGGAAGCGGGGGAGAGGGGGGTTGTTAACTGGTGATTTAAACCAGTGGTTTTCAACCTTATTCTTATTATAAAATAAAATAAATCTAATAATAAATGAAATAGCCAAACATTGTGGAAATGTAGAATTTGAACTGTGGACCTATACCCTGACAAGCACATTTAGTTTGACTCGGTTCCACAGATACATTTTGTGAAAATAGCCGTCTACAAGCTCATAAAGAGGCAAACATTGTGGAAATGTAGAATTTGAACTGTGGACCTACCCTGACAAGCACTTGAGTTGTGGCATTACATTTAGTTTTACTCGGTTCCACAGATAAATGTGAAAATAGCCGGTCTACAAGCTTTATATATATATATATATATATAATGTGTGTGTGTGTGTGTATACTGTATATTAAGGCTGTCAAAGTTAACGTGTTAATCGTGCGTTAACGCAAAGTCCTTTTAACGGCGTTAATTTAATTAACGCGCGATTAACGCACGTGAAGTTTGACAGAACGGTTGAGAGACGCATGCATTGCAGGCAGCCTGTGAGATTCCAATAGCCCTGCCTCTCTCGCTCTCTCATTCCCACTCAGTCCGTCAGCCTGAGACTGTGCGGCCGGGGTGCGGAGTGTAGAGTGTGGACACAGTTGAGCAGTGAGCAATCGTATTCGTCAGCTAGGCTAAATGCCTCTGTTGGGCTCGTTATTAATTAATTTGCTCCACAATGTGTAAGATAAGCTCTTTGAAGTGGGCATTGGGCAAAAGCTAAACTCTGACAGTTTTGGTTGACAAACATAGCAGTTAGTTTTGAAAGATTGATGCTACACAGACCATGCTACACAGACCATCACTACGTTGTATGCTGCAGTCGGTTGGTTCTCATTGGCGTCTCGCAGGCTTCAGCATTGGCATATTTTCATTTATAAAGCCATTCTGGGTGACCTGCCGTCTTACATTTCATCCAAATTCGACTTGGTCCAAAACAGCCTAAACCTCAGGTCAAATGCTTGGCTGCGGTGTGTAGTACCAGCATTCAAATCCGAGGGGGGTAAAAAATGTCTGGCCTTCTTTGGCCCTTGGTCGTGGAATGATCTACAGTAGTCCAGACTAAAATTGGCTTTGAAAGTTCCCTTGAGAAGTTTCAAAAGGATCATCTTTTTAAAGATATTTTTTTGCGGCTTACGCCTTTATTGATTTTTTTTTTAAGGGATAGAAAGTAGGCTGACAGGAAACGGGAGAGAGATGGGGGGATGACATGCGGTAAAGGCCGTGTCGGGTCCGGGAGTCGAACCCGCGGCACACCGCGACTGGATCACCAGTCCGGTGCCCAGACCGTTACGCTACGGCCTGGGCCAAGGATCATCTTTTTGATGTACAGTCCAACACCTGCACATGTTTGGATATGTACTAGCCTATGTTCATGCCTATGTATTTATGATATCGGTTCAGATCGTGTAGATTGTGTATATGGTGTATTTTGTCCTGCTACTAAAAAGTAGGACAGGTGACTTGTTGTATTTATGCATAGGTACTTTAAGGTGTATTATGGATGTTGTATTTGCTAGTTAAAAATGTAACATTGACGATGTGGTCTTGAAGTGTAATTTTATTTCTGCCTCTTGGCCAGTTTCCACTTGTAAAAGAGACGCAGTCTCAATGTGATTTTAACTGGTTAAATAAAGGTTAAATAAAAATGCTAATGACTACTAAAGCTAATGTTGACAGCCTGACTGTGTGTGTGCGTGCTTGCAGGAGAGAGAGAGGCAGGCGGGGGCTCTCGTCTGGTTCATTTGGTAACCAAATTAACTCTTATAGATCTTTAACTCTTGAGAGTGTAAAATGAAACCAAGTTGGTCCATTTGGTTAAATTTTACACTCTCAAGAATTGAATAATTGTTAAACATCTGCATTGCTTAAGTTAATTTACAAGAAGTCTACACAATTAGAGAATGTAGAAAACATGTTATTTTGATCAACATTGGCCTGTTATCTCTCCTAATGGTACCAACATCAATACAGTTCTTTAGTTTGGGTCTGGAAGGCTAAATGTCATCAAATGGTGGTCCGTGGCTCAAATGCAGAATAAATAATGGACCTTGATATAAAAAAAGAAATCTTGAAAACCAATGATTTAAGGTATATTTAGAACGGATAAAAAAAAATGCGATTAATTTGTGATTAAATATTTGAATCGATTGACATCCTTATTAGTTATTATATCAATGGCAAGTGGAGAGAAGATTGATGTTCAGTTATGTAAGCAGTTTGCTTAATATTATTATTTGATTTGATTATGTTCATGGGGAGCATTTCCGAACTCAGGTTCTGACTGAGTTTTACGATTTTTGTTTTAACAATGTTATATGGGAAGACATAAAGTAGAGCCAGGAGACATGATAAAAGAATAAGCCGAGGTGAGATGAAGCTGCCATAATAAGAATTTAGAGGGTGAAGTTGAAAGACAAGACATAGGCAATAGGCAAAGCATAATTAGAATCTCAGAGCAGAGAGACAAATTTCAATCGGACTAAGAACTAGAAAAGTAGTGTAGTTGCCGCAATCGCTTATATAGGCCCCTTCCACTAATTTTGCTAGCCAATTACAATTTCACCCCTGTGATCATGTGTAAGTAATTTATCCCCCCAAAAATCTTTTTTCTGCAACAAACATTTCTGTGTTTGCGTCCCTATGGATAAAAATGGAATTGCTTTGGCTCTGGGTTGATTAAACCACCCGTGACATGTGATTCAAATTTGGGATGGATTGGACATTTCGTTCGTGATATGTGGCATTTTTTTGTAAAATAGGCCCGTCCAACTAAATTCGGACGACGATTACGGCCGAACGATATGGACTACCAAAGTTCTGCCTGTGGTGTTTTAATCGGATAGGTCCAGAGATCATGTGTACCACTTTTTGTGAGATTTGGACAATCTGTAGGAGGATAAATAAGTGTGTTTTGGAGAAAATTCTAAATGGCGGAAAATCTATCCTGACAGAAATGGGCGTGGCCTATGTGGAGACTCATGACCCAAGGAATCTAGGGAAAGGGACATTTTGATTTTACGACCTACGGTTCAAGAGTTATAAGCCAAAACGTAAAGTGGGCTGTTATAGCGCCACCACGAGGTCGACCGATATAATTCTAAGTTAATTCATTTTAGTATTTTTTATGAACCTCCATGTTTTGTAACTATAGCCCTTATGGTCTCAGAGGAAAAAAATACTTGAATGTGAGTTCTCCTTCATGTCAATGGGGAAGTTTTATGCACGAAAAATGAATATCAATTAAACTGTACAACATTTCTCTTAGCAATAAGCAAGCACAAGATTCCCAATGAAACCAGTCGATTTGACATATGGCTCAAGTGCGTGCCACCAAAACTGTGGGAGGAGTACTGTGTCAAAGTTTAGGGTTACTTAGTGTTACAATTACAATAGTCTTAATAAAGTGTTACAATTACTATAGTCTGGTTGCCACACTAATAAGACAACGTAAGACCTTTAGTTAAGCTCACAAGTAGTATCTCCATCCATCTTCTACCGCTTATCCGTAGTCGGGTGGCTCCAGATTTCCCTCTCCAGAGCAACATTAGTAACTTCCTCCTGGGGGTTTCAGAGGTGTTCCAAGGCCAGCGTGTCGATGTAATCCCTCCATCTAATGTAATCCGTCCATTTTTTAAAATTAACTTCTCGCTGCCAGGAACGTCTTAGGACGTATTTTTATATCTTTATTGATTAAGAATGTACGGTAGCGTTCCATGTCGCTAGGCAACACTCGGCTCAGTGTATTTGACTGTAGCAAGATGGCCGCTGCATAGACTGCTGTAATGGCCGAGATCTCGGAATTGAGGCTCAGATTCAGGTGATTGAGAAGGACGTCGGAGTTAGGAGCTCATTAAAAAATCAGCGCTGTGTCGCGGTTACAATATTAACGATTCTGATTCAAGTGAAACCAACTCCCGGCAGATTAGTTATGGACGATTTTCACTTCCTGTTAATTAATTGCATCCGTCTGCAAATAGGTTGCAGCACCTTAGTCAATGGTGGCAGCGAGTTAAGATTTACAACAGATCAACAGTTTTGTTTGAACATACATCTACCAGTGGAATGTTGAATCCCTTCAGGGATCTTCTCTGAACATAACTAAAGGTTATTCCTATACTGGTGATTTCCACAGACAACCACAGGGAGACGTCTACAGTATCAGGAGAGATGGCCTCCAAAACATATTCAACGCTGTCAGAGGAACAGCAAGAGATGGACCAGGGGCGTGGACTGCTTGATACAAGGAGGCTACCGGTAGTAAAGTTGTACAGGATAGGTATGTACTATTTCTTTAACGTTGCTAATTAAGTATTCATATTGCAAGTGCAGACGGTGTGCAGGTCAATGTGTGCATTTTGTGATTTTTTTTTTCAATACGTTGATCCCTGCCAATGCACCCGTCTCTGAGCCGATCAGGTGTGCATAAGATTTTGTTTCATATAAATGAGAATTTAACATTCTGACCTGGGATCAGATTCATACGAGGTTTCCACTGGACACACACTGGTCTGATGAACCCATTCTGACCCGAGATCAGATTCTAAAAATGTCAGTCGCTCTTCGATTTTTCAAAAATAGCAGACCTACACGCTCATATCGCGCCACTCGGTGGCGCGATATGAGCTTGTAGATCTGCTATTTTTAAATAGCTAAAGCATGACATGATGCTGACACCAAAATGGGTGCCCGGTCAGAATGGGTTAAACATGTTTTGGAAATTAATGACTTTGTTTCATTTATAAAAAACATGTTTTGGAAATTAATGATGCTTTTGGAGCAGAGTGTCTTGCAACTATCAAGGTTATAAAACTGAGGGAACACTGAAAGAATGACAGAATAATATGCTGTTCTCATTTCCCAGATCCCCTGCACCTTCCTTTGTGTAAAGAGCTTTCCCTTGAACAGCAGCCGAGGAACCCCAGAAGAAAGAAGGAAAGGAAAACAAGAGAGGTGAAAACACAAGCTGATGAAGAAACATCACAACCAACTAGTGATAAGCAGCTCCTCCGCAAAGAAAAGACAAGATTTAGTTGTAGAGAATGTGGCAAAGGGTTTAATAATAAGCAATGTCTGAAGGTGCACGTAAAGATTCATACTGGAGAAAAGCCCTTTGCGTGTAAAGACTGTGGGAAATGCTTTTGTCGAATGGATGTTCTAAAAATACACATGAGGACTCATACAGGGGTAAAGCCCTTTGCTTGTACAGTTTGTAGATAGCATTTCTGTTGGATTATATAGCATTTGATACAGACTTATAGCATGTTATGTAGACAGCACTGTAATTGTATTGTATGTAGTCATAGCACGCCATAGTACACATATATAGCATAGTAGTAAAGATGTATAGTTTATATGTATAGTGTATGTATAGTTTCACTATATAAATATTCCACTGTTACTTTCTTAGCTTACGCATGTTTCATGATAAATGCTTTTTATGTGATGTATTCCCATGCTTTGTTCTTGCTTAAATGTAAGTCGCTCTGGATTAAGAGCGTCTGCTAAATGCCTAAATTGTAAATTGTAAATTGTAAATTGTTTGTAGCAAAGGTTTTAGGCAAATTGGTCATCTACAATCACACATGATAAGTCATACAGAGAAGAAATCCTTAAGTTGCACAGAGTGTGGTAAAATGTTTAAACGAAAGCATCCATTGAAAGTGCACATGATGATTCATACAGGAGAAAGGCCCTTTAGTTGTACAGTTTGTTCAAAGTACTTTTGTCAAAAGGAAGTTCTAAAATTACACATGAGGACTCATACAGGAGAAAAGCCCTTTCCTTGTACAGTTTGCAAAAATAGCTTTGTCCAATCAGCTCATCTAAAATCTCACATGAAAACTCATAGGGGAGAAAAACCTTATAGTTGCACAATTTGTGGCAACGGTGTTTGTCACAAGGGTGAATTAAAAAGGCACATGAGGTCTCATACAGGTGAAAAACCCTTTGTTTGTATAGTTTGTGGTAAAGCGTTTAGAGAAACTGGTCATCTTAAAACACACATGAGGACCCATACAGGGGAAAAGCCCTTCAGGTGTACAGTTTGTGGCAAAGGTTTTAGCCAAATAGCTAATCGAGTAAGACACATGAGGAGTCATACTGGTGAAAAGCCGTTTACTTGTACAGTTTGTGGCAAAGGCTGTGCGCAAATGGCTGCACTGAATGTACACATGAAGTTTCATACAGGGGAACTGCCTTTTACTTGTACAGTTTGTGGAAAAGGCTGTCGTGAAATGGGTCATCTAAGAACTCACATGAGAACCCATACAGGAGAAAAGCCATTTACTTGTACCGTTTGTGGTAAAGACTTTGGTCAGTCATCTCATCTAAAAAGACACTTGACGACTCATGCAAAGCCAAAAGAGGCATCAAGGCAAACATCAAAGAGGAAGAAGAAACGTCCGCAGTGCACACTTGTTTCTAGAGCTCCAAAGAGACTTACTTCATTAAATGGCAAAAAAAGTGTGTATTGCCATACCAGAATGTGACATGTTACTGTAATGGGGAGATTGTAATGGAGATTATGTAGACATAGCACTAGTCTATAGTGTATGTAGTGAGTACAGTGAATCTGTACAGCGTCACTGTACAAATATTCTACTGTTAAGGCCCTTTCAGATGAGCAGCGATTAACCCATTCTGACCGGGCACCCATTTTGGTGTCAGCATCATGTTATGCTTTAGCTATTTAAAAATAGCAGATCTACAAGCTCATATCGCGCCACCGAGTGGCGCGATACGAGCTTGTAGGTCTGCTATTTTTGAAAAATCGAAGAACGACTGACATTTTTAGAATCTGATCTCAGGTCAGAATGGGTTCATCAGACCAGTGTGTGTCCAGTGGAAACCTTCGTATGAATCTGATCTCAGGTCAGAATGGGTTAAGGCCCTTTCAGATGAGCAGCGATTAACACGCCTAGTAATTCATTTTCAATGAGACCTGTGTTTTTTTTAATGCGCAGAGAAGTTGAGGGTCGAAAACGCAAGTGTATCAGGCACGGTCCTGTGACTGAAACACACGCCTGTGACTGACTAGACTTGGATTTTGTTGAGCTTTTTTTACGCTTGCATTGTCGCACAGTTTGGGTGTAATTGAGGTCATAAAACATAAAAAATAAAAAATTTAAGTCAGGAAACCTTTAACCCATTCTGACCTGAGATCAGATTCATACGAGGTTTCCACTGGACACACACTGGTCTGATTAACCCATTCTGACCTGAGATCAGATTCTAAAAATGTCAGTCGTTCTTCGATTTTTTTCAAAAATAGCAGACCTACAAGCTCGTATCGCGCCACTCGGTGGCGCGCTATGAGCTTGTAGATCTGCTATTTTTCAATAGCTAAAGCACGACATGATGCCAACACCAAAATGGGTGCCCGTTCAGAATGGGTTAATACATTTGAAGCATGCAGTTGTTTGTAATTATTTACTTATATTCCATATGATGTAAATTCTACATTAATTGTCAATGGGAATTTAAATCTGTAGGACAAAAATACAGATTTGCTTGGACACATGACGTAAATTCTTCACTGTCAAAAGGATTGAAGATGAAAATCTACACGCTGAATATAGGAGGGGCTAGCACAGAAGAATCAGGTTGGGATACAAATTGTATCCAATCAAGACAAATAATTCAGTCACAATAATAAATGAAATTGGAACATATGACAAATACATTAGCAGACACAATTGGAACTGGAACACTATCAAATTAAGCTAATAAGTGCATGGGTACTATCTCCTGATTGTATGAAATGTGTCACCTTCCTTAAAACAGCCCTGTGACTGAACAAACACTATAGTAATGATTCTATCAGAATATATAACCTTAAACTTAACAAACTATGCACCAAGTACTAGACAGTATAACAAACAAACGTGCACATGCATGCATGCGAGCATATTATGTCCTTTTTGGTAATTCAGAATATGGTAACCCAAGCATTGATGATGGAGTACCATGATAGAAAAAACATAGCTGTATCTAATCAAAGTATTGAGCATTATGCAAATGTAGTGAGTTGAGCTTCCCGAGACCTGTGATCTGATGTGACTCCCCAACCGATCACCCATATTCAGGACGGCTGCTGACTGAATAAAATGGAGCCACACCCGGCCATCAGCGTAGCTGGCTGGCTTGTGATGGTTGCCTGGTGGTGTGTTTGGGTTAGGTGCAAGAGACTCATTGATCATGGTATGCACGGTTGTTTTGAGAAATGTAAGTTTTGAGAAAAATCTGAATGTTCCTTAAATCTTGCAGTGCAGGCAGAATCCCAGATTCCCTGGGATAGGCTGCTTCTTCCCCCCCACATGTCATAAGGCTTACAGCCATGTCTGCCATTAGCTGCTGATGGTTAAGTGGCATGGCGCCACAAGTCATGGCCTCGTATGCCGCCCTTCAGCTCCGCTTCGGTGTCATGTTGCGTATATGGACCAGAGCAGAGCACTGACGTCATGGCCTAGTGTGGCCCTCTTAATTTGCCTCTGCTGTTTTTGTCCCTATTATATTGGCTATTTGATTATTTGAGTTATTTTGTTTGTGCAAACCAGCTGTTAAGTGATTACATAGTGATTTAAATTAATAGTTCCTCAGAACCGTGTACATTCTGCAAGTATGGTGGTAAGGTGGTTCAGATAGTAGTCCGACAGGTGGGTTGGTCACACAAGGTAGGTGTGTTTGGGATTTAGTATAGTCTGCATGCTTATATTGTGCGTGTTTAACAGTAGGCCTATCTCTTGTCTTGCAGTGATTGAAGGGTGAAGTGTGTCTTGCTGTGTGTGGGCCCTTATTGGCGGTTAGACCTGTATTTCCTTCTCTCCCCTCACTCCCTGCCTCGATCTCTCCTGTGTCATGACACCCTTTAAAACCCCTGCTACTGGTATAGTATGGCACATAAGCCCCTAACTGTCATTTGTAATCCCTTTTCATATTGACTTTGATATTGATTGGTTTGGTAATGAAGTCATTAACTAGTATTTTGTAATTGATAGATCCATACATTTTCTAACCCATGATCTTCTTACAGTGAATTGTAGTCTTAAGCAATTTAAACTGCCTTGATTTATAAATAAAACGAAGCGATATATTTTGTATAACTGGAAACGCATGTCTCTGCTCCCCTTCATTTCACCCTGACCCATGTGGGTTTTCAATGTGTATCATATATTCTCTGGGTGAAACTTCCAGAGTGGCATAGGCTGGTGTTCTGTGGGCCGCCGCCTCAGTCATGCAAGCCCACAATCCATATGGTAATGCAGACCCACCCAGTCAGGGAGATCAATGGTAATGCAAATGCAAATGTGAGTTTCTGTCTAGAACTCTAGATAGTTGATGTGCGCCCCCCAATTCTCTCACTCTCTCTCTGATTGGGCCATCTGATACACCCTCTGTGGGTACTTATAGCAGGGCTCTGTTCTGTTTGGTGTCACTGCAAGTTGTTAAGAGATGTTGGTCTTTTTTTAAGTCAAGAACACAGAGTTAACTTCTAGAAATGGCTATACTGCAAACACTGAAGTCCTTGGTCAATGAGCGTCTTTCTGCAGCTGCTGAAGAGATATTTGGGATCGTTGCAAGAATCCTTACCGAGTATGAGGACGAAGCAATCCTTTTGAGGCAAGGAATTGAACAGCGACGCAGTCTACTGGTGGTTTCAAATGTGACAGGTTGGTTAAAAAATCACACCTGTGTGAAGCGAGGGGCGTTAATATATTAAAGTCTAACTCATGTTGCTATATGATTAGGGGATGTAATGGTGATGTAAAACAAACACAGACAAAACAAACATTAAACTATTTTTATTGTTAATGGCATTTAATGTTTGTGTTAGTGACTAAACAAACATATAAGGCCTATCTGTCCATTGTCAATGGCGTTGACAATGGACAAACATTAAATCTGTGTAGGAGGGGCTAGCACCCCTCAAAACTACACACTTGACTAATCATTAATAGAAAATGAATGTCAGGGTCAAGTAGATAATGTAGTTTATTTGAATGTAGTAGTGTGTTTGTCATACACAGTATGTAGATGAAAACACACCTATCAATCATAATATTAATTTAAGTCCAACTTTAGACTACATTGCATAGTGCTGATGCAAGACAAATGTGCTACCGCTAACATAGAGGGTATGCACATGCATAAAGTGAATGGCAAAGTGAGTTTAACGTCATTTAGCATTGTTTAATACGACTTTTCTGTTTGGATGTAGGGGCTGTAAAGGCCAGAAAGTATTTTTTTGTCACTCAGTAGGCATTCCTGCATAACTTCCGGGTATGAATCTGATGATGATGTCACGTGCATACCCCTACCCTCTATAAAGTATTCATTCAACCAATGAATCAGGCATTGCAGCATTAAAAAAAGATGAAACATAACACCAATTTGAATTTCAAGCATTTGATGGCTTTGTCTCGTTTTATGTTTTGCCTAGATATCCTGCACCTCCCCTTGTGTAAAGAGGAGGTTTTCCCTGAAAAACAAGAGAGAAACTCCAGTCTGGTCCAGGAGGAACTGGAGCCTCCACAGATTAAAGAGGAACAAGAGGAATTACTTCTAAGACCAGAGGAGAGGTTTACATTAATAGCAGTGAAAAGTGAAGATGCTGATGATTGTGACAATAGAGAAACAAAGCTTGTAGTCATCACCTCATCTGAACACATGGAAACACATGCTGATGCGGCGGGCTGTGAGAAATCACAACCAAGTGGTGATGACCAGTTCCTCTCTTCACAATATTGTTCTGAATCTGATACTGAAGACAGTGATGATTGGGAGGAGACATGGGGAGACCAGTCAGCTTTAAACACACTGAAATCACACAAGACGCAAAATATGGGAGGTCAAACATTTTCTTTGAAAAACAAGCTTTCCCACGACCTGACATTGTCAAAACAAACTCACTCCATGGGGCGTCACACAGAGAAGAATATATTTGGTTGTACAGAATGCGGCAAAATGTTTAAGTTTAAGGGCAGTCTTAAGAAACACACAATGAGCCATACAGGGGAAAAACCATTTACCTGTACAGTTTGTGGCAAGGACTTTGGTCGAAAGGATGTTCTACAAGTACACATGATAACTCACAAAGGAGAAAAACCCTTTACTTGTACAATATGTGGGAAAGGCTGTAGTCACAATGGTCAGCTAAAAGTACACATGAGGATTCATACAGGGGAACGGCCCTTTACTTGTACAGCTTGTGGCAAAGGCTTTGTTCAAACATCCGCTCTTAAAACACACATGCAGATGCATACAGGGGAAAGGCCCTTTACGTGTACAGTTTGTGGAAGAGGCTTTAATGAAAAGGGGAATCTAAAGAAACACATGAGAACTCATCTCACGCCTTCAGTCCCCCCTTGGAATAACACACACTGCCCTCTCCTGGCTGAAATCATTTCTGACCGCCTCCAGTTCATCTCCATCAACAACTGTCACTCCTCCAATGCAAAATAACTTTTTAAAACTCAACTGCAACAAATCAGAAATCCTTCTCATCTGCCCTAACTCTCTCACCAGCTCCACCCAGAACTTCACCCTCAACATCGATGGCTCCACTGTTACAACCTCCCCCCACATCCGTAACCTTGGTGTCACATTTGACTCCACCCTCTCATTCCTCCCCCACATAAACCAGATCACCTTCTTCCACCTCAGGAATATCGCCCGCCTCCGGCCCTCTCTGTCTTTCCCTGCTGCCGAAACCCTCATCCACGCATTCATCACATCCCGGATTGACTACTGCAACAGTATACTCAATGGCACCACCTCCAAAGTCCTCAACAAACTACAACACGTGCAAAACTCTGCTGCCCGCCTGCTCACCAGTACACGCTCCAGAGACCACATTACACCCGTCCTCCACGACCTACACTGGCTTCCCGTAAAACAAATAATTCACTACAAAATCCTGCTCACCACCTACAAAGCTCTCAATAACCTGTCTCCCCCCTACCTCTCCGATCTTCTCGAACCATAGGCTATGTCCCCCCCCCTTCCCCCTTCTCCCTCAGGTCCAGTGAAGCCAACCTCCTGAAGGTCCGCAAGGCCAAGTACCGCATCTGGGGGGACAGGGCCTTCTATGTTTCGGCCCCCAAACTCTGGAATGAACTCCCTAAACATCTCAGAGTTACTCCCGCTCTCCTCTTTCAAAACCTCACTCAAAACCCACCTCTTCAGGATAGCTTTCCCCAGCTGAGGCCTCGTTTATCCTTTTATATTTTTAACCCTGTACTGTTATTTTTTCTTAATAAAGTCTGTTCCTAGTGTTCCCATGTAAAGCGCTTTGGGTATTTAGAAAAGCGCTATATAAATTTGAGCTATTATTATTATCAATTTTATCGTAAAGAAATGATGAAAAATGACATTGTCGTTTTCATTTTTATTGTCAAACCATGAAAAATGTGATTTTTATTTGAATCATCAAAACATACATACTATGTCGTTTTCATTTCACAGTGTTCATTGTATTTATCTTTATTTTTACTTTTATCCATACGTTTGTCTTGTAATAAACATTCAAAAATGAAAGGTGGTTTGTGGTGTTTTATTAGAGTACTGTGTGTACATGACAATGAAGAGTCAGCAATTGTAGTGGTGTTCCAGTTCCCCAATTATGTCTGCTCATTTATTTTGTCATCACTTCCAATTTCACTTTTAAATCTGTGCTCTGTTTGAGTTCTCTATTCTGATTGGATGGAATTGGTATCATAAAGGTTCATTTTCAGTTTGATAGGGATTTGGAGAGACATGAACAAAGCAATGACTACTATTAGAGTATAGAGACATTTTGATTCATTGATTGAATACTTTATTGGCAGAAATGTAAATGGTCAAACACTTAGTCCAAAAGGACATCACCCAAAAACGTCCTTGCAGTCTTGTTTTCATTAAGGTCCATGGGTATTAATCAGAAGCATAACATGAAAAATAACAAGTAATAATAATAATACAAGGATATGTACAGGTTGGGGGGAGGGGTTATAAAGAGATGGCAGTCACTTGACTAAGGGAGGAGTTAACACTTGCTTTGGCAAGAAAATATGTATTATTGGGAATACAATGCAACAATAATAAAATACAATACTAATTGGTCTCATTGAAGGGGAGAAATAATCAAGTTTCTTTTTTTATACAATATCGGTTTTTATAAGATATCAATTAAGTAAAATTAAAAAAAAAATACTTCCTTTTAAATGTACTTACACTGAGTAAAAGTAAATTTCTTATTTTTCATATCAATGAATTGCTTTTATTTTTTCACATTTAATTTATAGGACCTTGTAACTCTTGTTTCAGTTTGGTACAATAATATAATTAACTAGAAAAAGTGCCCCTCGGGCACAGGTCTCCACCAGGCCAGGTCAGGTTGTGGCCTCCTGGTGGCGCTAGAATAGGACAGGTCTCCACCAGGCCAGGTCAGGTTGTGGCCTCCTGGTGGCGCTAGAATAGGACAGGTCTCCACCAGGCCAGGTCAGGTTGTGGCCTCCTGGTGGCGCTAGAATAGGACAGGTCTCCACCAGGGCAGGTCAGGTTGTGGCCTCCTGGTGGCGCTAGAATAGGACAGGTCTCCACCAGGCCAGGTCAGGTTGTGGCCTCCTGGTGGCGCTAGAATAGGACAGGTCTCCACCAGGGCAGGTCAGGTTGTGGCCTCCTGGTGGCGCTATAATAGGACAGGTCGAATGAAACCAAATGGACCCGTATGGGGTCACATCTGGCATTGCTTAATAGAAGTCTACACAATCCACGTTTGCTCCACTAATAGTACCAACATCAATACAGAATGGAATTGTGCAACGACAACAACATTATGTGTTAGTTTTTTGGATCTTAGGGGCCAAATAGCATCAAATGGTGGTCTGTGGCTCATCAGTGTTGTTTTCGTCGACTAAAACTAGGACGAAAAATGTTCGTCGACTACCTTTTTTCACTGACTAAAACTAAATAAAAATAAAATAAAAACGAATCTATGATGACTAAAATTAAGACTAAATATACTGACAATTTCGTCAACAAATAAAAACTAGACTAAAATGTTAGGAAGGGACTAGTGGACAAGAGATCCAGTTATATGCTGGGTTGCATGCTGAAAATAGCAGATATACAATCTCACAACGCAGATCTGCTATTTTCAGCATGCAACCAAAGTGTAAAATATGTCATTACAACGACATCAAGGCCTGTCAAAACACATTTTAGTCGACTAAATCAACTGTAGATTTAGTCGACTAAAATCTTATGAGATTTAGTCGACTAAAACTAAACTAAACACTAGAACATTCCAGGTGACTAAAATGTGACTAAAACTAAGTGAAAACTATTCAAGAGACTAATGACTAAAACTAAAATAGAAATTTGCTGCCAAAAACAACACTGGCTCAAATACCCAATAAATATATCTGGGCCTTGACATGAAAAGGGTTGAAAACAATTTAAAATTTACAATTTAGGCATTTAGCAGACACGATTTGCAAGAACAAAAAAGAATGGGAATACATCGCATGAAAAGCATTTATCATGAAACATGCGTAAGCTAAGAACGTAACAGTGGAATATCTATATAATGAAACTATACATATAAACTATACATATATACTATACTATGCTATATTATGTACCATGACGTGCTATGACTATATACAATGCAATTATAATAAGTAACTGCTGTTTAATGTAGCAGAAGAGGCAATTAATTGAACACAGTTTGGCACAATTTCAACATCCCAGATCGATTGAAAAATGAATCTACTGTGCTGACTACAGCAGGTCCATAGCTCTAATGCCCATTAGAGCTATGGGCCAGAGCTATAGACTACACCAGTGGTTCTCAACCTTTTTACACCAAGTACCACCTCAGATTTTTTCTATCACTCCAAGTACCACCACCGCCAAACGTGCACGCGCGTGCTATTAGTGGTTATTGATGCTTTTTTGGCTGGTTTACCTGGTACCTACCTACTGTTATCAAAATGATAATGACAATATGACCACCATTATAACTTATGTGAAAATATATACATATATGCACAGTTCACACAGGAGAAAAATATATTCCTAATAAGAAATTAAGAATATTTATTTATTTTTCACAGACGTCAGCCAAAATCATGCTGTACAAAACAGGCACTTTAACTACTTTACAATGAGGAGCCATACAGGCATCCCCAGGTTTTTTGAGTTAATAAATTTATCAATAGCATAGGTAGGCTATACACATTAATTCTGAATACAGGTTTTGAAACTCATTTGCCCCAATACAGCAGCTGTGTGTTTTTATGGATCTATCAATTCACATCATTTTAATATTAAGAACCCAGCCATTTGTATCTCTGGGACCCCAAATTATTATTTTCTATTTGTTTATATTGTAAAATCAATGTCAATTTAACTCTTAGTGTACAAATGGAACCTATCATTTGGCTGGGAGTGGGGACCCCTGATCCCACTTTAAAAACCGTGTAGCCTACTGTCCTACACAGCACTGTGTCTGTCCGTGACAATGTAACTATAGTGATGTCCGTTCTATTTAAGCATTGGTTGGCAGTTAGCACTTAAGCAGTTATTAGCATCATAGCATGGTCTGTCACATAAGTATTGACAAACAGCGGTCATATTTGTCAAACAAAACTGTTGGGGACTGTGGGGAGATATAATTTTAAGAACATGAGCATGTCGTCATGCTCAGCTGTCAGCTTGTTGCGCTGTTCCGTCTCTCTCGTCTACTAAGATGTTGATGCTAATCAATGCTAAAGATTAGCTTGCATGGAGCTAAGGCTGAAACTTTGCTGCTGTAGTTGCCACGGTGGCAAATCCATCCCTTTATTTTTTTGCACTCGGCTGTCTTTTTCGTTTTATAATATATAATACTCCCATTGCGAGCGGCTGTCAGTGCTGCTTTCTGAGCAGCAGTGCTGGCTAGTGGTTAGCCTAGCAGCCTGCACAGTCTGCTACTGTCCATATGACTGTGTCTGTAGCAGTCTATGAACACTGCTGGAGGAATAATGGCCTGGAGTGGAGTACTGGAATGGACTGGAGTGGAGTGCTTGCAGTGCTTGGGATCGGTCATTTTCGCTGTAGTCCGATCTGATCCAGATCACGTTTTTTGGCTGATATCGACCTGATATCCGATCTGTGGATCAGATCACGGCATCCCTGATCTTTTGGGAAGATTTTCCGCGTACCACCTTGGGGGAGGCTCAAGTACCACTGGTGGTACGCGTACCACAGGTTGAGAACCACTGGACTACACCATGATATATTAGGAGTACAATAGCATTGTGAATAAAAAGGTAGCCACCGTGTGGTTTCAGTGTAATGCTAAAGGTTTAATCACAGGGCTGTCTGCTTCATGTATTATGATTAAAGGTGCATTCTGGTATTGTGAATCAATTGATGAGTGCTATCCTTACTTTCATGAAAGCACCAACTTCAGTGTTTACTGACTACTGACCTATAATAACAATAATAGCACAGTGAGTCTCAGACTGGGGTCCGGGGACCCCCAGATTTTGTGTTGTGTTTTTTTAATAGGCCTATAGCATCAACATCAGCTATATCGTCATATATACAATACAAAAATGGTCTTGTCTGAAGTGGGATTCGAACCCACGCCTCCAGGGGAGACTGCGACCTGAACGCAGCGCCTTAGACCGCTCGGCCATCCAGACGTACTACATCTACTATAAACCCCATATATACATCGGCTATCTGAAACTAGCCGATCTGAGAGCAATGGTTGATCAGCTATTTTCAACAAATCAGACATTTAAACTCTGTCAAATACATTTCAAAATCATATGAAATAAAACATTGGTAGGGTCTATCTATAGTAAACACTGATCACTGATACATAGTCCTTAGACCTAGAATGCCTGTGATAATTTAATTATACTTACTGTATGTAACAATTAAGAGCCGTTCTAGGGCTACATTAGCCCTGTAAACATGACCCTCGTATTCATACGAGGGTCATGACGTAACTTCACCCTGGTCTTTGCAGACGCTACATTTACAAATAATTAAAATATATAAACATTCAGATTTCAAATATAAAGTACTCACAAAGTGTCCCACGGGTGTTAGTTAGTAGCAGCGCCAGCGATTAGAATTTCTGCATCCCGCGTTGTTTAATAAAAAGCATTTTTATCCGAGGTGTTAGTTTTCCATTGGCTTTCAACTACGCGCCCCTATCGGTCGGGAGGAGGGTGGCACTCGGTGTGTTCGATATAGGTACGCTGACCGCCCTGCCAATACAGACTAATAGGCTAGTGCGCTCCCGGTGTGCAACTGTGGATTTCCCAAACGAACCCCGTTTGAAAAAAGTAGCCGGAGAGCTCGGACAAAAATGCTTTTTATTAAAGAACGCGGGACGCAGCAATTCTAATCGCTCGCGCTGCTACTAACTAACACCCGTGGGAAACTTTGTGAGTACTTTATATTTGAAATCTGAATGTTTAAATATACGGAAATCTTGTAAATGCAGCGGCTGCAAAAAACAGGGCAAAGTTACTGCATGACTGTCATGATAATTATCATGGCAGTCATGTTCCAGGGCTAGGGCTACATAGTCCTATAAGTCATTATTAGTCGTCTGTTGGTTGCTGCTATGCAGCGTTCATCCCCATGTACAGTAACAGTCAGCCCAGTACAGTATTAACAAATCCCTGAATGATCTAAAAACAAATCCACTATATTCACCAAATCACCAAGACAGCGAAGCATTAAACGTTTCCCTTGGAATGTCAGAAAGTGATCTATATAACGTGCAAAAGAAATAAAAGAAAATCCGCCAATTTATACACACTATGGAATCCGAGCTATGTTTATGTTTGAGTCTTTAGTAGTGGCGTTTCTGTGGTGAAGAAAGGATGTTTTACCTGTCAGTGCTGCTGCTGCTCGGGTCTTCATTCAATGTATGTGGAGTAAAAAGTAAACACTGGCGGCATAAATATAATCCAGGTAATGTCGTCCAAAAACGCGAGATAGTCAGCTAGTCAACTCATTGGCATATTATGGGTTGATTGTTCGCTGTGATAAAGGAACTACAAGGTGATGAAGAAGAAGAACAGCTCAGAGTGAAAACACAAAAGTCAGTTATTGGCAGTGAAAATCAGAACAGCGCCACAGCGCGTTGAGACATCTCATTACCTCGAAGTGGTTCATCAGCAAAGTAGCACTACAGGGCCGTTGAGCTAAAGGATCCGCCAGAATGTTCCATTTTGTACACCCTCAGGGTTAAATTAATTCCTTGATTTTACAATATAAATCGGGGGTCCCAGAGATAGAAATTCCATTCAATTGTATGGGGGGTCCGTGGACCAATTCATGTCAAACTAGCCCCCTATAACCGTAACCTCACAAAAACAGACTGTAGTTTTCTTGAAGAGATGCAGTCCACTCAGAGAGTGGGCGGGATCTTTGGGCTGGAAGCCAGGCTAAAATAATCCGTGGTTGTTGGAAAAAACATCAGTGGGGTTTGAACTAACGGAATTATAGAGTTCAGATTCAAAGCGCTATGCGTAGTCCAGTAGACCACTGAGGAGGCTGCTAGAATGGGGACCGGTGTCTGTATTGACTATTTTAGACGTGACGTAACCCGCTTCCGGGTCGTCTTACTCAAGGAAGATTCCACGTCATACATTTTCTTTGTCGTGGTGACGTGGCCACTTTACAGTTGCATTAATAATTAATAATTCTACTCGAGTTGGAAGCATTATTAAGACCCATTTTAACCCTCAATGGCTTCCTTTCTGAAAATAAATTTTGATGAATTGAACAATGTGGACCCTGTTGTAAACAAGTGTAATGCTTAATTGGGTCGTCCACTCACAGTTGACAGTCTTTGTATTGAGTTTGTGCTTAAAATGTACTGTAAATTCTACAAACTGTTAATAAATATTTCAATCAATCAATCAATAACGTTATTGTAAAAAGAAAAGATTCATTCGTTCAGAATCATATGTAGCTATAGAGGCGGACGGGACCCGGATGTAACGGAGGAAGGACTACAAAATGACAAAAAGAGAATCGCGGCAAAAAACTCGCGGGCGTGGCCTCACGTCACACCCGGAAGGAAGTGACGCCGCCCTCAAATACGGAAGAGACGCGTGGAGGGGGTTTGGTCAGTGTTTGTTTGATCCTGCCACGTCACCATGTCCGCCGCCGTCGTGTCCGCAGCAAGGTACGTTAAATGTTATTTAATACTTAACGCTGTTGTTGTTCAAACATCTGTTATCACTTTATATGACGTTAACTTGTTGTGATGTTTATCGTCGAGGTCCATTATTCATTCAGTATTTGAGCCTAAAAATGGTGGTCCCGTGGCTCAGATACCGAATGAATAAAGGACCTCGACTTGATGCAAACAAACAGTTGTGTTTGTTAAGAAGAAAATAAACTCGGTCATCGACTGGGAAGCGAACCCGGGCCCGGTTGTTCACATTATTACCATCGACGGTATCCATTGGGCTACTGGATCATGGTTTTATAATGTAGTTAGTAACATATATGAACACAAGTTACACAACACAGTAGGAACAGAGCATTCTGGTTCACGACGGCAGCACGCTAGCTAGCTAACGAACTAGCGTGTTCGTTAGCTAGCTAGCGTGCTGCCGTCGTGAACGTGCACAATGATAGTCAACGGACCAGCGCGTTCATGTGTTTGGGGCCAGGCTGCAATACCTTCATTCGGCCACTATGTCCATTTGGCCTCAGGGTTTCCTCTGGGTGCCTTTTCTCTATTCATAATATACTCTATGCTCACAATGGTGGTCAGTGGCTCAAATGGGTCTGAGAGGCTAAATGGCCTCAAATGGTGGTCCGTGGCTGAATAAATAATCGACTAGAGGTGAACAGAGTAGTGTTTAGATGGTTCTGTTATGACTGCATGCTGTAGTGTTTAGATGGTTCTGTTATGACTGCATGTTGTAGTATTTAGATGGTTCTGTTATGACTTCTCCTCTGCATGTTGTAGTGTTTAGATGGTTCTGTTATGACTTCCCCTCTGCATGCTGTAGTGTTTAGATGGTTCTGTTATGACTTCTCCTCTGCATGCTGTAGTGTTTAGATGGTTCTGTTATGACTTCTCCTCTGCATGCTGTAGTGTTTAGATAGTTCTGTTATGACTTCCCCTCTGCATGCTGTAGTGATTAGATGGTTCTGTTATGACTTCTCCTCTGCATGCTGTAGTGTTTAGATGGTTCTGTTATGACTTATCCTCTGCATGCTGTAGTGTTTAGATGGTTCTGTTATGACTTCCCCTCTGCATGCTGTAGTGATTAGATGGTTCTGTTATGACTTCTCCTCTGCATGCTGTAGTGTTTAGATGGTTCTGTTATGACTTATCCTCTGCATGCTGTAGTGTTTAGATGGTTCTGTTATGACTTCTCCTCTGCATGCTGTAGTGTTTAGATGGTTCTGTTATGACTTCTCCTCTGCATGTTGTAGTGTTTAGATGGTTCTGTTATGACTTCTCTTCTGCATGCTGTAGTGTTTAGATGGTTCTGTTATGACTTCTCCTCTGCATGTTGTAGTGTTTAGATGGTTCTGTTATGACTTCTCCTCTGCATGTTGTAGTGTTTAGATGGTTCTGTTATGACTTCTCCTCTGCATGTTGTAGTGTTTAGAATGGGGGTGGGCAACTTTGACGATGGAGACTATATTTCCACTATATTTCCACTCTCACTCCAGAGGGCCACGTTGCATATTGCTGTTGTCGCAAAAATAGCCGATGTACAAGCTCAAAACGGGTCACAGTGCAGCGCGTTTGGGGCTTATTGATCAGCTATTTTTTTCCCCCCAAGACGGTGGATTGTGGCCCATGCCTTCCTGCTGTTATTTGTCATGTTGGTGTTCTCTATATCTTTTCGTCCTGGGCATGACGTTAAACTGTTCCGTTCGAGAGGACCGGCGACCCTCGAATGTAAACAGCCACGAAAGGAAACTGTGTGTGTGAGGTGTTCTATCATTTCATTCCAGTACTACTACTTTGGGTAGTGGCTGGACGTTTGTGTAGATATTGAAAAGGAGGGGACGAGCAGGCTAACTTGTGGTAGGCCGTTCTTTTGGGCTTTCCATTTACTCCTCTGGTCATTTAACTGGACATAGAAGCGCCTGTTGTTGAGGAGGCTTTTCCCGACCATTGTGCGGTGTTGGACAGTGTCATAGGCAGCAGAGAGATCTCTGAATGCTGCTCCAGTTATTTGTTTTCCCTCAAACCCATCCTCCATGTGTTGGGTGAGGTTGAGCTCTGTCCAGCACAGGAGCGGCCAGGACGGAAACCAGCTTGGTCTTTAGTCAGCTTGGTGTCTATGAGTGGCAACGAGGCGTTGGAGTAGCAGCTTCTCATATAGCCTTGTAGGTGATGCAGAGGGAAATGGGTCGGTAGCTCTTTGTGGATAATGGGTCTTTGCCAGGTTTAAGGATTGCAACCACTTTGGCCTTTTCCCAGACAGAAGAGATGGTTTTCTGTGCTATGCATGTGTTCAGCATCCCCACAAGCCAGGTCTTTGCGTTGGGTCCCAGGTGCTGTAACATTTCTGACAGTAGGTCATCAATCCCTGCTGCTTTTCCGGGTTTCAACTTTCCCATTGCAGTTTCAAGTTCTTCTAGGTCGAAGGGTTTGGTTTGAGGGCTGGCTGATTGTGGTTGGTCTGATACCACTGTGCGATGGTATTCTCCTGTGGGTCGGTGGCGGTCTTGGTCACAACTGGTGGCCAACAGTTGTAACCAACACCGCCACCGACTCACATAGAATACCATCGCACAGTGGTATCAGACCAACCACAATCAGCCAGCCCTCAAACCAAACCCTTCGACTTAGAAGAACGTGAAACTGCAATGGGAAAGTTGAAACCCGGAAAAGCAGCAGGGATTGATGGCATACTGGCAGAAATGATACAGCACCTGTGACCTAACGCAAGGACCTGGCTTGTGGGGATGCTGAACACATGCATAGCACAGAAAACCATCCCTTCTGTTTGGAAAAAGGCTGAAGTGGTTGCAATCCCTAAACCTGGCAAAGACCCATTATCCCCGAAGAGCTACCGACCCATTTCCCTCCTGCATCACCTACAAGCTCTATGAGAGGCACTAACATTTCTGAACAGACTATATTTACATCAATATGTCTGGGTCCCCACCTACTCACTCAGGGTTGACGTGTCACACCTGCAGTGATGGGAGGGGCACCAAAATGTGGTGTTTTGATTGGTTGATGGGGGCACTCCCTTAGTATAAAAGTGTATGTTTTGTGTACACATGACCTGATGAAGATCAAATAGATCGAAACGTTGTCAGTATTTCAATATAGAACGTTTTTTTTATACCTGTGATGTGCGGGCTCCATCCAATACCTACACCAGTTGTGATGCAACAGAGTTTGCTGTGACCGTTGTGAATTATGGGTGGTGTGGTCTTTGCCAAGACGGTGGATTGTGGCTCATGCCTTCCTGCTGTTATTTGTCATGTTGGTGTTCTCTATATCTTTTCGTCCTGGGCATGACGTTAAACTGTTCCGTTCGAGAGTACCAGCGACCCTCGAATGTAAACAGCCACGAAAGGAAATTATGTGTGTGTGAGGTGTTCTCTATGGGTTGGGTTTCAGGTGGTTGTATTGTAGTAGCTTGACATTTCTTGGAGGGCACTTTCAAGGACAGACTCAATCTTCTGGAAGTCTGCTTGTTGGGTCGTAATGCAGAGGTTGTCGGCGTAGATGAAATGCTGGCATTAGGCATTGGGTAGTGGCTGGTCGTTTGTGTAGATATTGAAAAGGAGGGGGGCGAGCACGCTACCTTGTGGGAGGCCGTTCTTTTGGGCTTTCCATTTACTCCTCTGGTCATTTAACTGGACATAGAAGCGCCTGTTGTTGAGGAGGCTTTTCCTGACCATTGTGCGGTGTTGGACAGTGTCGTAGGCAGCAGAGAGATCTCTGAATGCGGCTCCAGTTATTTGTTTCCCCTCAAACCCATCCTCAATGTGTTGGGTGAGGTTGAGCTCTGTCCAGCACAGGAGCGGCTGGGACGGAAACCAGCTTGGTCTTTAGTCAGCTTGGTATCTATGAGTGGCAATGAGGCGTTGGAGTAGCAGCTTCTCATATAGCCTTGTAGGTGATGCAGAGGGAAATGGGTCGGTAGCTCTTTGTGGATAATGGGTCTTTGCCAGGTTTAAGGATTGCAACCACTTTGGCCTTTTCCCAGACAGAAGGGATGGTTTTCTGTGCTATGCATGTGTTCAGCATCCCCACAAGCCAGGTCTTTGCGTTGGGTCCCAGGTGCTGTAACATTTCTGCCAGTAGGTCATCAATCCCTGCTGCTTTTCCGGGTTTCAACTTTCCCATTGCAGTTTCAAGTTCTTCTAGGTCGAAGGGTTTGGTTTGAGGGCTGGCTGATTGTGGTTGGTCTGATACCACTGTGCGATGGTATTCTCCTGTGGGTCGGTGGCGGTCTTGGTCACAACTGGTGGCCAACAGTTGTAACCAACACCTCCACCGACTCACATAGAATACCATCGCACAGTGGTATCAGACCAACCACAATCAGCCAGCCCTCAAACCAAACCCTTCGACTTAGAAGAACGTGAAACTGCAATGGGAAAGTTGAAACCCGGAAAAGCAGCAGGGATTGATGGCATACTGGCAGAAATGATACAGCACCTGGGACCTAACGCAAGGACCTGGCTTGTGGGGATGCTGAACACATGCATAGCACAGAAAACCATCCCTTCTGTTTGGAAAAAGGCCGAAGTGGTTGCAATCCCTAAACCTGGCAAAGACCCATTATCCCCGAAGAGCTACCGACCCATTTCCCTCCTGCATCACCTACAAGCTCTATGAGAGGCACTAACATTTCTGAACAGACTATATTTACATCAATATGTCTGGGTCCCCACCTACTCACTCAGGGTTGACATGTCACACCTGCAGTGATGGGAGGGGCACCAAAATGTGGTGTTTTGATTGGTTGATGGGGGCACTCCCTTAGTATAAAAGTGTATGTTTTGTGTACACATGACCTGATGAAGATCAAATAGATCGAAACGTTGTCAGTATTTCAATATAGAACGTTTTTTTTATACCTGTGATGTGCGGGCTCCATCCAATACCTACACCAGTTGTGATGCAACAGAGTTTGCTGTGACCGTTGTGAATTATGGGTGGTGTGGTCTTTGCCAAGACGGTGGATTGTGGCTCATGCCTTCCTGCTGTTATTTGTCATGTTGGTGTTCTCTATATCTTTTCGTCCTGGGCATGACGTTAAACTGTTCCGTTCGAGAGGACCGGCGACCCTCGAATGTAAACAGGAGTAGCAGCCTCTCTTGTAGGTGATGCAGAGGAGGGAAATGGGTCGGTAGCTCTTTGAGGATGATGGGTCTTTGCCAGGTTTGGGGATTGCAACCACTTTGGCCTTTCTCCAGACAGAAGGGATGGTTTTCTGTGCCATGCATGTATTCAGCATCCCCACGAGCCAGGTCTTTGCGTTAGGTTCCAGGTGCTGTATAATTTCTGCCAGTATGTCATCAATCCCTGCTGCTTTTCCGGGTTTCAACTTTCCCATTGCAGTTTCGAGTTCTTCTAGGTCGAAGGGTTTGGTTTGAGGGCTGGCTGATTGTGGTTGGTCTGATACCACTGTGCGATGGTATTCTCCTGTGGGTCGGCGGCGGTGTTGGTTACGACTGTTGGCCACCAGTTGTGATGCAACAGAGTTCGCTGTGACCGTTGTGAATTATGGGTGGCTCCCTGAGGTCCTTGATCGCCATTGGGTCCAACAGTGGTCATTGAAGCGTGCGCACACATGCACCTACACACGCACAGGCGCACATGCGTATGCACACCTGGACCTTTTAAATGAACAACAACACAAAAACTAAGGCACTGGTGTCGGACTTCTGGTTTACCAGAACGGGGTTCAACTCCCTGCAGTGCCCTGCTCAATGTGTTGTATTTCATTCATTGGTCCATGGTCTCAGAGGTCATTGAGCGGCGCGCTATAGTGCGCGATTCTTCATCTTTGTTGAGGATTTAAAAAAAAGGTGAAAATCAAGGAAAAGCAAAAGGCTATAGTCCATGGTCACGGACCGCATACTGGTCAAGGTCATTTATACTGGTGAAGATCATTTACTAGTCTTATGAAGGTCATTTATACTGGTCAAGGTCATTTACTAGTCTTATGAAGGTAATTTATAATGCCTTCCTGCTGTTATTTGTCATGTTGGTGTTCTCTATATCTTTTCGTCCTGGGCATGACGTTAAACTGTTCCGTTCGAGAGGACCGGCGACCCTCGAATGTAAACAGCCACGAAAGGAAACTATGTGTGTGTGAGGTGTTCTCTATCATTTCATTCCAGTACTACTACTTTGGGTAGTGGCTGGACGTTTGTGTAGATATTGAAAAGGAGGGGCGAGCAGGCTACCTTGTGGTAGGCCATTCTTTTGGGCTTTCCATTTACTCCTCTGGTCATTTAACTGGACATAGAAGCGCCTGTTGTTGAGGAGGCTTTTCCTGACCATTGTGCAGTGTTGGACAGTGTCGTAGGCAGCAGAGAGATCTCTGAATGCTGCTCCAGTTATTTGTTTTCCCTCAAACCCATCCTCAATGTGTTGGGTGAGGTTGAGCTCTGTCCAGCACAGGAGCGGCCAGGACGGAAACCAGCTTGGTCTTTAGTCAGCTTGGTGTCTATGAGTGGCAACGAGGCGTTGGAGTAGCAGCTTCTCATATAGCCTTGTAGGTGATGCAGAGGGAAATGGGTCGGTAGCTCTTTGTGGATAATGGGTCTTTGCCAGGTTTAAGGATTGCAACCACTTTGGCCTTTTCCCAGACAGAAGGGATGGTTTTCTGTGCTATGCATGTGTTCAGCATCCCCACAAGCCAGGTCTTTGCGTTGGGTCCCAGGTGCTGTAACATTTCTGCCAGTAGGTCATCAATCCCTGCTGCTTTTCCGGGTTTCAACTTTCCCATTGCAGTTTCAAGTTCTTCTAGGTCGAAGGGTTTGGTTTGAGGGCTGGCTGATTGTGGTTGGTCTGATACCACTGTGCGATGGTATTCTCCTGTGGGTCGGTGGCGGTCTTGGTCACAACTGGTGGCCAACAGTTGTAACCAACACCGCCACCGACTCACATAGAATACCATCGCACAGTGGTATCAGACCAACCACAATCAGCCAGCCCTCAAACCAAACCCTTCGACTTAGAAGAACGTGAAACTGCAATGGGAAAGTTGAAACCCGGAAAAGCAGCAGGGATTGATGGCATACTGGCAGAAATGATACAGCACCTGGGACCTAACGCAAGGACCTGGCTTGTGGGGATGCTGAACACATGCATAGCACAGAAAACCATCCCTTCTGTTTGGAAAAAGGCCGAAGTGGTTGCAATCCCTAAACCTGGCAAAGACCCATTATCCCCGAAGAGCTACCGACCCATTTCCCTCCTGCATCACCTACAAGCTCTATGAGAGGCACTAACATTTCTGAACAGACTATATTTACATCAATATGTCTGGGTCCCCACCTACTCACTCAGGGTTGACGTGTCACACCTGCAGTGATGGGAGGGGCACCAAAATGTGGTGTTTTGATTGGTTGATGGGGGCACTCCCTTAGTATAAAAGTGTATGTTTTGTGTACACATGACCTGATGAAGATCAAATAGATCGAAACGTTGTCAGTATTTCAATATAGAACGTTTTTTTTATACCTGTGATGTGCGGGCTCCATCCAATACCTACACCAGTTGTGATGCAACAGAGTTTGCTGTGACCGTTGTGAATTATGGGTGGTGTGGTCTTTGCCAAGACGGTGGATTGTGGCTCATGCCTTCCTGCTGTTATTTGTCATGTTGGTGTTCTCTATATCTTTTCGTCCTGGGCATGACGTTAAACTGTTCCGTTCGAGAGTACCAGCGACCCTCGAATGTAAACAGCCACGAAAGGAAATTATGTGTGTGTGAGGTGTTCTCTATGGGTTGGGTTTCAGGTGGTTGTATTGTAGTAGCTTGACATTTCTTGGAGGGCACTTTCAAGGACAGACTCAATCTTCTGGAAGTCTGCTTGTTGGGTCGTAATGCAGAGGTTGTCGGCGTAGATGAAATGCTGGCATTGGGTAGTGGCTGGTCGTTTGTGTAGATATTGAAAAGGAGGGGGGCGAGCACGCTACCTTGTGGGAGGCCGTTCTTTTGGGCTTTCCATTTACTCCTCTGGTCATTTAACTGGACATAGAAGCGCCTGTTGTTGAGGAGGCTTTTCCTGACCATTGTGCGGTGTTGGACAGTGTCGTAGGCAGCAGAGAGATCTCTGAATGCGGCTCCAGTTATTTGTTTCCCCTCAAACCCATCCTCAATGTGTTGGGTGAGGTTGAGCTCTGTCCAGCACAGGAGCGGCTGGGACGGAAACCAGCTTGGTCTTTAGTCAGCTTGGTATCTATGAGTGGCAATGAGGCGTTGGAGTAGCAGCTTCTCATATAGCCTTGTAGGTGATGCAGAGGGAAATGGGTCGGTAGCTCTTTGTGGATAATGGGTCTTTGCCAGGTTTAAGGATTGCAACCACTTTGGCCTTTTCCCAGACAGAAGGGATGGTTTTCTGTGCTATGCATGTGTTCAGCATCCCCACAAGCCAGGTCTTTGCGTTGGGTCCCAGGTGCTGTAACATTTCTGCCAGTAGGTCATCAATCCCTGCTGCTTTTCCGGGTTTCAACTTTCCCATTGCAGTTTCAAGTTCTTCTAGGTCGAAGGGTTTGGTTTGAGGGCTGGCTGATTGTGGTTGGTCTGATACCACTGTGCGATGGTATTCTCCTGTGGGTCGGTGGCGGTCTTGGTCACAACTGGTGGCCAACAGTTGTAACCAACACCTCCACCGACTCACATAGAATACCATCGCACAGTGGTATCAGACCAACCACAATCAGCCAGTCCTCAAACCAAACCCTTCGACCTAGAAGAACTTGAAACTGCAATGGGAAAGTTGAAACCCGGAAAAGCAGCAGGGATTGATGACATGCTGGAAGAAATGATACAGCACCTGGGACCTAGCGCAAAGACCTGGCTTGTGGGGATGCTGAACACGTGCATGGCACAGAAAACCATCCCTTCTGTCTGGAGAAAGGCCAAAGTGGTTGCAATCCCTAAACCTGGCAAAGACCCATTATCCCCGAAGAGCTACCGACCCATTTCCTTCCTCTGCATCACCTACAAGCTCTATGAGAGGCACTAACATTTCTGAACAGACTATATTTACATCAATATGTCTGGGTCCCCACATACTCACTCAGGGTTGACGTGTCACACCTGCAGTGATGGGAGGGGCACCAAAATGTGGTGTTTTGATTGGTTGATGGGGGCACTCCCTTAGTATAAAAGTGTATGTTTTGTGTACACATGACCTGATGAAGATCAAATAGATCGAAACGTTGTCAGTATTTCAATACAGAACGTTTTTTTTACACCTGTGATGTGCGGGCTCCATCCAATACCTACACCAGTTGTGATGCAACAGAGTTTGCTGTGACCGTTGTGAATTATGGGTGGTGTGGTCTTTGCCAAGACGGTGGATTGTGGCTCATGCCTTCCTGCTGTTATTTGTCATGTTGGTGTTCTCTATATCTTTTCGTCCTGGGCATGACGTTAAACTGTTCCGTTCGAGAGGACCGGCAACCCTCGAATGTAAACAGGAGTAGCAGCCTCTCTTGTAGGTGATGCAGAGGAGGGAAATGGGTCGGTAGCTCTTTGGGGATGATGGGTCTTTGCCAGGTTTGGGGATTGCAACCACTTTGGCCTTTCTCCAGACAGAAGGGATGGTTTTCTGTGCCATGCATGTATTCAGTATCCCCACGAGCCAGGTCTTTGCGTTAGGTCCCAGGTGCTGTATCATTTCTGCCAGTATGTCATCAATCCCTGCTGCTTTTCCGGGTTTCAACTTTCCCATTGCAGTTTCGAGTTCTTCTAGGTCGAAGGGTTTGGTTTGAGGGCTGGCTGATTGAGGTTGGTCTGATACCACTGTGCGATGGTATTCTCCTGTGGGTCGGTGGCGGTTTTTCGCGTCTCGGTTCCTCAGGTGCAAGCTGCATAGTTGGGTTTGTGTGTGTCTTTCTTTTTCTGTCTTTCTTTCTTAGGACGGAGATCAAGGTAGACGCCGTTGGAAGGCTCAACACAAGCCGATGCCCCTAGAGATCCATCCCAAAGCTTCCCTCAGGGAGTTCAGCAAGCCAGCTAGCCAGCAAGCCTGCCCAGTCAGCGAACGCAGCCAGTCGGCTCCGCCAGTCAGCCAGTGTAGAAAGTCAGGCTGCCAAGCCAGAGCATATCAGCCGTTGCAGTCAGCCACTGCAGCCATACCAGCCTTGCTCAGTCAGCTCAGCCAGGCCTCTCTCGAGGCCTGGCTCTCTGTCTGCCTGGCCCGGTCTGCCCTGCCCTGCCTTGCAGCAACAGAACCAGCCTTTCTGGCAAGCCAGCCAGCTCAGAATGCGAGCTGAGCAAGCCAGTGCAGCAGCAAGCCCAGACTAGGTTACCGCAGCCTTACTGTGCAGCCACAGCCACTCAGACAAGACCAGCAGGAGCTGGCCAGGCTCCAACCCTTGCAGCGCAGCCTTAGGCCGGATAGTCCCCCTGCCTGCACTTTGTTGCCTTCCTGGCCTGTCTGCCTGCCTAGGCGCCTCGGTCTTCCTGTCTGTCTGCCTTGGCCTGCCTGTCTGAAACTGGTTTAGACTAACTGCGTGCTTGCCAGCTGCGTTGGCTTGCTGAGCTCGTATTCTGAGCTGGCTGGCTTGCTAGCAAGGCTGGTTCTGTTGCTGCAAGGCAGGGCAGGGCAGACCGGGCCAGGCAGACAGAGAGCCAGGCCTCGAGAGAGGCCTGGCTGAGCTGACTGAGCAAGGCTGGTATGGCTGCAATGGCGGACTGCAAGGGCTGATATGCTCTGGCTTGTCAGCCTGACTTTCTACACTGGCTGACTGGCGGAGCTGGCTGGCTGCGTTGGCTGACTGGGCGGGCGTGCTGGCTAGCTGGCTTGCTGGGCTCCCTGAGGGAAGCTTTGGGATGGATCTCTAGGGGCATCGGCTTGTGTTGAGCCTTCCAACGGCGTCTACCTTGATCTTCATCCTAAGAAAGACAGACAGAAAAAGAAAGACACACACAAAGTCAACTATGCAGTTTCCACATGAGGAAGGCAGGCAGGAAGGCAGGCAGGCATGCAGGCAGGCACAAGCTGCCTGCGTGCTTGCTTCGCCCTCCAGTTGCTGCTCCAGTTATTTGTTTTCCCTCAAACCCATCCTCAATGTGTTGGGTGAGGTTGAGCTCTGTCCAGCACAGGACGGGACGGAAACCAGCTTGGTCTTTAGTCAGCTTGGTGTCTGAGTGGTATGAGGCGTTGGAGTAGCAGCCTCTCTTGTAGGTGATGCAGAGGAGGGAAATGGGTCGGTAGCTCTTTGAGGATGATGGGTCTTTGCCAGGTTTGGGGATTGCAACCACTTTGGCCTTTCTCCAGACAGAAGGGATGGTTTTCTGTGCCATGCATGTGTTCAGCATCCCCACGAGCCAGGTCTTTGCGTTAGGTTCCAGGTGCTGTATAATTTCTGCCAGTATGTCATCAATCCCTGCTGCTTTTCCGGGTTTCGAGTTCTTCTAGGTCGAATGGTTTGGTTTGAGGGCTGGCTGATTGTGGTTGGTCTGATACCACTGTGCGATGGTATTCTCCTGTGGGTCGGCGGCGGTGTTGGTTACGACTGTTGGCCACCAGTTGTGATGCAACAGAGTTTGCTGTGACCGTTGTGAATTATGGGTGGCTCCCTGAGGTCCTTGATCGCCATTGGGTCCAACAGTGGTCATTGAAGCGTACACATGCACACATGCACCTACACACGCACAGGCGCACATGCGTATGCACACCTGGACCTTTAAATGAACAACAACACAAAAACTAAGGCACTGGTGTCGGACTTCTGGTTTACCGGAACGGGGTTCAACTCCCTGCAGTGCCCTGCTCAATGTGTTGTATTTCATTCATTGGTCCATGGTCTCAGGTCATTGAGCGGCGCGCTATAGTGCGCGATTCTTCATCATTGTTGAGGATTTTTTAAAGGTGAAAATCAAGGAAAAGCAAAAGGCTATAGTCCATGGTCACGGACCGCATACTGGTCAAGGTCATTTATACTGGTGAAGATCATTTACTAGTCTTATAAAGGTCATTTCTACTGGTCAAGGTCATATACTGGTCACGGTCATTTCTACTGGTGAAGGTCATTTATACTGGTCAAGGTCATTTGTACTTGTCAAGGTCATTTATACTGGTCAAGGTCATTTACTAGTCTTATTGAAGGTAATTTATACTGCTCAAGGTCATTGATATTGGTCAAGGTCATTAAGTGGCACGCTATAGTGCACGATTCTTCATCATTGTTGAGGATTTGAAAAAAGGTTAAATCGCAGAAAAGCGAAAGGCTAAAGTCCATTGTCACGGAGGGCATACTATAGTATGTTGTTTTTCTATTTTTGGTGGTGTGCGGGCTCCATCCAATAACTACACCAGTTGTGATGCAATAGAGTTTGCTGTGACCGTTGTGAATTATGGGTGGTGTGGTCTTTGCCAAGACGGTGGATTGTGGCCCATGCCTTCCTGCTGTTATTTGTCATGTTGGTGTTCTCTATATCTTTTCGTCCTGGGCATGACGTTAAACTGTTCCGTTCGAGAGGACCGGCGACCCTCGAATGTAAACAGCCACGAAAGGAAACTGTGTGTGTGAGGTGTTCTATCATTTCATTCCAGTACTACTACTTTGGGTAGTGGCTGGACGTTTGTGTAGATATTGAAAAGGAGGGGGCGAGCAGGCTACCTTGTGGTAGGCCGTTCTTTTGGGCTTTCCATTTACTCCTCTGGTCATTTAACTGGACATAGAAGCGCCTGTTGTTGAGGAGGCTTTTCCCGACCATTGTGCGGTGTTGGACAGTGTCATAGGCAGCAGAGAGATCTCTGAATGCTGCTCCAGTTATTTGTTTTCCCTCAAACCCATCCTCCATGTGTTGGGTGAGGTTGAGCTCTGTCCAGCACAGGAGCGGCCAGGACGGAAACCAGCTTGGTCTTTAGTCAGCTTGGTGTCTGTGAGTGGTATGAGGCGTTGGAGTAGCAGCCTCTCTTGTAGGTGATGCAGAGGAGGGAAATGGGTCGGTAGCTCTTTGGGGGTGATGGGTCTTTGCCAGGTTTGGGGATTGCAACCACTTTGGCCTTTCTCCAGAAAGAAGGGATGGTTTTCTGTGCCATGCATTTATTCAGTATCCCCACGAGCCAGGTCTTTGCGTTAGGTCCCAGGTGCTGTATCATTTCTGCCAGTATGTCATCAATCCCTGCTGCTTTTCCGGGTTTCAACTTTCCCATTGCAGTTTCGAGTTCTTCTAGGTCGAAGGGTTTGGTTTGAGGGCTGGCTGATTGAGGTTGGTCTGATACCACTGTGTGATGGTATTCTCCTGTGGGTCGGTGGCGGTGTTGGTCACAACTGGTGGCCAACAGTCGTAACCAACACCGCCACCGACCCACATAGAATACCATCGCACAGTGGTATCAGACCAACCACAATCAGCCAGTCCTCAAACCAAACCCTTCGACCTAGAAGAACTTGAAACTGCAATGGGAAAGTTGAAACCCGGAAAAGCAGCAGGGATTGATGACATGCTGGAAGAAATGATACAGCACCTGGGACCTAGCGCAAAGACCTGGCTTGTGGGGATGCTGAACACGTGCATGGCACAGAAAACCATCCCTTCTGTCTGGAGAAAGGCCAAAGTGGTTGCAATCCCTAAACCTGGCAAAGACCCATTATCCCCGAAGAGCTACCGACCCATTTCCTTCCTCTGCATCACCTACAAGCTCTATGAGAGGCACTAACATTTCTGAACAGACTATATTTACATCAATATGTCTGGGTCCCCACATACTCACTCAGGGTTGACGTGTCACACCTGCAGTGATGGGAGGGGCACCAAAATGTGGTGTTTTGATTGGTTGATGGGGGCACTCCCTTAGTATAAAAGTGTATGTTTTGTGTACACATGACCTGATGAAGATCAAATAGATCGAAACGTTGTCAGTATTTCAATACAGAACGTTTTTTTTACACCTGTGATGTGCGGGCTCCATCCAATACCTACACCAGTTGTGATGCAACAGAGTTTGCTGTGACCGTTGTGAATTATGGGTGGTGTGGTCTTTGCCAAGACGGTGGATTGTGGCTCATGCCTTCCTGCTGTTATTTGTCATGTTGGTGTTCTCTATATCTTTTCGCCCTGGGCATGACGTTAAACTGTTCCGTTCGAGAGGACCGGCAACCCTCGAATGTAAACAGGAGTAGCAGCCTCTCTTGTAGGTGATGCAGAGGAGGGAAATGGGTCGGTAGCTCTTTGGGGATGATGGGTCTTTGCCAGGTTTGGGGATTGCAACCACTTTGGCCTTTCTCCAGACAGAAGGGATGGTTTTCTGTGCCATGCATGTATTCAGTATCCCCACGAGCCAGGTCTTTGCGTTAGGTCCCAGGTGCTGTATCATTTCTGCCAGTATGTCATCAATCCCTGCTGCTTTTCCGGGTTTCAACTTACCCATTGCAGTTTCGAGTTCTTCTAGGTCGAAGGGTTTGGTTTGAGGGCTGGCTGATTGAGGTTGGTCTGATAGCACTGTGCGATGGTATTCTCCTGTGGGTCGGTGGCGGTTTTTCGCGTCTCGGTTCCTCAGGTGCAAGCTGCATAGTTGGGTTTGTGTGTGTCTTTCTTTTTCTGTCTTTCTTTCTTAGGACGGAGATCAAGGTAGACGCCGTTGGAAGGCTCAACACAAGCCGATGCCCCTAGAGATCCATCCCAAAGCTTCCCTCAGGGAGTTCAGCAAGCCAGCTAGCCAGCAAGCCTGCCCAGTCAGCGAACGCAGCCAGTCGGCTCCGCCAGTCAGCCAGTGTAGAAAGTCAGGCTGCCAAGCCAGAGCATATCAGCCGTTGCAGTCAGCCACTGCAGCCATACCAGCCTTGCTCAGTCAGCTCAGCCAGGCCTCTCTCGAGGCCTGGCTCTCTGTCTGCCTGGCCCGGTCTGCCCTGCCCTGCCTTGCAGCAACAGAACCAGCCTTTCTGGCAAGCCAGCCAGCTCAGAATGCGAGCTGAGCAAGCCAGTGCAGCAGCAAGCCCAGACTAGGTTACCGCAGCCTTACTGTGCAGCCACAGCCACTCAGCCAAGACCAGCAGGAGCTGGCCAGGCTCCAACCCTTGCAGCGCAGCCTTAGGCCGGATAGTCCCCCTGCCTGCACTTTGTTGCCTTCCTGGCCTGTCTGCCTGCCTAGGCGCCTCGGTCTTCCTGTCTGTCTGCCTTGGCCTGCCTGTCTGAAACTGGTTTAGACTAACTGCGTGCTTGCCAGCTGCGTTGGCTTGCTGAGCTCGTATTCTGAGCTGGCTGGCTTGCTAGCAAGGCTGGTTCTGTTGCTGCAAGGCAGGGCAGGGCAGACCGGGCCAGGCAGACAGAGAGCCAGGCCTCGAGAGAGGCCTGGCTGAGCTGACTGAGCAAGGCTGGTATGGCTGCAATGGCGGACTGCAAGGGCTGATATGCTCTCGCTTGTCAGCCTGACTTTCTACACTGGCTGACTGGCGGAGCTGGCTGGCTGCGTTGGCTGACTGGGCGGGCTTGCTGGCTAGCTGGCTTGCTGGGCTCCCTGAGGGAAGCTTTTGGATGGATCTCTAGGGGCATCGGCTTGTGTTGAGCCTTCCAACGGCGTCTACCTTGATCTTCATCCTAAGAAAGACAGACAGAAAAAGAAAGACACACACAAAGTCAACTATGCAGTTTCCACATGAGGAAGGCAGGCAGGAAGGCAGGCAGGCACGCAGGCAGGCACAAGCTGCCTGCGTGCTTGCTTCGCCCTCCAGTTGCTGCTCCAGTTATTTGTTTTCCCTCAAACCCATCCTCAATGTGTTGGGTGAGGTTGAGCTCTGTCCAGCACAGGACGGGACGGAAACCAGCTTGGTCTTTAGTCAGCTTGGTGTCTGAGTGGTATGAGGCGTTGGAGTAGCAGCCTCTCTTGTAGGTGATGCAGAGGAGGGAAATGGGTCGGTAGCTCTTTGAGGATGATGGGTCTTTGCCAGGTTTGGGGATTGCAACCACTTTGGCCTTTCTCCAGACAGAAGGGATGGTTTTCTGTGCCATGCATGTGTTCAGCATCCCCACGAGCCAGGTCTTTGCGTTAGGTTCCAGGTGCTGTATAATTTCTGCCAGTATGTCATCAATCCCTGCTGCTTTTCCGGGTTTCGAGTTCTTCTAGGTCGAATGGTTTGGTTTGAGGGCTGGCTGATTGTGGTTGGTCTGATACCACTGTGCGATGGTATTCTCCTGTGGGTCGGCGGCGGTGTTGGTTACGACTGTTGGCCACCAGTTGTGATGCAACAGAGTTTGCTGTGACCGTTGTGAATTATGGGTGGCTCCCTGAGGTCCTTGATCGCCATTGGGTCCAACAGTGGTCATTGAAGCGTGCACACACACATGCACACATGCACCTACACACGCACAGGCGCACATGCGTATGCACACCTGGACCTTTAAATGAACAACAACACAAAAACTAAGGCACTGGTGTCGGACTTCTGGTTTACCGGAACGGGGTTCAACTCCCTGCAGTGCCCTGCTCAATGTGTTGTATTTCATTCATTGGTCCATGGTCTCAGGTCATTGAGCGGCACGCTATAGTGCGCGATTCTTCATCATTGTTGAGGATTTTTTAAAGGTGAAAATCAAGGAAAAGCAAAAGGCTATAGTCCATGGTCACGGACCGCATACTGGTCAAGGTCATTTATACTGGTGAAGATCATTTACTAGTCTTATAAAGGTCATTTATACTGGTCAAGGTCATTTACTAGTCTCATGAAGGTCATGTATACTGGTCACAGTCATATACTGGTCACGGTCATTTCTACTGGTGAAGGTCATTTATACTGGTCAAGGTCATTTGTACTTGTCAAGGTCATTTATACTGGTCAAGGTCATTTACTAGTCTTATTGAAGGTAATTTATACTGCTCAAGGTCATTGATATTGGTCAAGGTCATTAAGTGGCACGCTATAGTGCACGATTCTTCATCATTGTTGAGGATTTGAAAAAAGGTTAAATCGCAGAAAAGCGAAAGGCTAAAGTCCATTGTCACGGAGGGCATACTATAGTATGTTGTTTTTCTATTTTTGGTGGTGTGCGGGCTCCATCCAATAACTACACCAGTTGTGATGCAATAGAGTTTGCTGTGACCGTTGTGAATTATGGGTGGTGTGGTCTTTGCCAAGACGGTGGATTGTGGCCCATGCCTTCCTGCTGTTATTTGTCATGTTGGTGTTCTCTATATCTTTTCGTCCTGGGCATGACGTTAAACTGTTCCGTTCGAGAGGACCGGCGACCCTCGAATGTAAACAGCCACGAAAGGAAACTATGTGTGTGTGAGGTGTTCTATCATTTCATTCCAGTACTACTACTTTGGGTAGTGGCTGGACGTTTGTGTAGATATTGAAAAGGAGGGGGCGAGCAGGCTACCTTGTGGTAGGCCGTTCTTTTGGGCTTTCCATTTACTCCTCTGGTCATTTAACTGGACATAGAAGCGCCTGTTGTTGAGGAGGCTTTTCCTGACCATTGTGCGGTGTTGGACAGTGTCGTAGGCAGCAGAGAGATCTCTGAATGCTGCTCCAGTTATTTGTTTTCCCTCAAACCCATCCTCAATGTGTTGGGTGAGGTTGAGCTCTGTCCAGCACAGGACGGGACGGAAACCAGCTTGGTCTTTAGTCAGCTTGGTGTCTATGAGTGGTATGAGGCGTTGGAGTAGCAGCCTCTCTTGTAGGTGATGCAGAGGAGGGAAATGGGTCGGTAGCTCTTTGGGGGTGATGGGTCTTTGCCAGGTTTGGGGATTGCAACCACTTTGGCCTTTCTCCAGACAGAAGGGATGGTTTTCTGTGCCATGCATTTATTCAGTATCCCCACGAGCCAGGTCTTTGCGTTAGGTCCCAGGTGCTGTATCATTTCTGCCAGTATGTCATCAATCCCTGCTGCTTTTCCGGGTTTCAACTTTCCCATTGCAGTTTCGAGTTCTTCTAGGTCGAAGGGTTTGGTTTGAGGGCTGGCTGATTGAGGTTGGTCTGATACCACTGTGTGATGGTATTCTCCTGTGGGTCGGTGGCGGTGTTGGTCACAACTGGTGGCCAACAGTCGTAACCAACACCGCCACCGACCCACATAGAATACCATCGCACAGTGGTATCAGACCAACCACAATCAGCCAGTCCTCAAACCAAACCCTTCGACCTAGAAGAACTTGAAACTGCAATGGGAAAGTTGAAACCCGGTAAAGCAGCAGGGATTGATGACATGCTGGAAGAAATGATACAGCACCTGGGACCTAGCGCAAAGACCTGGCTTGTGGGGATGCTGAACACGTGCATGGCACAGAAAACCATCCCTTCTGTCTGGAGAAAGGCCAAAGTGGTTGCAATCCCTAAACCTGGCAAAGACCCATTATCCCCGAAGAGCTACCGACCCATTTCCTTCCTCTGCATCACCTACAAGCTCTATGAGAGGCACTAACATTTCTGAACAGACTATATTTACATCAATATGTCTGGGTCCCCACATACTCACTCAGGGTTGACGTGTCACACCTGCAGTGATGGGAGGGGCACCAAAATGTGGTGTTTTGATTGGTTGATGGGGGCACTCCCTTAGTATAAAAGTGTATGTTTTGTGTACACATGACCTGATGAAGATCAAATAGATCGAAACGTTGTCAGTATTTCAATACACAACGTTTTTCTTATACCTGTGGTGTGCGGGCTCCATCCAATGCCTACACCAGTTGTGATGCAACAGAGTTTGCTGTGACCGTTGTGAATTATGGGTGGTGTGGTCTTTGCCAAGACGGTGGATTGTGGCTCATGCCTTCCTGCTGTTATTTGTCATGTTGGTGTTCTCTATATCTTTTCGTCCTGGGCATGACGTTAAACTGTTCCGTTCGAGAGGACCGGCAACCCTCGAATGTAAACAGGAGTAGCAGCCTCTCTTGTAGGTGATGCAGAGGAGGGAAATGGGTCGGTAGCTCTTTGGGGATGATGGGTCTTTGCCAGGTTTGGGGATTGCAACCACTTTGGCCTTTCTCCAGACAGAAGGGATGGTTTTCTGTGCCATGCATGTATTCAGTATCCCCACGAGCCAGGTCTTTGCGTTAGGTCCCAGGTGCTGTATCATTTCTGCCAGTATGTCATCAATCCCTGCTGCTTTTCCGGGTTTCAACTTTCCCATTGCAGTTTCGAGTTCTTCTAGGTCGAAGGGTTTGGTTTGAGGGCTGGCTGATTGAGGTTGGTCTGATACCACTGTGCGATGGTATTCTCCTGTGGGTCGGTGGCGGTTTTTCGCGTCTCGGTTCCTCAGGTGCAAGCTGCATAGTTGGGTTTGTGTGTGTCTTTCTTTTTCTGTCTTTCTTTCTTAGGACGGAGATCAAGGTAGACGCCGTTGGAAGGCTCAACACAAGCCGATGCCCCTAGAGATCCATCCCAAAGCTTCCCTCAGGGAGTTCAGCAAGCCAGCTAGCCAGCAAGCCTGCCCAGTCAGCGAACGCAGCCAGTCGGCTCCGCCAGTCAGCCAGTGTAGAAAGTCAGGCTGCCAAGCCAGAGCATATCAGCCGTTGCAGTCAGCCACTGCAGCCATACCAGCCTTGCTCAGTCAGCTCAGCCAGGCCTCTCTCGAGGCCTGGCTCTCTGTCTGCCTGGCCCGGTCTGCCCTGCCCTGCCTTGCAGCAACAGAACCAGCCTTTCTGGCAAGCCAGCCAGCTCAGAATGCGAGCTGAGCAAGCCAGTGCAGCAACAAGCCCAGACTAGGTTACTGCAGCCTTACTGTGCAGCCACAGCCACTCAGCCCAGACCAGCAGGAGCAAGCCAGGCTCCAACCCTTGCAGCGCAGCCTTAGGCCGGATAGTCCCCCTGCCTGCACTTTGTTGCCTTCCTGGCCTGTCTGCCTGCCTAGGCGCCTCGGTCTTCCTGTCTGTCTGCCTTGGCCTGCCGGTCTGAAACTGGTTTAGACTAACTGCGTGCTTGCCAGCTGCGCTGGCTTGCTGAGCTCGTATTCTGAGCTGGCTGGCTTGCTAGCAAGGCTGGTTCTGTTGCTGCAAGGCAGGGCAGGGCAGACCGGGCCAGGCAGACAGAGAGCCAGGCCTCGAGAGAGGCCTGTCTGAGCTGACTGAGCAAGGCTGGTATGGCTGCAATGGCTGACTGCAAGGGCTGATATGCTCTGGCTTGTCAGCCTGACTTTCTACACTGGTTGACTGGCGGAGCTGGCTGGCTGCGTTGGCTGACTGGGCAGGCTTGCTGGCTAGCTGGCTTCCTGGGCTCCCTGAGGGAAGCATTGGGATGGATCTCTAGGGGCATCGGCTTGTGTTGAGCCTTCCAACGGCGTCTACCTTGATCTTCGTCCTAAGAAAGAAAGACAGAAAAAGAAAGACACACACAAACTCAACTACGCAGCTTCCACATGAGGAAGGCAGGCAGGCAGGCACGCAGGCAGGCACAAGCTGCCTGCGTGCTTGCTTCGTCCTCCAGTTGCTGCTCCAGTTATGTTTTCCCTCAAACCCATCCTCAATGTGTTGGGTGAGGTTGAGCTCTGTCAGGCACAGGAGCGGCCAGGACGGAAACCAGCTTGGTCTTTAGTCAGCTTGGTGTCTATGAGTGGTATGAGGCGTTGGAGTAGCAGCCTCTCTTGTAGGTGATGCAGAGGAGGGAAATGGGTCGGTAGCTCTTTGGGGATGATGGGTCTTTGCCAGGTTTGGGGATTGCAACCACTTTGGCCTTTCTCCAGACAGAAGGGATGGTTTTCTGTGCCATGCATGTGTTCAGCATCCCCACGAGCCCGGTCTTTGCGTTAGGTTCCAGGTGCTGTATAATTTCTGCCAGTATGTCATCAATCCCTGCTGCTTTTTCCGGGTTTCAACTTTCCCATTGCAGTTTCGAGTTCTTCTAGGTCGAAGGGTTTGTTTTGAGGGCTGGCTGATTGTGGTTGGTCTGATACCACTGTGCGATGGTATTCTATGTGGGTCGGTGGCGGTGTTGGTTACGACTTTTGGCCACCAGTTGTGATGCAACAGAGTTCGCTGTGACCGTTGTGAATTATGGGTGGCTCCCAGAGGTCCTTGATCCCCATGGGGTCCAACAGTGGTCATTGAAGCGTGCACACACACATGCACACATGCACCTACACACGCACAGGCGCACATGTGTATGCACACCTGGACCTGTAAATGAACAACAACACAAAAACTAAGGCACTGGTGTCGGACTTCTGGTTTACCGGAACGGGGTTCAACTCCCTGCAGTGCCCTGCTCAATGTGTTGTATTTCATTCATTGGTCCATGGTCTCAGGTCATTGAGCGGTGCGCTATAGTGCGCGATTCTTCATCAGTTGAGGATTTAAAAAAAGGTGAAAATCAAGGAAAAGCAAAAGGCTATAGTCCATGGTCACGGACTGCATACTGGTCACGGTCATTTATACTGGTAAAGATCATTTACTAGTCTTATAAAGGTCATTTATACTGGTAAAGGTCATTTATACTGGTCAAGGTCATTTACTAGTCTTATGAAGGTCATTTATACTGGTCAAGGTCATATACTGGTCACGGCCATTTATACTGGTGAAGGTCATTTATACTGGTCAAGGTCATTTGTACTTGTCAAGGTCATTTATACTGGTCAAGGTCATTTACTAGTCTTATTGAAGGTCATTTATACTGCTCAAGGTCATTGATATTGGTCAAGGTCATTAAGTGGCATGCTATAGTGCGCAATTCCTCATCATTGTTTAGGATTTGAATAAAGGTGAAATCGCGGAAAAGCATAAGGCTATAATCCATAGTCACAGAGGGCTTACAAAAATGTGTGGTGCTATACAGGCCGTCCTGGAACATTTGGGGCAGAGGTTCATCGTTGGCATCCAGAGAGTGTGTGTGCAAAATTTTGCATCGACCGGGTTAATGGTGCCGGAGACTAGCTGTTAACAAACTGACGGACACACACACACACACACACACACACACACACACACACACACACACACACACACACACACACACACACACACACTCAGAGTGCAAAACATACTCTCTCCCCATGGCTTTGGCCTGGTGCCATACCGTTATTAATTATTGCCTACAATGTAAATTGTGAAATTACTTTACCGTTGAAATGCAAAATTTACATTTCAACGAATGGACCTCGTAAAACAAAACAAAATCCAAGGCACTGGTTGTGGTACTTCTGGTTTACCGGAATGGGGTTCGACTCCCTGCAGTGCTCTGCTCAATGTGTTGTATTTACATGGTTCATTGTTTTATTTTCTGCTCATTGTGTTGCCTTTTCATAGATGATAACCCCCAGGTTCTTTACTGTGTTTGTACTCCCTACAGTTAGGTTACCAAGTCTATTTATTTATTATTTCTGTTCACTAGAACTAGAACCAATTGATGAGATGCACACGGCTGCCGTCTTGCCAGCAAGGTGCTACCTAGTCAACGAGCACTTCCGAACTCCAACACTTAGGAAAAAAATCATCTGCAAGGAGTTTCTTGTCAGAGAGTAGCTCATAACATGTCTATACAGTGGATTCTTATTAAACAAATACATTGTAGATATAGAGGATCATTCAAGCTTTCTGTACAGCTGCAATGTTGGTGAGTTTGACGTTATTTAATACAATTTGATGGGACTGTTCTGTTTGGATGAATAGGCTGTCCACGGTACGTTGCACCATTTTCTCCTGATTTTGGAGGTTTCGAAAAGCGAAAAGCGAAAGTCCATGACCTTTGGCCTGGTGGAGACAATAATTCAAAAATGTTAGTTTTGTGCTTCTGTGTTTTTCTTCTTTATATACCGTTATGAATTTTTGAGTAGGCCTACAATTTAAATTGTGAAATTACTTTACCGTTGAAATGCATTTCCATGAATGGACCTGTACAACAAAACGAAAACTAAAAAAAGTGCCCTTCTGGGCACAGGTCTCCACCAGGTTATCCACAGATCCGTGCAGTTAGAGGTAAAAACACTTTTCGGCCAGTTATAGCGCCACCTTGAGGCTGAGTTGAAATTGTTCGTGTGGCATTTTGTCCTCTGCCTAGTGGGAATGTGGGTGCACAATTTCACGGAAATCACGCGATGTGTTCATGATTTGCAGCATTTTGTTTGAAACTGAGCACTCCTGTGAACTTTGGAAGCCAATCTTAACCAATCAGGATGGAGTGTGAGAAATCTGAAAGACCGGTTTGGTTGAATGGCTCTAGAGAGACTGTGTACCAATTTGCGTGATGTTTGGACAAAATCTGTAGGTGTGCTGTGCAAAAACCTGTTTTGCACAAAGCGGCCTCCTGGTGGCGCTATAACAGGCCGTTCTGGAATGTTTGGGGCAGAGGTTCATCGTTGGCATCCAGGGAGTGTGTGTGCAAAATTTGGCATCGAGCGGGTTAACGGTGGCCGAGATTAGCTGTTCACGGTCGGACACACACACACACACACACACACACACACACACGGACGGACGGACGGAGTGCAAAACATACTCTCTCCCCATGCCTTCGGCCTGGTGGAGACAATTATATACGTACAGATATGCATAATGCACCTAATAAAGGCTTGGACGTTCAACTTTGGAGAATGCATGGGGATCCTTAACAATATACCTGGTAACGGTACTGTCCATCCTCCCACTGTCCCACAGCACCTGTCAATGTGAAAAGATTTGCTCTTAGAACCAAGCGACAGATTGATTTTGTTTAATGTATGGCTCTAGTTAGTAGTTACTCATACAACATTAGTTGAGTCATTGTCGTTCTAATAACAGGAACGAACACCATAAAGTTGTACTTTAGCCTATAGTGAAAAGGACATTTGAAGCTGCAGTTACTAGTTGTTAGTATAGTTAGTATATTTTCTAATGTTAGTAGGCTAGCCTGAAGAAAGTGAACCAGGGACCGGCTGCAGACTCAATGGATTGCCTATCAGATTAACCATGTGTTTCTGTTGGAGAGTTTTCCTTAAAATCAACATGCGTCCACCTTTGCACTCCATTCCATGCACTTTGCATGCGCTTTTCCACTCTCGTAAGGTCCAACCAAAATTTTTGTCTGTTTGTGTTCGATCGATGCTACAAGGTTGGGAACAAGGCTAATGCTGCTGTGTTTACACTACACTCCCCGTCGTCTCACTCGAAGGACGGTGACTGTCTGAGCTTTTGTCTGAGAAAATTTACAAAATGCTTCTTACTGTTTGTATTATTGGCACCTATTGGATGCTACTACTAACACAATTGCATTATTATGTCACATTTTGCATCAAGTTAACTTTTGTTGCAAAATTCAATGACAAAATAAAATCCATCCCTCCATGTTGATATTGTCATATTGTGATGCATCTGATTTAGTATCCATGACTTGTCAAGTTGTCATTGCCATCCTGGATTAGAATTAACCCATTCTGACCGGGCACCCATTTTGGTGTTGGCATCATGTTATGCTTTAGCTATTGAAAAATAGCAGATCTACAAGCTCATATCGCGCCACCGAGTGGCGCGATACGAGCTTGTAGGTCTGCTATTTTTAGAATCTGATCTCAGGTCAGAATGGGTTAATAATGAAACTGTCAGGATGTAATAGACATTTTTAGAATCTGATCTCAGGTCAGAATGGGTTCATAATGAAACTGTCAGGATGTAATAGACATTTTTAGAATCTGATCTCAGGTCAGAATGGGTTAATGACCACATTTTGTCTGTGATGTCATGTGTCAATGTGTTTTGCCTTTATGAGTCCTCATGTGTGATTTTACATGACATGCTTGACCAAAGCACTTTCCACAAACTTTACAAGTAAAGGGCTTCTCCCCCGTATGGGTCCTCATGTGTATTTTTAGAGTACTGTTATGTCTAAAGCATGTGTTACAAAGTGCACAAGTAAAGGGCTTTTCTCCTGAATGGGTCATCATGTGTGTCTTTAAACTACTCTTTTCACGACATCCTTTACCACAAACTGTACAAGTGTAATTCTTTTCCTCTGAATGAGTCCTCATGTGTATCTTTAAACTGCCCATTTCACGACATCCTTTACCACAAACTATACAAGTAAAAGGCCTTTCCCCTGTGTGAGTCCTCATGTGTGATTTTAGATGACCAAGTTCATGAAACCCTTTATTACAAACCTTACAAATACAGGGCCTTTCCCCAGTATGATATCTCATGTGTATTTTTAGTTCACTTGTGTGAGTGCAGCCTTTGCCACAAATGGTACAACTAATGGGCTTTTCCCCTGTATGAGTCCTCATGTGTGACTTTAGGTGAGGTATTTGACTAAAGCCTTTGTTGCATACTGTACATGTAAAGGGCCTTTCTCCTGTATGAGTCCTCATGTGTATTTTTAGACTACCCTTTTCACGACAGCCTTTACCACAAACTGCACAAGAAAATGGCTTTTCCCCTGTATGGGTCATCAAATGGTATTTTAGAGAAGCTATGTGAGGAAAGACTTTGCTGCAAACAGTACAGGTAAAGGGCTTCTCCCCTGTATGAGTCAGCATGTGGGTTTTAAGATGCCCTTTTTGTCTACAGGCTTTGCCACAAACAGTACACGTAAAGGGCTTTTCTCCTGTGTGAATCATTGCATGTGTCCTCATATCTGCCTTTAAATGACACACTTTGCCACACTCTTTACAACTAAACGTTTTCTTCTTTGTGCGACTCCTCATAGTGTGAGCTTGTTTAGATGATTTCAGGCCCCGTGACAGCGTCTTGCTCAAAGAAAGTGTGTCTAAAGCGGACTGATCTTCCCTAGTGTCCTCCCAGTCAGCACTGTCGTCAGTGTCAGATTCAGAACGGTGCAAAGAGAGGAGCTGGCCATCAATGTCTTTTTGTGATGTTCCACAGCCCTCTACATCAGTTTTTGTGTCCATGTGTTCAGTCGAGGTGCTGGCTGTCTCTGTTTTTACACCCTCGTCTTCACTTTTCAACCCCTCCCCTTGTCTTAGAAGTAGCTCCTCTTCTTCGTTTTTAACCTGTGGATCCCCAGGTTCCTCTTGTACCAGACTGTAGCCCCTAAACTGCTGTTCAGGGGAATCTAAAGAAAATATAAAAATGAGAACTCTGTTAAATATTCAAACTTTTTTGTTGCAGTGTTTCCTCTGTTTTGTAGCTTTGGTAACTACTGTTGGTAACTAAATTAAACAGTGTTGAGACTAAATGTTTTGCACAACAGTTTATCACAATAATGTACCCAATCATCACTTTATATTGATTTGACATCTAATAATCTCATCCCCATCACAAGTGGCAAAACATTATGTATTTTAATCGTCTCAAATTAGGCGTGGCCTAATGGCTCAATAGCGCCCCCTACAAAGGTTTGTGCTTGAAGCCCCACAATACGGTTTCACCTACATGTAAGCGTGAGTTTTCGTAAAATGGCGTGACTGTGGCGAAGCGTCAAACAGGAACTGAAAATAGCAGATCTACAAGATCAAGTCTTTATTTTTTTATGTTAAGTATTGATGAACCGATTGTCGTACAGACTTGCGGGTGGTGTTATTCAACTTGGTTCAGAGTCTTTGTCCTTCATTGGTGTAACTTAGCTTCGCCCCTCTTCTTATTGGTCGATATATCATAGAAGTAACTATGATATAGGCTGAACAAAAAAACTTGTCTTGAATATTTATTTTTAAATTACCTATTGGAGTTTGAAAGAGTACTGTTACCTTTTGTGTAGCTATTCTTTAATCAAATGTATGCAGTCAGAACAAGAGTAAAGGTACCATGGGTGCCTTGTCTTTTATTTGAATGGCAGCCTAATCAGCGGCTGAGAAAAATGTAATAAATAATTATTTTTGAATGAATTATACATCTGTAATGTCTTTTTTGTTAGTTAGAACCTAAAAGCAAATTCATAAGGTGATGGCTAAATACGTGTCATAATCAGATTAATTGTTAATCGGCCGATTAATCAATTAAAAACTCTTCAATCGCCACTAGGGGGGCGCAAAAAGTCCCTGACTGCCAGTTTCAATAAAAAAAAAATTTGCCCAACGTTATACACGTTTTAAAAAGGCATTAACCCATTCTGACCGGGCACCCATTTTGGTGTCGGCATCATGTTATGCTTTAGCTGTTTAAAAATAGCAGATCTACAAGCTCATATCGCGCCACCGAGTGGCGCGATACGAGCTTGCAGGTCTGCTATTTTTGAAAAATCGAAGAGCGACTGACATTTTTAGAATCTGATCTCAGGTCAGAATGGGTTCATCAGACCAGTGTTTGTCCGGCGGAAACCTCGTATGAATCTGATCTCAGGTCAGAATGGGTTAAAGGCGTTGTTGGCGCTGTGGGAGTTGATAAAAAAAGCAGTTAATTAAGTCCTTGGCAGACATTGAGTTTTAACAACATTGCTGCAAATGTGTGTGGAATCTAATTAGTCACAATCCCGGCAATCATGCACCAACATTACGGCCCTGAGACAAAACAAGGTTAAGAAAGAGAGAGCACTCAATTTACCGAGCTCCAGGTGGTCTTCAGGTTCCTGTTTAATAGAAACAGAACTGGTGTCCAAGTGGTCTTCAGGTTCCTGTTTAATAGAAACACTTGTGGGTGGTTCTGGAGAACTCATCTTCACCTGCAGGATCATGGAGTCCACACACTGGTCTGGAATGAAGGAATAGAATAAAGTCAATAATAAGAATAACCCATTCTGACCTGAGATCAGATTCATACGAGGTTTCCACTGGACACACACTGATCTGATTAACCCATTCTTTTTTTTTTTTAAGATATTTTTTTGCGGCTTACGCCTTTTATTGTTTTTTTGAAGGGACAGACAGTAGGCTGACAGGAAACGGGAGAGAGATGGGGGAAGACATGCAGTAAAGGCCGTGTCGGGTCCGGGAGTCGAACCCGCGGCACACTGCGACTGGATCACCAGTCCGGTGCCCAGACCGTTACGCTACGGCCTGGGCCTGATTAACCCATTCTGACCTGAGATCAGATTCTAAAAAAGTCGTTCTTCGATTTTTCAAAAATAGCAGACCTACAAGCTCGTATCGCGCCACTCGGTGGCGCGATATGAGCTTGTAGATCTGCTATTTTTAAATAGATAAAGCATAACATGATGCCAACACCAAAATGGGTGCCCGTTCTGAATGGGATAATAACCATATGATATGACAAGAGTTAAATGCACACGGGTTTAAGAAATGTGCATGAAACAGCTGATCACTGTAACGATAGCTACACAGTTCTTCAACTCATATTAGGTCAAGTCTGTGACGCATCACTGCCACAAAAGGACCTATAGACTGATCTAAAAGGCACTTCCACATACATCACAGACTATTACTTCGAGTCATGAACAGTGAACACACACACACACACAGTAAATTCCTCCTCCTCCTCTGAAAGAGGTGTAGATGTTGAAAGCGCGTTTTCCGTTCAAAGTTTACCATGGACCTAGCCTGACCTAAGCAGAGACATTTCTGGTCTAGAGGGGCGGGTCGCGCCTCAGAAATGCGCGCACCCTGATTGGATCTCATCGATCTGTCCGTCACCCCCGGCCCCTCCTCTCCCCCCTAGTGCAGCGCTACGTCACATCATTTAGAGCGACGCCCACCCGGAAGGGTTGACTCCCACTTTTAGACTGGTTCAGCCCACAGCTTTTTCCAGGCTTTCATCTTTCGCGCAGACGAAATGAAAGCCTGGGTATCGAGGCTACCATGGACCTAACAGCAATGTTTATATGTTTTGACTGACAACATTTAGACTAGAGGTTAAATTTATGCGTTCAGATTAGAGTTATTTCAAACACTGATTTTTAGATGGCAATGCAACGGTATCTCATTCTCACTCCAAGGACATTGTCGACAGTGCAACAACATTCAAAGGTTCCCACCACTCCTAATTCTCAACAAATCTGTGATTCAAATTTCCTTAATCAGCAAATGGAGCAATTAGGGATTCAGAGTCTTGCTCAAGGACACTTCGACACTTACTCTTAACAATTTACAATTTAGGCATTTAGCAGACGCTCTTAATCCAGAGCGACTTACATTAAGCAAGAACAAAAAGCATGGGAATACATCACAAAAAGCATTTATCATAAAACTAAACATGCGTAAGCTAAGAAAGTAACAGTGGAATATCTATATTATGAGACTATACATATAAACTATATATATATATATATATACTACTATGCTATACATATGTACTATGGCGTGCCATGACTATATACAATGCAATTATAGTGCCGTCTACATAACATGCCTGTGTCAGATGCTATCTAAGTCTACAGAAATGCTATCTAAGGGGGTAGGGTAAGTGCTATGGGCCATTAACATGTTGGTGATACTTCTTTATCAAATATGTTTTTGTTGAAAGGCAATCAATGATTACAGCCCATGTTTCAAGCGTCAGGTAATGTCCGACATTAGCCTAGATATGCCGTTAAGCACAGTGCTTTGTTTTGAGCCACACTCAGTCACAGGCACATTGCTCAGATGAAATATAATGTTTAGAATTATAGGTTCAGGTTGTCGCTATTATAAACGGTTGTCATTTTTATTTAGAGGGTTGAAATCACTTTGTCAGGTTCCGAGCTGAAATGCAACAAAAACATATTTGATAAACATAAGTAACTGTACAACATGTTACTGATTATGAGGAAATGTAGCTCTCATTACAGTGCATAGCGGCTTCAAATGCTGTCATGCATTTCCTCAGCTGGCACATTAACTAAACCCTGTTCGTGTGCCTAATTCAAGCAGCGATTGCGGTGTTTTATAAGATGCCATTAACTGGAACAATGACACGTCTCCAGGTGTGAAGACCTTCTGCCCGTGGGAGAAAGTTTCAAATAATGATTATTTTGAGGGGGTCTAAAAAGGCTGAGAACCTCTGGTCTTGTCTAATAGCCCTGCCGCCCAGGCCAACAGAACGCACACAGCACTTGCTCGCTGGAACTAGTGAAAACAATACATTAAGATTTTCTGAAACATGTCATACCTATCTTGTACAACTTTACTACAGGCTGCATCCTGGCATCAAGCAGTCCTCGCCCCTGGTCCATCTCCCGCTGTTCCTCCGACAGCGTTGAATATGTTTTGGAGGCCATCTCTCCTGATGCTGTAGACATCTCCCTTGTGGTGGTCTGTGGAAATCAACATTATAAATAACTTTTAGTTATCATTCGACAAACTTCTACAATGCATTGGTAGTTGTATGTTCAATAACAAAATCACATCTCATACACTGCCATGGACGACTTTTAGCTTTTTATACTAGATGACACTCTTGGCTAAGCTATGATCCACCGTTCAACTCCCAGTGCAGACTAAAATGACAGAATAAAAGTGAAATACCAGTCAGCTCCATCTTCACAATAGATAGATAGATACAGACAGACAAACATAATGATTATTTGTATTAACATTTAATCTTAGGGCCCTAACTGGGTCGGCCCTAATTGCTCCCGATGTGCAGGTTGGTGCCATGCATGGTTTCCTCCACCATCGGTGTATGAATGTGTGTGTGTGTGAATGGGTGAATGTAATGCACAATCTATGTAAAGCGCCTTGGATAAAGGCGCTATATAAATTCACCATTTACCCCCATGAAAAAGAAAAGAAAAAAAAGATAAAGGATTTTTCTAAATGTTTTGAAAATAGCTGATCTACAAGCTCACAAAGTGCAGCAATGTGAGCTTGTACATTGTCTATTTTCTAAAAGCAATAACAACAACAATACTTAAATGTTTTAAACTGTACCTTATTTTTCTAGGGGCCCCCTGAAACCCCCTCAATGACCCTTGGACCGGTGGACCCCACTTTGACAACCAGCTTGCACTGCATGGCCTTTTAAACAGTTTATTAGTGGTTCCCAAAAAGAGAGATTAGACGTTTGCTCGGGACCCAAAGTAGTGAAAAAGCAGCTCTACAAGCGCACAACTCAGCGTGAACAAGCTTGTAGATTGGCTATTTTCGATATATATATATATATATCCATCCATCCATCTTCAACCGCTTATCCGTAGTCGGGTCGCGGGCAACAGCTCCACCAGAGAGCTCCAGACTTCCCTCTCCAGAGCAACATTAGTGACTTCCTCCTGGGGGATTCAGAGACGTTCCAAGGCCAGTGAGTAGATGCGTTTCCTCCAACTGCGCTTTGGTCTGCCCCGGGGTCTCCTCCCAGTTGGACGTGTGTCGAGGACCTCCCTAGGGAGGCGCCCGAGAGGCATCCTAAACAGAATTATGCCCGAACCACCTCAGCTGGCTCCTTTCCAGGCAAAGGAGCAGCGGTTCTACTCCGAGTCTCTCTTGTGTGACCGAACTTCTCACCCTATCTCTAAGGGAGACGCTTGTATTCGCGACCTTATTCTTTCTAACCGTGTAGTTGATGATTTTCCCCTCATAGTCATAGTTGTGTATATTAGGTCTTTAAATGAATTGAAAATGGAGGACCCTAAATGTAAACAAGTCTTAATGCTTTTTCTGGTTTTCTCCTCTTAGCAGTTTTTTGTATTGACCGTAGCCCCGATATGTTCCCTCAGTCCCTACGCTCATTCTGTAGAAAGAGTGTAGAGACTGAGGGAAGTTAAGGTTAAGAATAAGGTTAGAGTTAACCGTTTAAGCATAATTTACTTAGATTACTTATTTAGGAATACCAGGCCGCGCTGTTCCGCCGGCTGTACGCCCGGGGCGAGTTGGTATTCGAGGGAACATATTGGGGCTATATTGACCTGTACATTTACCCATTGATTGATTGATTGAAATATTTATTAACAGTTTGTAGAATTTACAGTACATTTTAAGCACAAACTCAATACAAAGACTGTTAACTGTGAGTGGACGACCCAATTAAGCATTACACTTGTTTACAACAGGGTCCACATTGTTCAATTCATCAAAACCGTACAATCTGTCAATAACATTTTCAATCAATCCCCGTTTCTCAGCAACAACAAAAACAACCGAGAACCAGCTAGTGAGTGCCCGACGTTTCTTCATCCAACAACAATCAGATCGGTTTAGGCATTGTGATCGAGAAAGAGAGGAAAAAATAAATGATGCATTAACGAAGACGGCTGCGCAACATGATAAAATCTTCCGTTTCTACGACGACGGTTGACGCGGTCTCTGAACTTGATCTGGTCTCCTTATAATCGGATACACCATTATGGGCCATGTTTGCCTTTGTAAGCCTACTCGCCGATCGTACTCGGTATACGTTAAACAAGACTAGCCAGCCTGCCTTGCATTTGTACATGTTCAGAGCTCTACGGAGGCAGTGGCTGCCGTTCTACCCACCATGGGGTTAAGACCCGAGACTCTCGTAGATTGAAAATGTCAGAATCGATTAAATGCATCTATGAGAGTAAATCTTAGTCTGATATGGGACTTATAGAATCAGCAGCTATGCTAGCCACTGGAAGCTCCGTGTGTCATGTCTTGTTTTTAATCCATAAATTAACACGTCACATTGTCAAGTGTTTACCTTCAAGCCACAGATGTTAGCCGTCGAAGCGGACCGTTTGTGTTGTTCAATGAAGACTCATCTCATGAGCTGTCTGGAGGCTTCGCTTTGTTGTTCCACCATAAGAATTGATTTAAAAAAAAAAAAACCTACAGACATTACTTCCGGGTGAACGTATTCGCATGCAATAAAAGCTAGTTTCGCTCCCTGCTGGAGGAGGTGTGTAAGTGTAACTGTCACAGTATACTATAGTGTGTGTGTGTGTGTGTGTGTGTGTGCGTGTGATAGATAGATAGATACATAGATAAGATCTATTTCAAAATGTCTTCTTTATTTTAAGGTCACTAGCATATTTTGAACAATCTTCAAGGACGACCCATGCCAACATTAATGCAGGGATATTCAATTAATTTCGATGAGATCGAAATGAGGCAGGGAGTCAGGGACTGCCCACTACATAAGCCTACTGTTTGTGTTGCAGATTAAACTTTTAGACTTGTTTGACAGCACTATCATCAATGCACACAGTATGTTGGATTCATGATAATGTGCATTTTCAGACATTTGACCACTTAACTGTCACTATTTAGTCAACTCGACCTTTGGCTCTGTACTGGGACTGTTCTTTTCTCCTCGCAGAGCTTGTAGATCTGCACTTTTTGGACTGGGATGGTGCAATGATCTGAAAGCTGGATTTATACCTGTATTAGCTGTGCACCGTTGTGTGTAAGTAATCCTTTTTGTTCAAATCAACATATTAGATATGACAATAGTGTAATAGAGAACACATTAACCCAAACACGCTGGGACAATGCTCCACACGTCTCAAACGCTTCTCCCTTCTGGCTCCAAAACTATGGAATGCACTTCCCACTGCAATCAGAACTGCAGACTCACTCCAAATCTTCCGCCGTAGGCTGACTCTTCAGACTCCATCTAAGCCTGTAGCACTTGCCATAGCCTCGACGACCTTACAGGCGTATGCAAAGGCTCAACTTATGTAACTTAGATAGCATTTTATGTAGACATAGCACTCTATAGTGTACAGTTTAATTATGTAGATATTCCAATGTTAGACCTGTTCTTAGCTTACGTATCATTCATTATGTATGCTTTTATTCTTGCTTACTGTAAATCGCTCTGGATTAAGAGCGTCTGCTAAATGCCTAAATTGTAAATTAAACCATCCTCATACAATGAGTAATTAAGACAAGTCACAAAATAGTTGCAAAATATAGCACTAATTTAAATAGCCAGGTTAAAACTGTCATATCAACGTTCATTTTCACATTAAAAACAAAAAGGTATTAAAGCAGGACAAGACTACACAACAAATAACAGAATGCAATTTTGATGAAATTAATTTTTGTTTCAGTAACAATGTGCACACCTCATATATTCAGGTGGGCAATTTGATCAAAACATTTGCCTCAACTAAATGTGTTTAGTCCTCATATGTCTGATTCGATGAGATGATTGCCTAAAGCATTGGCCACAGACTGTACAAGTATAGGGCTTTTCTCCTGTATGACTCATCATGTGTGTTCTTAGTGTACTCATTTCACAACAGCCTTGACCACAAACTGTACAAGTAAAGGGCCTTTCTCCTGTATGACTCTTCATGTGTGTTCTTAGTGTACTCATTTCACCAAAGCCTCTACCACAAACTGTACAGAAAAAGGGCTTTTCTCCTGTATGGGTTCTCAAGTGTTTTTTTTGATTAGCTATTTGACTGAACCTCTTGCCACAAACTGTACAACTAAATGGTTTTTCACCTGTATGAGTTCTCATGTGTGTATTTAGATGACCAGTTTCATGAAACCCTTTACTACAAATTACACAGATGAAGGGCCTTTCCCCTGTATGATACCTTATGTGCATTTGTAATTCATGCTTGTGACTACAAGCTTTGCCACAAATGCTACAAATAAAAGGCCTTTCCCCTGTATGAGTCTTCATGTGTGATCTTAGATGAGCACTTTGACCAAAGCCTCTTTTGCAAACTTTACAAGTAAAGGGCTTTTCCCCTGTATGAGTCCTCATGTGTATTTTTAGAATATCCTTTTGACTAAAGTCCTTACAACATACCGTACAACTAAAGGGTCTTTCTCCTGTATGAATCAATGTGTGTGACTTCAGGTATTGCTTTGATTTAAACATTTTGCCACATTCTGTACAAGTAACACATCTCTTATCTGAGTGGCTATTCATATGTGTTTTTAAATGTCCCCGTTGACTAAAGCCTTTACTGCAAACTGCACAAGTAAAGGGTTTTTCCCCGGTATGAGTTCTCATATGTATTTTTAGATTGCCTTTAACCCTTTTCCCACACACTTTACAACTTTTATTCCCTGTGCGGAGGCGTGTCTTATCACTAGCTGCTTGTGATGTTTCACAGTCCTCTACAATGACATGTGTTTTCACGTGTTCAGTTAGCTTTGCCACTCTATTTTCACCATCTTTTTTCACTCCTAGTAACTTCAACCCCTCCTCTGGTGTAAGAAGTAGCTCCTCTTTCCCTCTCTGGAAATCTAGGAAAAATAAAAAAGAATATATTTATTCAAATGCATTTCATTCATTCCATAGTGGCTCTCAGTCTTACAGCTTTGGTAGTTTCAAGTCCCAACCCATTAAAGGAGAATTCCGGACTGGATTTAAAAAATAAAAACATAATAATGTTATTATATCCCAGAACGAGTGGTACAGGTGAACATTTCCATAACTGGCAATGTTGTCCAGATGTTGCTCAGAACATGAGCGGTCGGGTTTTGCGGTAAACCGCTTATTTTTATTGCTCAATTTATTTTGTTCATAATGACTCAACACTTTCCACAATGCTTGTGTCTAGATGCTGTAACGGTCCCAGAGGCACAACATGCAAGTATGGAACCTCTCTCTCCTTAAAAGACCACTTCACCACTTTTCAACCTATCCTCATAATTGGTCCTAACTGATGATCATGATAAAATAGCACAAATTGTTTTCTACTCAGTATGTGTCTCATAAGAGTGCTGTGGACAGTTCCGAAACCAGTCCACCAGTTACATCATTGAAGGGGAATCCAAGCTAATAGGAACTGCAGGCTTTCTATTCCGAAAAGTTAGCAACATCTTAAAAATTTCTTGTTTAAAATAAATCTGCATAACGATGCAGAACGACTGGTGGGTGGGTTTCTGAACTGCCCACAGCACTCCTATAAGAAATAGATCCACAAATGAGTCTTGAAAAATGGGGGTCATCTTATAATCAGAGTCATCTTACATTCGGCATTTTGAATATATATATATATGTATATGCATATGTATTTTGAATATATATATTCAAAATGGCAGAAAATCTAAGAGTCAGCGTTTCAAATTAGTTTGAAACGCATATGTGTAATGACATTTCATGGCTGTAGGTCAAACAGTTCATGACATATGCCTGTTCAAAGTTAGCATTTTTTCAATTGATTGCTATAGCGCCACCCTTTGGCCAATGTTTGTGAGGCTTGTGTGTCACAGGGCAGCCGTGCCCTATACACACATACACTGATGGAGAACAATGCACACACATAAACGACAGTTTCACCCATTTAACTAACTTTGCTGGCCGACTTGGAAAACTGTTGAAATAGACATGAGTGCATATTTTTATTGTTGTAACTCACAGGCCCCTTTTCCACCGGTTGGTTCCCAATGGGAACCGGTTCAGTTCTTTTTGGTTTTTAGTCCATGAGCCAGAGCTCCAAAATTGAAACGTTAATTATGAATTGAGTAGGCAAAACCATACCTATATTAGATTGTTATCACCGTGAAACTTCCCCAATTGAGTACTTACATGAAGACAATGATCTATTGTATTAAAAATTTTACATTTTTAAATATGCAAATGAGGCATTATGTAGGAAAATTTGCAAAATAATCGAAAATATGAAAAAGCTACTACTGTGGAAGGGTTATCATGTATTAATTTACTTGTATTGATCCTATAAACAATTTAATATAGGGTATAGTTTGCCCACCAATTTTGGAGCTCTGCCTCATGGACTAAAAACCAAAAAGAACTGAACCGGTTCCCATTGGGAACCAACCGGTGGAAAAGGGGTCACAGTGAATTGTAAAAGAACAAGTACTTTGCAGGTATTGTCACAGCATATATGTTTTTTTTTGTAATCGGGGTTTGATTGTGATTGTTTGGCACCTGGCTCTCCGGCAGTACTGGTGATCCTCTTGACTGAGTAGAGGAAGGTACCAAGTGCTATAGAGCAGGAGGGGTGTCTGTCTGTGTTACAAGAGCTCTTGTGTTATGTTTTCTATTTATCTAGGTATTTGAATTGGTTTAGTTAACCCATTCTGACCTGAGATCAGATTCATACGAGGTTTCCACTGGACACACACTGGTCTGATGAACCCATTCTGACTTGAGATCAGATTCTAGAAATGTCAGTCGTTCTTCGATTTTTCAAAAATAGCAGACCTACAAGCTCGTATCGCGCCACTCGGTGGCGCGATATGAGCTTGTAGATCTGCTATTTTTCAATAGCTAAAGCATGACATGATGCTGACACGAAAATGGGTGCCCGGTCAGAATGGGTTCAACTATAATTTTGTAAGTTAACTCATGGGCCTTATTTGAGATAAGTGGTTACCAATTAGTTCTGTGTCTTGGTATGGTCTCACCCAGTATAAAAGGGAGGCTGCAGGATGCCGAGGTTGAGTAGTGGCTTGGGCAACAAGCAGGTAACATCCAGGGAGAGCTGCTAGGGGTCCCTTTTTGGGGGAACTACCCATAGATCCGAAGTCCCGTTAGTCCGAACATGCACTGCTCCCGTGCTTGCGGTTAGGTTTAGGTTTGCTCCCGTGCTTGCGGTTAGGTTTAGGTTTGCTCCCGTGCTTGCGGTTAGGTTTAGGTTTGCTCCCGTGCTTGCGGTTAGGTTTAGGTTTGCTCCCGTGCTTGCGGTTAGGTTTAGGTTAGGGTTAGAGATAGGGATAGTAATTTCGGAACAATGAACCTTCTGACTAATGACACGGCACCCCTTTTTGGAAGGGTTTATAGCCTAATATAGTTTCTCAAGTTCTGGGTTTGGTTTCCTATTTGCTTTTAAGTAATTTTCTGTCTTTTGTAAGTTTAGTCTTCAGTGTTTCTTTTGTTTGTCAGGCCTGTGTTTCCACTGTGAATAACCTGCATCGGGGGGGAAATAAAACACCCTAAAAGGTATTGCTGGAATCTGTCACCTTTTGGAGCCTTGGCCACTCGGCCAACTTTACATTGTGTCTTCGCCGTTTGCCATATTGCAAAGTTTAGTAAAAAGCCAGAACTGTGAGAGAGAGACACACACACACACACACACACACACACACACACACACACACACACACACACACACACACACACACACACACACACACACACACACACACACACACACACACACACACACACACACACACACACACACACACACACAGTATGTCTTATTGTGGATGGGGATTTGTATTTAATTTCATAATCAATTTTTAATTCTTTGCTTATTGGCAACCAAGGCTCTCTTGGAAGTTCCGGCTACCCAAAAATTGTCACCATGGGAGACCGGGCTTAAAGGACAACTTTAGTTTTTTTCAACCAAGGTTCATGTTTTAGGTTGTTATTAGAGAAACTAAAAGGTGAGTGTAAATTTTCTTTCATTTACTGCTTTCTTTCGTTTTGGGGATTTTAGCAGTTTTTGACAGGGGGGCGGGGGCATTCGAGCATGGGGCTAAATATATTATTTTACAAAATATTATGGCGATTTTTTTTTTTATTATTTACTATAGTCCTAATAAACCCCAAGAAATTACATCTGGCCACAAAAGATCACAGGATCTATTGAATGTGACAAACTGACATATTGAGCCTATACACACAGTATAAGCCTTCCCCCAGTAGGCTATACCTTCACATTCAGTAGATCATGTGATCTTCTGTGGCCAGATGTAATTTCCTGGGGTTTATTAGGACTATAGTAAATAATAAATAAATAAATCACCATCAAATTTGGTAAAGAAATACATATTTAGCCCCATGCTCGAATGCCCCCGCCCCCCTGTCAAAAAGAGCTAAAATCCCTAAAACAAAAGAAAGCAGCAAATGAAAGAAAATTAACACTCACCTTTTAGTTTCTCTAATAATAACCTAAAACATGAACCTTGGTTGAAAAAAACTAAAGTTGTCCTTTAAGACACATTAGCTTACAGAGTTATTTTAAATCACAGCTAAAAACCCATGATGGCTTTCACTTGATTTATTGATTGTTTTATTTTGAGTTCACCTGTTTACTTGTTTTAAATTTGTTTATTGTCGTTTTATTCTACTGCACTACATTTTATTCTGTATTGGAAAGAACTTTGTAACATTGTTTTGAAAAGTACGGAGCCCCTGAATGGCCATGCATTCAAAATATATTTTATCTTGTCCGTACAAAATACTATCTTGTCCGTACAAGATAATTATTATCTCGTCTGTACAAGATAATATCTCATCCGTACAAGATAATATCTCGTCCGTACAAGATATTATCTCGTATGGACAAAATACTATCTTGAGATAATATCTTATGGCCTATCATTGAACACAATTAACTCTTCATTGTTGGTAGGCTTTCCAAATATTTTCCCATGTTTAACCCATTCTGACCGGGCACCCATTTTGGTGTTGGCATCATGTTATGCTTTAGCTATTTAAAAATAGCAGATCTACAAGCTCGTATCGCGCCACCGAGTGGCGCGATATGAGCTTGTAGGTCTGCTATTTTTGAAAAATCGAAGAGCGACTGACATTTCTAGAATCTGATCTCAGGTCAGAATGGGTTCATCAGACCAGTGTGTGTCCGGCGGAAACCTCGTATGAATCTGATCTCAGGTCAGAATGGGTTAAACCCCCCCCCTACATAAAACAGCATATATACCTATTCTGTACAACTTTACTATCGGCTGCATCCTTGCATCAAGCAGTCCACGCCCCTGGTCCACCTCTCGCTGTTCCTCTGACAACATTGAATATGTTTTGGAGGCCATCTCTCCTGATGCTGTAGAAGACGTCTCCCTGTGGTGGTCTGTGGAAATCAACAGTAGAAACAAATAGCATTTAGTTATTCAGCAACCTTACATAATATGAGAGAAGATCACAGAAGATCAAAGTGTAAAAAGTATAAAAGCTTTAATCCCTATAAAGATAATATCGGATACATTGTATACATTCATTATAACGTTGATGTCAGGCAAAACAGTCTAACTCCATGTTTTAACTTGTTTTTTGTTTGTACCTGTATATTAATATAAAATAAATACATTAAAATTCATTAATAAATGTTTATGCTCCAGGCAATAATGACGATGTGTTTAATTAGACAATATCAGGAAAACAGCATTTTATTCATTTTTCCCACCCATCATTTTTTGCTGCTGAGCGGGTGTATCTGAGTGGAGCGCCCGATGCGCAAATGAAGGTGAGCGCTGAGCGAGCGTAGAGCGGCGTGGTTGGGGATGAACACGAGCGAATGACGAGCGGCGGAAACAAAAGCCGCCGAGAGCGAAGAGCGGAATTATCGTCCGCTCCGCTCACATGCTCTGCCTTGAGCATACTACAGTGTCACTCAAAAGCATCAAAGGTAGCAGGAGCCAGTTCCATAACCCATTCTGACCTGAGATCAGATTCATACGAGGTTTTCCACTGGACACACACACTGGTCTGATGAACCCATTCTGACCTGAGATCAGATTCTAAAACTGTCAGTCGTTCTTCGATTTTTCAAAAATAGCAGACCTACAAGCTCGTATCGCGCCACTCGGTGGCGCGATATGAGCTTGTAGATCTGCTATTTTTCAATAGCTAAAGCATAACATGATGCTAACACCAAAATGGGTGCCCGGTCAGAATGGGATAATTAACCAATTGTTATAATTCAAAGTGGTGTATACTCCCACCTCACACTAAGTTCAAACTTAGCCTAGTAGTCATAGATTAGCTTTTAAGTCAAATACATTTTTTAAGCTATGACTAGGCTAAGTTTGAACTTAGTGTGAGGTGGTGCAACTGGCTCAGAGATCAGCAAGCTCGAAATGTGGCACAAAGTGACACATGCTGTGACACAGTGACACATTCGGCACAAACAAGGGACTAAATTATTTTCGCTCCTATGCCACCAAAATGTGGAACGCCCTACCAACAGTCATTAAGACATGTGAATCCCTTGACTCCTTCAAAACCGCTCTCAAAGGGCACCTACGGATGGCTGCAATTCAAAACTGGCCTCTGTAAAATCTGAATCCCCCCCAACCCCCCCCCCCCCCCCCCATTTTCCCTCACTGTATATTGTATCTTTTCCCTTTTTTGCTTCCTATATGATGAATTCCTGTTCTGTTCTTTAGCTACATAGAAATGTCTATTTGTATGTCTCTAAATGTTTGTATGTCTTTAAATGTTTTGATGAATTGAACAATGTGGACCCTGTTGTAAACAAGTGTAATGCTTAATTGGGTCGTCCACTCACAGTTGACAGTCTTTGTATTGAGTTTGTGCTTAAAATGTACTGTAAATTCTACAAACTGTTAATAAATATTTCAATCAATCAATCAATGCTGTTATAGATCTGCTATTTTAGCAGCATTTGAATTTTAATCCTGAAAAGTTAACAATGTTGGTCATGTCTAAAGTAGTACTAACTTCCGTTGACAGTGAGTGCCATCAACTGAACTGATCGAGAGTACATGTTTTTGAAAATAAAACATAGGCACATAAGCTAATTGCATATTTCCATTGAGGCCCTTATTCATGTACATTATGTGTAAGAACGTGCAGTAAAAGAGAAATAAAACAAAACATAAATTAAATATAAATAAAACAATAATCAAATGGCATCTGTGTGGCCTCCATTACAAGCACGCACCTGGACTGTCGACACACTCCTCAGCTGTGATTTTCATGAGCATGGTCACCTGCTGTCGCTCGGAGAGGGGGTAATACCTGGCCCGGATTCCTGGCATCACCATAAGGAACAGCAGGCCTGCCTGCCAGGTGTTGGTATGGGCTCCTTTTTAAAGCGCTTATGCTCCGGAACCTTGCTTTTCTGTAAAGACAGAGAGGGACTAAATCAAACTAGGATTAAGGCGATACCAATACCAGTATAAACCCGCCAATAACGTCTGAGTACGCACACACACGCGTGCCACACACACACACTGTGGCTATGCAGGCCAACGCTGGTGTCGCTGTTGCTGTTTTCTCCTGGAGGTGTGCGATGCCCTCATGGCTGATGGTGCGCCAGGTGTGGCGATCAGCAGCCAGGTCTTCCAGTGCAGAGGGTTGGATAGCACAGCACTTCATGAGGGTCTTTATGTGGTTTGATGAGGTCAGATCAACATATGGAATGTCAGAACCGGTCAGCTCCATATATAAAGATCTAAGAGTGGTAGCGGAGACATTCTCTTGAGTGTACAGGGTTTGATGAGGGCAGGGCCTTAATTTTCGGGCCTGTTGAGAACTCTAGTTTTTGCTGGCTGCTGGGCGTGGCTGCACTAATAACTTTGGGGCAGGTTTGTCTAGAGTTTGAATGGACAGGTATCAGTCAAAAGGGAGACATCGAAGGATGGATGGGGAAGGATCAACATATGGAATGTCATAACAGGTTCTGACATATATTCCATATATGGAGGGTTTGAGGTCAGATTAGCTCTGGTCCATATCCTTCTACTGCTTCTATGATTCTGCCCTGCAGTATAAGGCTATGGGACTTCGGTTTTAAATCTCAAATCGAAATCAGACCAGCCTCTCCTCTTTAGTGGAAATCTCACGAACGTTGCACCTACTCACCAATACAAAGATGGGTTGTGTCAATAGAAAGCCTACTTTCCTTAGTGGACGCACTCTGAGCCTCCCACCACACGTATAAACGGTACTTTTTGGCCAGAAAGGGATTTTTTTTTCCACTGGAGGAAAAATATTCTCTATGAGGAAGTTCTCTGGGCAATATCGGTAGAGGGTGCATTGGAGTAACAAAGTATTTTTTTCCCGGTGGAAACAAAATCCCTTTTTGGCCAAAAAGTACCGTTTATACGTGTGGTGGGGGGCTCAGAGTGCTTCCACTAAGGAAAGTAGGCTTTCTAATGACACAACCCGTCTTTGTATTGGTGAGTAGGTCAAACGTTCGTGAGATTTCCACTAAAGAGATTTCCACTAAAGAGGAGAGGCTGGTCTGATTGTCTCCACCAGGCCGGATAAAAATGCTTTTTATTAAACAACGCGGGATGCAGAAATTCTAATTGCTGGAGCTGCTACTAACTAACACCCGTGGGACAAATTGTGAGTACTTTATATTTGAAATCTGAATGTTTATATATACGGAAATCTTGTAAATGCAGCGTTCGCCAAAAACATTGTGAAGTTTCTTCATGACTGAATACGAGTCATGAACCATGGCTAGCCACAACCTAACCTGCCCTGCCCTGGTGGAGACCTGTGCCGATGGGCACTTTATCTAGTTTCGATTTGAAACTCCCACTGCAGGGCAGAAGTGTAGAAGGCTATGGACCAGAGCTACGGTCAGATGTAGAGTTGCTGGCCAATATTGATGGCATCAGGGATCTCCATATATGGGCTTAATTGCGACAGCAAGTCGCATTTACTATGACATCAGGGATCTCCATGAGACCTGGGCTGCCCATATATGGGGACTTTCCCATGTAGGCTATGGGGATTTTGAGTGACTGACTGATGGACAAAAATGTACGATAAAAAAAAGCATCATGGCTGTAAACGAGTAAGAAACAAAAAAGCCTGTTATTCCCGATGTACTGTTATTGATGGGATGTTTAGTAGGCTATAGGTAGCCTAGCCTATGTGAAGGCCCCGGTAGGCCTACATCTAATTTGTCCTAATGAGTCGATCCGGTAATGGCAGTGTAAGTTGTAACATCTAATAAACAACACCTACATACATCGTACATCACCAGAGCCATATTAGATGGCTCTGTAGGCTACATCACACAACGATCGACTGCTAGCATTCTGTATCCACTCACTGGAAGCTCCGTGTTTCATGTTGTTTTTTTCTCCATACATGAACACTGTACATCATGTCAGTTAGTAACGTTTTTTAATACCTTCAAGCCACGGATAGCCCGTCGAAGCGGACCGTTTCTGTTGTTCAATGAGAGGCTGTCCTGTTTGAATCCCGTCTGCGTTTGACTGACTGTAGGCCTATGCTTCTTTGTCCCACCAGCAAGGCAGCCACTTATGACAAAAAATAAGGGAAAAAAACATAGGTCTCTCAGGCATGCGCATTGCGCAAAGGAGGGCACGGGTTTAAAACCACACACACCTTTTGCCCCCTGTTGGAGGTGGAGTGTAACTGTCACTGAAGAAAGATTGGATGAATGGATCTGTAGGCTATTGCATTTGCCATAATGTGCGCGCACACACACACAGAGACAGACAGACAGACCTGACACTGACACAGCCTCTGAATTTTCATTTTGTTTCACTTTATTTAAGGGTAGAGATTCAGGGCGACACATCCTCTGAATTTTCATTTAGTTTCACTTCATTATTCACAGGTAGAGATTCAGGGCTGGAGCATTTAAGTGGCATCTGCATAATTGCATTTAGCGGCATGGTCAGTAATAGTTGGCAAATGTGTCCAAGTTGCATAATAGTGTGTCCATATAAAGTGCTCCTCAGAGAACAGGTCTCCGCCAGGCAGTGCTGAATGAACCCCTCCCAAGGGCCCTGGCGCTAAACCAAATCAATTAAAGGCCCCCCATGTGATTCACATGCACATAACTGATAAGTAGAAATGGTCTACTTAACGGGAATACTTTTGATCAATAACTAAATAATGTAAGTCAGGACTCAGGACCAAAACCCTTAAAACTATAATATATCCAGACAATCAGAAAAATGTATACTATTTATCCTAACCCAAATAAATTATCTTAATAGTATGGTATTACAGAAATATAGGAGTCTGTCAGTAAGAACCTTAGAAGGGAACCAAATGATCAAATGAATCAATATATTACCTCAGTAGTTACAGGTGAAATACCCTTTAAAAGCCTTTAAAAGCTTTAGCTAATTCCAGGCAAAGAAACACTTTGAAAAACCCAAATAGTAAATAGACGAAACATCGACTACAACAAATATAAAGTATAGGGTAATTTAATCTACATTAATCCATAGGTATAAAAGTCTGAAAGGAATCATGAATAAAGTTTCTGAAATAGTCCATGGTTTTTAGGGAGAATATGACGTCATCCAAAATGTTCCCGCTCATTTTAGTGGATGACTCTTGATCTAAATCAATCCGTCCAATTCTAATCAAAGATTATGTTTTTGACGGCCCATCGCAGTCGGTCCCGTTGCTAGTCGGCGGCGGTGGCTCAGGGGTAGAGTGCCTGGATGGTAACCGTAAGGTTGCCAGTTCGAACCCGGGCTCCCCCAGAGTTACTGTCGAAGTGTCCTTGAGCAAGACACTGAACCCCTAATTGCTCCTGATGTGCTAGTTGGTGCCTTGCATGGTTTCCGCTGCCATCGGTGTATGAATGTGTGTGTGAATGGGTGAATGTAATGCACAATCTCTGTAAAGCGCCTTGGATAAAGGCGCTATATAAATGCACCATTTACCATTTACTACACAGCCACGGAGCAAGCTTGTCTCGTCAAAACCATGTGAAAATGAATTGCAAACTGCTCTGCCAAATACTGGACAACTCACCCCGGTGCTTGCCCGTTTTTCCTCCCGGAATTTTCCCCAGTGAGGGGGATAACTTTGTAATATGCTATTGGCTGTTTGTATTCTTTTTGGAAAAATATAAAAAGATACTCCTGTGGGAAAGGCTATATTATTTTACTTATATTGACCCTATAAACAATTTAGTATTATTTAGTATATGTAAGGTTTTGCCCACTCAAATAGTACCTTGTGAGATAATCCCCACATATCCCACAACAACTTCTGTGAAAAGACTTCACTGTAGTAGCTTTTCATGAATTATAATTGTACTTAATTGTACTGGGCTGTCATGAAAGGATATAGTTAGAGAAATTCAAAGTCCAGCCGTCTGCTGTCCAGCCTCTCCCACCCCTCACTGGGGAGAATTCTGGGAGGAAAACAGAAACGGGGTCAGTTGTCCCCCCCCCCCCCCCCCCACGCCTCCCCTCCTCTCCTCAACTAAATGTTTATTTATTTATACATTTTTATCCCACAATTTTGTAACCGATTTTTCACCCGTGTCAATTATCTAATGTGATCCTGGGCTCTACACACCCTCCACCAACCTAGTCCCCATATATGGGGGACAAGGGGAGAGCAACGGACTTGAACTCATGCTTCCTTCATGCATGAGTGTCCAAGTTGCTCCTTGACAGGGGGGAAGTTTCCCTGGTTGGAAGTAGCGCGTGGAAGGAACACGTTATTCCAACCAGTTAATTTCCCCTCCATCAGACGCCCCGGCTGACCAGGGGGAGGCAGTTTAGAGACCAGGATTACTGCATGTTTTTTTGTGAGGGTACCCTAGGGGACACGGGGAGAACATGCAAACTCCACACAGAAAGGCCCTTTCGTCAACCCCGCCTCAGGTATGGGCACTGATGACGCGGAGGAGAGAACACGCCGCCAGCACCCACAGCATCCCCAGCGGGAATCGAACCCAGGACCTTCTAGCTGTGAGGTGACTGCACTACCAACTGTGCCACCGTGCCCCCGGCAAAAACTAAATGTTTTTTGCCGCTCTATGAGTCTTCATGTGCGTGTTTCGATGAGCTGACTGCCTAAAGCATTGGCCACAGACCGTACAAGTAAACGGCTTTTCTCCTGTATGACTCCTCATGTGTGTTCTTAGATGAGGCATTTCACGACAGCCTTTACCACAAACTGTGCAAACAAAGGGCCTTTCCCCTGAATGCATCCTCATGTGTAATTTCAGTGAAGACCTTTGATTAAAACCTTTACCACAAACTGTGCAAATAAAGGGCTTTTCCCCTGTATGGGTTCTCATGTGTGCGCCAGAAGGTTTTTGAGCAAAGGTTTTGCCACAAACTGTGCAACTAAAGGGTTTTTCCCCTGTATGAGTTCTCATGTGTGTGACCAGATGACCAGTTTCATGAAACCCTTTACTACAAATTATACAGATGAAGGGCCTCTCCCCTGTATGATACCTTATGTGCAATTGTAATTCATGCTTGTGACTACAAGCTTTGTCACAAATGTGACAAATATAAGGCTTTTCCCCTGTATGAGTCTTCATGTGTGATTTTAGATGAGCACCTTGACCAAATCCTCTGTTGCAAACTTTACAAGTAAAGGGCTTTTCCCCTGTATGAGTCCTCATGTGTATTTGTAGAACCTCCGGATGAGGAAAGTTCTTAAAACATACTGTGCAACTATAGGGCCTTTCTCCTGTATGAATTCTTGTGTGCAACCTCAGGCTTTGCTGCCTTTTAAACATTTTGCCACATTCTTTACAACTAACGGGTCTCTTTTCTGAGTGACTGATCATATGTGATTTTAATTGGCCTATATGAAAATAGCTTTTGCTGCAAACTGTACAAGTATAGGTCTTTTTCCCGTTATGAATCCTCATATGTAATTTTAGAACGTCCCTTCGACAAAAGCTTTTGCCACAATCTTTACACGTAAAGGGCCCTTCTCCTCTATGGATCACTTTGTGCTCCATCAGACTCTTCTTACGATTAAACCTTTTCCCACACACTTTACAACTAAATCCTTTCTTCCCTGTGTGGAGGCGTTTCTTATCACTAGTTGTTTGTGATGTTTCACAGTCCTCTACAATAGCTTGGGTTTTCATGTGTTGAGTTGAGCTGCTGGCTACAGGCTTTGCCTGCCTGTTTTCACCACCATCTTCTTCTTTTATCACTCCTAGTAACTTCAGCCCCTCCCCTGGTGTAAGAAGTAGCTCCTCTTGTTCCTCTTTAATCTGTGGAGGCTCCGGTTCCTCCATGACCAGATTGGAGTTCCTCCTCTGGAAATCTAGGAAAAATGTCAAAAGTATTCATTATTTCATTGTCATTCCTTCCACGGTGCTCCCTCAGTCTTAAAGCTGTGGTAGTTTCAAGAACTTCAGCTGTACCTTCCCAAGACCTCTGGCCAATTCTACAAATGCCTTTTAAAATCAGTAGTTCTCACACGTTCAAGATTGTTTATAAATGTTTTTTTTTAAATAGCAGATGTACAAGCTCGCAGCACGGCACAAAGTGATACGCTGTGAGCTCATACATCTGCTCCTGTGAGCAGCAGCTTGTACATCTGCTCTTTTTGAATAGCCAACGCAAAAGTCTAAAATGACATTGGCAAAAATGACTTTAGAATATTCCTTTCTAAACACCACATGGATTTGATCCTTTCAAACGTATCAAATTTCAAATGTATATTATTTTAAATATAAAATATTGTATGCACAGCAGAAGCCTCTTCCTTTCTCTAAAATTATGCACTGCAGCGCCGGTCTCCGCTGGTGCTGAGAAATATGCTTTCTTGGGAGATTTGCCTTGCTCATTTTAATGAAGCTGAAATTGATTAGATACAAGCCCAGACTTTTCTGGAGAACAATTTATTTGTCTTTGGTTTAAATATAATTAAGGTAGGCTGGGTGCAGACAGAGAAATGTGACATGGAGGGAGTTTTACCCATGTTACCATCGCTTTTTCGGGATTTGTGCTCATTGTGCTGTGATAGAAGTTGGAATAATCTTTACCTCACAGCAATGCTGTTAATCAGCCCCTAATATCGATGTTATGTTCAAACACATCAATCTGAACCTCAATTCCGAGAATAACGCGGCCAAAGATCACGGCTATGATAGAACTCTATGGAGCGGATACAATTTCCTATTACTATTAGTAACACATTGTGGCCCTCATTTATCAATTGAGTGTAAATTCTGCCTTAAATTCGAGCATGGGTTTTGGCGCGGCATTTATGAAGTGATCGCTGTACTACAGAATATAAATTTAGGTATAGAACTGCGACTATAGAATGTGCACCTGCTGTATCAGAGCCTTGTCTTGCGAGTACATAGTCGCACTGTCAAGCCCAGGCACTCAAGTGTTAATAGGCAATGAGTTAAACAAGAAGCAGCTGTGTGACAGGAAGGTCTGGAGGAGCAATGAGGCAGCATTAAGGCCCTTTCCCAATTCCCCCCTTCTCTCTGGCCCTTAGCCCTTCCCCTTGCTGATGCGCGTTCATGTGAGGAGGAAGGGTTTTCTCAATTCTCTTTGGAGCGAGGGGTAGGGGCGAGGGCTAGAATCGCGACCCGACTTAAAACGGAAGGACATCACAGAGGCCAGAAGGCGGACGAGGTAAGACGCCTTTTTCGTCCTTTATTATGGAAGAATATGATAATAACCAATATTATTTGAATGTATTAACAATCTCGCCAAAAATATCGCAATCTCTAGCAAAGCCTGGTTAACGTTACCTCACGTGAACTAACGATATGCTACGGCGTTGCATTCATACAACGTTACCCCGTTCATTTGGCATCAGCGCTTTAGTATTTTTTATTTACCGCAGGTGCCCCGGTGGAACAACTCTGATGCAAGCTATCTTAACTAGCAGGCATCAGTCCGACCCCCCAGACCACGAGATGTCAACATTCTGCAGTTTTGGAGCTCTTAAAAGCCGTGAAATAGCCTACTGTACCTACAACGCTGTCGCTGCATAATGGCTACTCGGTGCAGTGATAGCTGGTGTGGTTTTATCATGACCAATGTTGTGCTAATCCCCACAAGTTGCAAAAGTTACATAACTAATTAGCAATGGTGTTGTTTTATTAAAAACAAACCCATTATGATATATAACTGTACCCATTCTATACAAACGGTTAATACAATAATCAATGAATCAGGTACAACTGTTGAGCAGGTGTCAGAATGAGCTATATCTAGCTGAATTACATTCTGGTGGGCTAAAATGAGACAAATATACAATATATTTATTTCATCATAACCACAGCAATGTTATATTTACGTTCCATCTCTTCTCCCAAAATAGCCGATCTACAGCTTATAGCAGTGGTTTCCAAAGTGGGTTACGGGGACCCCCAGGGGTCCTTGAGAGACTTCCAGGGGGTCCCCAGCTAAATGATAGTTTGTAACCAAATGGACCTATAAGGGTCCATTTGTACACTCTCAGAGACATTGATTTTACAATATAAATTGGGGGTCCCAGAGACAGAAATGCCATCAAATGGGGATCCATGGACTAATGCATGTCACACTGGCGGTCCTTGACACTGCTAGAGCCGTAAAAATCTATGGGGTCCCAGTCCCTGGCACATCTCTTCAAATGGGGGTCTGCAGGCTAATTAGTGTCAATTTGGGGGTCCTTGACATGAAAAGGTTTGGGAACCACTGGCCTATAGTGAGCTTGCAGATCAGCTATTTTCAGGTTGTGTATCAATATATTCAATCACATATCAATATCTACAAGGGAGGGACGTTCAATATTTAGGGACGTTCCAATTCCTAGGGGGATGATTTATCCCCCTAGCCCTTGACACTCATTATGTAGGGGCAAGGGGCAAGGGCTGAGGGATAGGTTTAAAAAAGGAATTGGGAAAGGGCCTAAGTCTCGAGAATTGCAAGAAAGCAACAACTTCAACAAATGTGACAGTAAGCCGAGTAAGGTGTTGATCCTCCTCTACCATGCCAGCAGCATCTCACACTCTTTATACCTCAACAATGGCACTGGCATGCACTGTTGGTTGACCAATCCCATTCTCCTCATGGATGTACTGACCCAGAAATCAGAGGAAGAGCAACAAGCTCTTGAAAACAGGGCAGATTACACAAAGAATAATCTCTCAGTACTGCTCGGGGCCGGAACTCATATTTCTTTCGGCTCTGGTTCCAACATCTCTGTATTTTTTGGGTACGGTTAGGTCAACTTGGACCCGTAAAGACATCTAGTACCGTCACATCAAAATTGTATTCTTCCTATGCGGCATGTTCTGCCAATGCTTTTGAATGGGAACAGTTTTCTTTTTCGGAAATTCACGAATGGCAACAAACCGCTCTGTTTTAACAACACAACTCTATCGTTAACAAATTCTGGACGGGAACCCCTTTTGGTGTTTTAAGCATCATGTTATACTTTAGCTATTGAAAAATAGCAGATCTACAAGCTCATAGCGCGGCACCGAGTGATGCGCTACGAGCTTGTAGATCTGACCTGAACATGTGGCGCAAATCTTTGAATATATATTTGAATATAACACCCGCACACTGTCTTCAATTGCAGCGAAAAAACGTTAATAGGGAAACAGCAACGTTTCGGCAATAGCCTGATTTAGAAGACATTTTGTAGAATCGTGTTTTCAGCTCTAAATGGGTTAAAAAGAACTCTTCATTGGTAGGTTTTCCAAATATCTTCCTACTAGGACAAGGTTTAAACCACCCGTACATTAAACTAGAGCCCGATCGATCCGTCGGTCGCACCGATGTATCGGTCATTTTGGGCACCGATGGCCGACATCGGTGTTTATTTAATCCGATGTCCTGATGTTTATACAGGAGGGGGAAAAGTATTAATGTTTACTACAGTCCATCCTGCACATATTGACTCTCTCGGTCCTGCACCGCTGTTATTTTATATATATATATATATATTATATATATATATAATTATTATTTATTGTTTATTTTTAACATTGAAAACCTATTTACATCACTGACTTTACCATAGTATTAACAGGTTACCATTTCTATAAGGTTTACAGGTTAAACCACAAAAATCCCCTCATTGAATTTAAATGTATAAAAGGCATCTTTACATTATTTGCTATTTAGTATGTTTTTAGTGCACTGAACTCTGTTGACATGGCAATAAAGTCTTGAATCTTGATTTAGAGATATGCTGTGTATTTCAGCCTTGTGTATTTCAGCCACAACAAACAATATTAATAGGGACGCAGGGAAGCTGGAAGTACCCTCACTAAAAACGCCGGGACAACGCTCCACACGTCCCAAACTCTTCTCCCTCCTGGCTCCAAAACTGTGGAATGCACTTCCCATTGCAGTCAGAACTGCAGCATCACTCCCAATCTTCCGCCGTAGTCTGAAAACCCACCTTTTTAGACTCCATCATGGCCCATAGCACTTACCCTACCCCTTAGATAGCATTTCTGTAGACTTAGATAGCATCTGATACAGACTTATAGCATGTTATGTAGACGGCACTATAATTGCATTGTATATAGTCATAGCACGCCATAGTACATATGTATAGCATAGTAGTATATATATATATATATATATATATAGTTTATATGTATAGTCTCATAATATAGATATTCCACTGTTACTTTCTTAGCTTACGCATGTTTTATGATAAATGCTTTTGTGATGTATTCCCATGCTTTTGTTCTTGATTATTGTAAGTCGCTCTGGATTAAGAGCGTCTGCTAAATGCCTAAATTGTAAATTGTAATAGTATGACTGCTCTATTATTTGAAGCCTATCCTACATACAACTAAAGAAAATGACATAAAATTGTCAATGAGTAGGACGGAAATCTACACCAATGCTGAATATAGGAGGGCATATATAGGGGTGCATTTCATTTTGAAAAAAATGCCTTATGTGCCAAAACACATATTAGTATTCAATGTATTCTATTGTTAACTTAAACTTATTTTAAAGTTTAGAAGTTTTTTAAATGTATTTTTTATTATTTTAGTTGATTACTAAACATCTGTCCAAAACATCGGCATCGGTGGTGTAGGTCTCTCCAAAATCGGCAATCGGACCCAAAAATATGGCATCGGTCGGGCTCTACATTAAACAGTACATACCTATACTGTACAACTTTACGACAGGTTGCATCCTTGCATCAAGCAGTCCACGCCCCTGGTCCACCTCTCGCTGTTCCTCTGACAATGTTGAATATGTTTTGGAGGCCATCTCTCCTGATGGTGTAGACGTCTCCCTGTGGTGGTCTGTGGCAATCAACAGTAGAAATTACTTTTTATTTATCTTTCAGCATACCACAGAGAAGATATATAGATTAGATATATTATATTATATACTAAAAATATCACATTTTAATCAAATACAACTTTTTTGTTTTGTTTAATGGATACACAAGATTTTAAAGGACAACTTTAGTTTTTTTCAACCAAGGTTCATGTTTTAGGTTGTTATTAGAGAAAGTAAACGATGAGTGTTAATTTTTCTTCATTTGCTGCTTTCTTTCGTTTTAGGGATTTTACAGGGGGGCGGGGGCATTCGAGCATGGGGCTAAATATGTATTTATTTACAAAATATTATGGCGATTTATTTTTTTATTATTTACTATAGTCCTACTAGACCCCAGGAAATTACATATGGTCACGGAAGATCACATGATCTACTGAATGTGAAGGTAGCCTACTGGGGGGAAGCCACACTGTGTGTCATAGGCTCAATATGTCAGTTTGACACATTCAGTAGATCTTGTGATCTTTTGTGGTCAAATATAATTTCTTGGGGTCTAGTAGGACTAGTCACTAGAGTAAATAATAAAAAAATAAATCGCTATAAAATTTGGTAAATAAATACATATTTAGCCCCATGCTCGAATGCCCCCTGTCAAAAACAGCTAAAATCCCTAAAACGAAAGAAAGTAGCAAATTAAAATAAATTAACACTCATCTTTTACTTTCTCTAATAACAACCTAAAACATGAACCTTGGTTGAAAAAAACTAAAGTTGTCCTTTAAACAAAGGAGGAAAAACACTTTCCCTTTTTTCCCTGGACCATAAGGCAAAGCCGATTTGTGTGCCGATTTCCGATATACCATTACAAATCAAATCAAAAAACTAGCTGCCATTTTTTTTTTGATTAGAATCAAATATAATATGGCAGCTATACAATGTAATATTTATAATTAAAACTACAAGACAGTGTAGCTAACATGGAGATGTGGCCTCCATTACAAGCACGAACCTGGACTGTCGACGCACTCTTCAGCTGTCATTTTCATGAGAAAGTTCACCTGCTGTCGCTCGGAGCGGGGGTAATACCCGGCCCGGATTCCTGGCATCCCCATAACGAACAGGCCTGCCTGCCAGGTGTTGGTAGGCTCCTTTTTAAAGGTGCTTCTGCTCCGGAACTTTGCTCTTCTGTAACAAGAGAGGGGCAACAACCAGTGTTGACATGTAACTTTGGGCTTCTTTTTATGCAAAGTTGCTTGTAAATATTGTTGGTTGGGATTTTTTGGGGGCTTGTTTCTGTAGTTTCAATTTGTGTTATTACTTGCACAAGCAGAGCGCGCAAGCATTGTGGTCGTGCTGGTACGTATGTATGTACGGTATGCATGTACGGTATGCATGGTAGGTATATATACTGGATGTTGATGGTGACGTAATTAAAATATGTTTCAATGTCGGGTAGATAAAAGGTAATGTCTATGTAAAACATGATGTAATTACGTCACCATCAACATATACCTACCACGAAATACCATACATACATAAGTCCAGACAACCACAGTATAGTACTTTCAACTTACATACGCTACCTGTTACCCAACCAATATTGAAACATATTGTAATTACGTCACCATCGACAGCCAGTTATGCATTGAAACATATTCTAATTAGCCTACTTGTGTACTAGTACCCTTCCAACTTGAAAGTTATCTTAATTACGTCAACAACGTCAACAACAACAACTAAAAAGATTCCTTTTACCCATCAAATTATTTTGAAAGATAGTTTGGTTACGTTACCATCAACAGCCAATTAAGTATTAAATAGGACAATGACGTACGTAATCAATCAATGTTTCAGAATTGTTTATAATGAATTACAAACGTTTAAAAGAACATATTTAATGATTTTGTATTGTTCAGGTTTTCAGAAGTTACTTCAAGAGACAAATAAGTAAAAGATACTTTAAATATTGATATATTTACTGTTGTTTTAATGATTTTGAAGAGGAGAGATTATATCATTTAAAAATATATATATATATATATATATATATATATATATATATGAGACAAAAAGGGGACTCCTGCACATCCAAAAAGACCCGTAGGAGGTGCAAGTCTAGTTAGCAGGCATAGACATCAAAAAAGAGAAAAACCTTCCAAGGAAGGGACTGCACACTCCAGGGAACAGAGACGGACAACTTACTGCATCAAACTTATTTATTAGCACGACGCGTTTCGCCGTGAGCTTCGTCAGGTGCTATACAGAGGTGTGAATGTGTCAAGTATATATAGAGACAAAATTAGGGCAACCACTGATGTGGTTGCCCTAATTTTGATTATTTGACCTGAACTACTCCATATTTCCCCTATAGGATGAGGCACTGTTGTGGTGGGGGTTTTTTGTTTTTGTTTTCTATACATCTGCTATATATATTTATTGTCATTGTTATATATGGAAAGAGATGTATTTATGTTTTATCTGTTTGTTCATGTGTCTAGTCTGCCCCTCCCATATATGAATATTTATTGAATCATTGATGCCACACCCGGGGGGGTGGTTTTGTCTAATGACTGTCTCTATATATACTTGACACATTCACACCTCTGTATAGCACCTGACGAAGCTCACGGCGAAACGCGTCGTGCTAATAAATAAGTTTGATGCAGTAAGTTGTCCGTCTCTGTTCCCTGGAGTGTGCAGTCCCTTCCTTGGAAGGTTTTTCTCTTTTTTGATATATATATATACACACACACTGTATATATACTTTTTTCTCTCTAAAGTTAAAAAAAAACTGTTTTAAAGAAAACAATTGTATTTTAAATTAATGTCAGATTTCTTTAAAGATTTTTGTTTTAGTATTTCATTTCAACTTGTGCACTCTGCTTGTGCACAATGGCCTACTTGTGTGCATTTTTTGTGTTGGAGTTTGTTTTCATTAACAGCCTTCTGCCTCCTGCATTATGTGCAAATTTAAACAGGTGATACGCATGGCCATTCAGTGACTCCGACGAGCACTTCCACACTCCAAAGCTCATATGTTTACGGTGTATTTTCATTAAATCTCTTTTTATGAAAGTCTGAGGATCATTCAAGCTTGCCCTACAGCTGCAATGTTGGTGAGTTTAACGTTATACAAGCAGATCAGAAATTTCAATTTGATCAATGGGCCGTCAATGGAGGGTATTGCAACTCTAGATTCAACCCAAGATATGTTTTAAAAGAATCACACCACACACGAGTGAGGGGCGCTCTTATCATCGCACATCATCATACATCATTTCATTCCGGCCAATCAGAATTTGCATCCTTACCTTCGTCTTCAATGTTTGTGTTACGCAATTAATGTTTGTGTTTGCTTTGCACGAACAGTCAAAATTGTCCATTCATTGTCAATGGTATTTAATGTTTGTAGTCTCTCGAGACAAACTGTTGACTTTTCAAAGGAAAAGAGGGCACTGTTTTTCCTTTCTTTTTTGACGATGGGTTTTCAGATTGGTATTAGCCTAGCCCTGGTCCAGTGCCTCGCTGTAAGCACTGGACCAGGGCTAGTAGGCTATTAGCCATTAGCCAAGCCTATAGTTCCAATGTACTGTTAACATTGATATGATGTATAGTAGCCTAAGCATGTGAATACATTCATGTTAAATGTAGGTCTTAATGTGTTGTAATGGTGTAACATGTTTTAACAACACGTTTACAACTTACAACGCAACATGACGCTACTAGCACCAGTGGTTTTTTTAAGCGAATCTAAGCTAGCGAATATAAGACTTCCGGTGGACGATCTCTTAAAAAATAAGAGTACCCTTGAGAGTAAACTGAATCCATTGAAAAACGGTTTATTTGCACACAAAAACACATCTAAACGATTAAAACGCATTCAGAGGATGCTCTACAACACACATTGTTTCTTTGTAAAAAATGAAATCAATAATAACTTCAAAAATATATCTAAATGGATAAATGCTGTTCACTGGAGTGCGTGGCCTTTACAAACCGGAAGTGAAACATTCCTTATAATATTCGCTGATTATACGGAGCTCTGACTAGTAGCATTCTGTATCCACTCACTGGAAGCTCCGTGTTTCATGTTGTTGTTGTTTTTTCTCCATGAACAGTGAACATATAATTATGTCAGATAATTAATTGTTAAGTTTTTACCTTCAAGCCACGGATAGTTTGTGTTATTCAATGAAGAGCTCAGAGCTGTTTGAATCCCGGTTATCCCGTCTGTATGCTTTGTTCCACCATGGATAAAACACGGCCCATACTGCTTGTTCTGGCGGGTCATGTTACTATGTGTCTCTCACGCATGCGCGTTGCTCAAAGAAAAGTCTGGTCCACAACCCCCCTCTACTCCCCACACATTTTGTCATCAAAAAAGTGGGAATGCAACTGCAAGTATATGTTTTGCGGTTTTGTATGAACAAAATTGTTCACATATTTCATAAGAACATTCGTATAACACATTTTAATGAAAAACGAATTCCATGGAAAGCAAGTAGCTTTAACTAATTTTTAATCACAATCACTGTTTTTGGCACATTGCAGGTTATATGGCTTTATTAATCATGGAAGGAAACATCAGTCACCCAGAGGTAGCTCAGGCAGAAGTTACAATATGACAGATACACAAGAGAATAGAGCAATACAGAGATGAAGACCTACTGTAATAGGAAAACAAGCCCCTGGGGGTTTTGTGTTATCAGATTAGCAACCTATACTCGTTTCTTAAAACAGTCTTTTATACTCTATATTTTATATTCTATATTCTGATTGGAAAAACATGTTTGCATTATGCAAATGTCTGTTTAATAACACAAAACAATGAAAAATATTGCCAAGAAAGCCTCAAATGGTAATGCAGTAGCATAAAAACAGGATGCAGCAAAGCTGTATAATGATCAGTTAAATGTACTTAAGAGTACTGTAGTCATGAAGTTGCGGAATCTGTATTAGTTTTCGGCAACAGTAATGATACAATAACAATTATTACAATTATTATAGTGTTCGAGATCATAGATATATGGTCGAGATCCCCGTTAGACAGGATACGGAAACAGCCCAAGGGTGCCCATGTATGTAGTTGCATAGTGACAAACCGGATGCAGCTTGCCGCAGACTCGGCCGGAAGCGAACATATTTTATAATAATGATATACATTAAGTATCAATCATTAAATGGAGTTGGAACAACAGATGTTCAGGAGGCGGAGGAACACACCTTCACGCCATCCTCCGCCCTCCATGCCAATCTACCTGAGCCTACTTATACCTGCCCCAGACAACCCAGCATCCTCTATGCTTTTCGTATCCCGCCACCATCCCCATCACCACCACAGGACCAGCAGCATCTCCACTGCTCCATCTCCTCCATCCTCTCTCCTCACCTCCTCCCTTCCTCACAGTTCCCACGGGGGGATCACGCCTCCACGTGTACCGCGGGCTGACCGCCACACGATCACGCCTTTACGTGTACCACGGGCTGACCGCCACACGACCCCCTCCCCAAAGACTTCACGGTCGGCGACCCCCCCGGAACCCATGCCCCGCTCCCCCCACTCTCCTCATCATTTCATTAATTCATTCAATGAATTAATATTCATTCAAAATCTTTAAACCTTCCACATGGAAGAAATAAAATGCCAGACAATGTGCCAGAAAAAAAAAAATAATAATAATAATACAAACATACTATACAACTATTCACATTGCAGCGATCCGTATCTGAGTACACTTCCCGAGACTGCATGCATGCAGTGATCCGCTCCTGGGAACGGTATACAGCATTCACACTACGACAACACCCGGGACCATACTCATAGTGTGAACTGCCCAGTTTAGGGCCCTGGACAATTTCAGATATGGAGCCATCGCAAAAACGCTCCTTAGTAGCCATGGCAGCTATATTTTGTAGATGTAGGAATATATATATATATACGGGTATTGTGTCTGTGTTTTGTATGTGCATGCGCCCGTCTTCTCATTGGCTACTGCTCTTCATCCTGCGGCATCCAAGCCACCCTGAGAGCTTCATTCATGGCCGCTGTCATTATTCAGTCAATTCTGGCTAAAGTAGAGACAGCATGCCCACCGTGTAGGGAATAATAGTGCCTCAATCCATTCATTGATTAAACTCTTATTGAAAAAGTTGCTAGGCCTACTTCCTTTTAAAGTGCATATTGTATCGTGATCCAGGGCAAGATAGTATTATTTAGGTAAGTATTTTCTATATTAGTATATTTCACTGTTATAGCATTTCACCAGGTAGTTACGCAGGTTCCTTCACAATTGCTCAGACTCTTCAACAAAGTTCGGCAAAAACAAACATTCTTTGTTCTGTACTTATACATACAATTGTATAGTACAAAACACTGAAGTCCTTAAACCAGAAACCTATAACGCTAACCCTAAACCCTAAGGTAAGTGGAGAACATAGAACCTGAGGAACATAGAACCTGGGGAACATAGGGATGACTCCCCCTTCACTGTATTGGAATTAGATAAAGAATAGAGTAGTCAAACAGTTAGGTTATTTTATTGCTAATTAAGGTATCAGTTATAGGATTCGGGAGGGTTTTGGTTAGGATAAAGAGGTAGGTGAAGTTTGATTGTTTCATTCCTTGATTACTACTCAGCCCTGCTCACTAGCCGCACGTTGTAGCACTTATTCTTATTGTCTTCACTAACTTGTATGCCACTCCATACTGGAATAAAACATAGTTTTTTGGCATTAAACATATTGCTTTTGTTGCGTCCCATAAACTCCCTAGACCCAGTGGGTCGTAACAACAACACATAGGCCTATATAGCCCATAGTTTAGTACTACTACTATATACTTTTTTACAATATGAAAATATTTGTATCATTACATCACCGCAATGCTGTTGATGTAAATATAATGAATAAATTGTGATCTATCTGTAAGTTTACAATGCATCTTGATGTGAGTCGACTCGTGACCCGTGTGCTTGCAGATTGGCGGTTTTCACTACAATGCTAATCGCTTTGACTTTTTTTTTTTTAATACATGGTGTTGTGGGACATGGGTGTGGGACAGTTATTTTAGCACTTAATAGCACACTTAGTGGATAGCCTTTCAACAGAATAGAACATGAAAAACATTGGTAGTGAATGTTGTTGACAACCGGGACATTTTAGAGCTTTGTCAGGATTTGGGACAGTAAGCAAATTGGTGATGACAATGATGGCTGCAAGCCTTAACCCATTCTGACCGGGCACCCATTTTGGTGTCAGCATCATGTTATGCTTTAGCTATTTAAAAATAGCAGATCTACAAGCTCATATCGCGCCACCGAGTGGCGCGATACGAGCTTGTAGGTCTGCTATTTTTGAAAAATCGAAGAGCGACTGACTTTTTTTAAATCTGATCTCAGGTCAGAATGGGTTCATCAGACCAGTGTGTGTCCGGCGGAAACCTCGTATGAATCTGATCTCAGGTCAGAATTGGTTAAGTTGAAACATAAGGGACACGTTGTGTGATGCTGAGGCATGTGTGACCCGGGCCGATTAGAGTCACATAGCACTTGAATGGAATTACTTCATGAGAAACACAATATATATATATTTGAAGTGCACTGTGCATAATTGTGAAACCCAATAAAGCTGGTTGTTTGCCATTACGCCACCTTTTTTAACCCATTCTGACCTGAGATCAGATTCATACGAGGTTTCCGCCGGACACACACTGGTCTGATGAACCCATTCTGACCTGAGATCAGATTCTAGAAATGTCAGTCGCTCTTCGATTTTTCAAAAATAGCAGACCTACAAGCTCGTATCGCGCCACTCGGTGGCGCGATATGAGCTTGTAGATCTGCTATTTTTAAATAGCTAAAGCATAACATGATGCTAACACCAAAATGGGTGCCCGTTCAGAATGGGTTAACGAGGATGGTCCTCTGCATAACACTCTTAACGTCGATATAAAGATGCACACAGGTTCTAGTCTTATACCAGGTAAAAGAGCATTTAAACATATGAAACCCAGGAAAAACTGAAACAGAAACAGTTCTAAGGTACTGTAGGTACAAAACAATATGGATTTTATTAGTCCTATACATAGGGGCACTCTAAGATGGCCGATTAAAAATACAATAGAAAAATCTAAAAGCCTAACCTACCTGTATCCTATAAACAAACTAACCAAACAACCAAAACAATAATCAACAACTCTTAAAACATTAATGTTCAAAATGTGCAACTTTTGTGCAATTAGTCTATTGGCAGCCAGGTGGGGTCGAGGGAACATCTAGTCTTCTGTTCTTCTCAGCATCACTGTGAACACACAATGGACACACCGCCAGTTCATCCATAACCTCACTCCACAATGACAGCTACAGACAGTATATGTTGTCAAGGTCAACTTGAAGGACACAGAGGGGGTACTTAGCTTGGAGAGGGGCAAGTCGCAACTTAGCCCCTCTGCTGCGGTGATTTGGCTTCCCCTCTGTCACTGTCTCGTCTGCCGGTCCAGATCCTTGGTTAGTTGCACAACCCTTATATGATATTACACAACACAACACTACATTAAGACAGCAATATAAAGGACACAAGGGAAAACAATATTACTGATTAACAGGTAAATAATAAGGCCATTAGGAAACACAAAAAAAGGAAAAAGAACACTTGACCCCCGTCACACATGCTCTATCTCGCCTTACCCTTATGCCTAACCTTATTAGCCATACCGGTATTTTACTATATTTTGAAAAACATTTTAAAATAGTTCAACTAGCCGATCTACATTGACGCATTGAGAGCTTGTAGATCGGCTATTCGAACTATTTAAAAATGTTTTTCAAAATAGTCAAAAATCGCAAAAACTTTTAGAGACATGACATGTAATGCAGCTCAAAGTGCTTTACAGAGCAATAAAGAAAAAAAATCACACCCGTGTGAAGTGAGGGGCGCAATACGTGAATAGTGAAGGCAATACAGTGAGGACATGAATAACACAACTCAGGGCAGTTAGATCTATGATGCACTTCAACGATCATGCCCTGAAAATGTCGAAGTAATAAAGAAATATCCTTTGAAACAAACAACTGTGAAAAACAACAAAATGCTAAATGATAATGCTTTGACCCAATTTCCCACACTCTTTGTGTATTGTGTGATGGAGGGAAAGGCTGCAGGTGGGGTGGAGTGGGCATTCTTAGTCTTAGTGGTCCTTTTTGAGCAAGTAGCTGAGAATCAATTCCCCCACCCCCAGGAAGTACACCGCTTGGGCGATGCCAAAGAGAGGCGCTATGACCAGGGCTCTGCAGTACGCCCCCTTCATGAAGGCTGACGGACCCTCGTTACGCATGATCTTTCTGACGCAGTCTGCCACTCCATTATATGTGTCTTCTGCTGCACTCCCTCGGTTCAGGGACTGCAGTCTCGTCTTCATCACATCTACAGGGGTGACAGCAACAGCAGCCGTACCCCCGGCAAGACACCCGGCCACAAATGATACGTAACAAGGCGCGGGCCCGTCTGCGCCTCGTTTACCCAGGATATTTAGATTGGCAAAGAGGGGAAAGTAGATCATGGAAAAAGGAACATCTCTGAGTAGCGTGGCTCCTAAGCCTTTATATAAACCAGCAATGCCCTTTTCCCTCAGCAGCTCTCGGGTCAGCTGTATGGCAGTGAGAGATCTGGTCTCCACAGTGCCCGCCACCAGCTTTTTCTGAGCCGCAATTCGTCCGGCATCTTGGAGCTGAATTTTCAACATCTCCATAGGAGTTGTGACAATAACCGGGCATGTACCCGCCCCGCATGCGGCCAGGATTTCCTTGACCAATGTGAGCTTCCCGTCCTTCGTGAGGTGTTGCCTGAAGAAGTCATTTGCAGCCAGCTTGATGGCTTTCTCTGGAGTGACCAGCGCAAGGTTCACTGCCGCTCCTCTGTACATCCCGAAGTATCCCTCCGAACGGATGGTCTTGATAAGGCAGTCAGACATGCTAGTGTAAAGGCGAGATCCATTTTGTTGGTTTTGCAGGCGGGTTTTGGCCAGGTCAATGGGAAACACACAGGTCACTCCAATCAGGCCAGCGATCCCCCCATTGATCAATTTGGCAGGAAGACTAATCTGCTTGTCAGCCATTGGCAGACGCCAATGGACGTGTCAATCAGTCTGTCGGTTGTTTGGTAGGTCAATCAGTTGCTGCCCCACTCTTTAGGGGTCAGTTACACTGTGGCATGTGTCTCTCTATGTATGATGGAATAATGAGATCTAATGGTCTTCTCCCTGAACTGATAAGAATGGATATTGTAATACTAAGTAGACTAGAAAGGTGGAATTCCGGGAAATTGCAAGTGTGCAGGTTGCACTGACACATGCATGTTGTAATGTACAATCGTTAGCGTTTGCGATTGGCCTGTTGTCTCTCGATATGTTAACGGTGGCATAACACTGTGCAGTGAGGTGGACTTCATGGAGTCCGGGGCAGCTGTGATTTCGGGATGAAGTTTTGCAATGAAGTTGTTCTACTGAGTTCAGAGTATGCGGCCATTCCTGGTTAGAAGAACTGTCAAGGACGACTGTTGATTGTGATGCCTTTATACAAGAAAGGTGTGTTGTGGATGAATTACATCTTGCCATTTATATTAATATTGTGATGTCACTCCTGCCTGATTGGACATTATATTGTCCAATCAGAAAAGGGTTACAAAAAAATCACACTTGTGTGAAGTGAGGGTAGCCCACATCTCTAAAATTAGAGATTTTTCTAAACCGTTTTCTACAATGCTTCTTTCCTTATTCCGTCCTGGATTGTTTCTTTCTTCTATGAATTCTCTGGTTCTGTTTCAATTTATTGTTTGTTGTGAAGCTTTTCCACACAACAGTTGTATAGTTTCTTTCCTTTGTCCATCCTGGCTTCTTTCTTGTATGAAACAAAATGATTACAAGATGTATTTATATCAGCCAGATGACGTCCTACGTTGTCATTTACTGCCCTAAACAAACATTAAAGGTATATTCAGTGATTTCACTTAATTAAAATATCACTTATTTTTTTGTTTTGTTGTGATAATCCTCTCTACTATAGAGTGTGCTGACCATATAAAGAGTTCCTCCCTGTCCCCAGTTAACCCCTGGGGGTCAAAAAACCTTAGGTTTCGTTTTTGACTCTCTATCCTGATTGGACGAAAGGCTGGGTCCCACAGCCAAAAACGAAACCTATGGTTTTTTGAGTGAAATCACTGAATATACCTTTAAAGTCCATAGACTTGGCTGGCAAACACATTACAACATCATAACTGCCCTAAACAAACCCCACATAATCGACTGACACGTGACGTCCTTTCTGAAATACATGCATTGGAGGGAGAACAATAGTGTGTTTGTTGCCTACAGCAACCACATAAAATAAAACTCCCCTCTTCTAGGAGTAATTATTACTAGAAGGGGCCATTTGATGTGATTTGATGATGACGAATAAGTCAGATTAGCGTGCAGCTGGTGCACCAACTTGGGAGAGTTTAGGGCTATAAATAAACATGACGGAAGATTCCGGAACATTACTGCAGTCGTTTCTGTCCCCCACGCAGCACAGAAGGAGACATGAAGAACTACTACCACGTCTTAGGCGTCCGGAACAACGCGCCACAGGACGACATCAGAAAAGCGTACAGGAAGCTGGCGTTGAAGTGGCACCCGGACAAGAACCCAGACGACAAGGACGCAGAAAGTAAGTTCAAAGAACTCCTGGTGGCGTATGAGGTGCTGTCGGATGATAATATGAGGGACGTTTACGACCACAAAGAAGGCCTCTCAGGCAGTGACCGTGTTCACAATAGTAAGGATGTTTACGACTGTAATGAAGACATCACGAACAGGGGCGGAAGCCGTTCAGACAAGAGTACCGATGTTCACAACCGTACAGAAGGCCTCACGAGCAGGGGCCTCTCAAACAGAAGCGGAAGCCATTTTCACAACAACAGACATGCATATGACACTGAAGGCCTCTCCAGCAGAGGCGGAGGCCGCTTTCACGACAGCGAGCACTTTGGACGCAGGCTCTCATGTAACCGAGACGTTTTAAACAAGTTATTCCTCGGCCTCTCAGAGCGTGAGGTTCGCTTGCTGCAAAGCCTGATGCCCACAACCATAGCCCACTTAAAGAACAGGCTCAGCTGAACACGCTGAGTGCGTGTTGACTGTCATTGTTCTCATTGATGCCGTAATTATTTTATTGCTGAATTGTTTTGTACTGTTCTGTCATATTGTACTGTCAGGCAGAAACCTTGAATCTCCATGGTTCAACCTTTATGTTTTCTTTTTTCGTCATTTACGTGGCTATGGTCGCAAACTATAGTCTTTAGATCGGCAGCAACACCGCAGAGCCCCAATATATATTTTTGTGTTAGAATGTTTCTCAAATTGTCTGAATTCAATATCTTAGATACACCATCCCTCCATATAGGCATGGCTGATGTCATCAATATAACATAATGTTCTTCTGGTCCCACAAACAAGGCTGAAGACAAACGGGATAGATCATTTTCCGCTGTAGCGCCCAAACTGTGGAAGGATCTTCCACCAGCGTGTCAAACCTTGCCTGTGTTTAAATCACGTTGGACAACTCGATCACTTGTGCTCTATTACTTGGCTTTCGATGATCCAGACAGACCCTGTTATTGTCAGTTTACTGTATGTTTCCTAACTTCTGACATTACGTGGTCATTGGGTTTTCCATTATGATGTCAATCATGCTGGCTGTCATAATAATATATGGGTCTATGGGACTATTCCATTATTATGATGTATGTGTATGACATATGACATTAGCATCTCCACTTATATAAACGTTGTGATAAAGAGTGAATACAATTTGTTGCCTTCTTAGACCAATGGCCTATAATCTCTAAATCAAGCGGGCTAAGAACCCAAACTGATGACACGCACGCACGCACGCACGCACGCACGCACGCACACACGCACACACGCACACACGCACGCACACACACGCACACACACGCACACACGCACGCACACACGCACACACACACACACACACACACAACAGAACAGTTCCTGAAACCAGTTCCACAACCTATAAGCGACAGTAGGCTTATTGTCAGTTCTCACGGAACGGGACTCAAAATGAACGAGCAACAAGCAAGACCAGCTCCTCAAACAAAATAAAATAGTTCAATCTCTACCACTTTCTCGTGTTCCGATACCTTGAACTAAATAGGAATCATCCCCATCGAATGGGTCTGTAATCACCCGTCATCGTTCCCCATTCAATAGGATATATTTACAGTACAGGGCCCAAAAGCCATGTGCATAGATAAAACAATAAAATGCCACATCCTGTAAGCTGATCTTGTGCATCAAACTATCTTGATCTTAGTTAGGCCTACAGTATATTACATGCCAGAAAGCAAGGTATTGATCATAGAATTCCGTAAAGCCTGATGGAGAATTCACGTTTCCACACATTACAAATGTTATTTCATACACAATATACTGTGCGGTGTTTTAAATTTGGTCAAATGTTATTTCATACACAATATGTGGTGTAAGGGAAGACAACCTCTTTCTTTTTGACTATCAAGCTGTCTTTAACTATAGTGTTTGGTGTTTTTACAGTTTGTGTTTCATTGTTTGTTTCTTTCTAATCTGTGGCACAGTATACAACTCACAAAGCTTTTTTTTATTGCTGCTCAGTGCTCACCCTTAACCCATTCTGACCTGAGATCAGATTCATACGAGGTTTCCACTGGACACACACTGGTCTGATGAACCCATTCTGACCTGAGATCAGATTCTATAAACGTCTTCTGCATCCTGACAGTTTTCTGAAAAAGCTATGTTTCTATGTCAGTCGTTCTTCGATTTTTCAAAAATAGCAGACCTACAAGCTCGTAGGGCGCCACTCGGTGGCGCGCTATGAGCTTGTAGATCTGCTATTTTTAAATAGCTAAAGCATAACATAATGCCAACACCAAAATGGGTTCCGCCCAAAATGGGTTAAGGCATGCTACTGCCTCATCAGACACTGCCTCATTGTTTCCAGTGTATATACTTTTGTATAATAATAATAATAATAATAATAATAATATATAATATATATGCCGGGAGTGACAATCTTGTGAGCAATATATGTCCCTGAGATCCTTCTTCTGCTCAGGAGGGAGGAAAGGGTATGCGTGAGGCATCCTGACTCTTCAAGGTTGGGGAGAGCTGGGTAAAGCTGTGAATATGTGTTGATGCTCTGTGCCTTGACACATCGATGATCCAAGTGAAGGAATCCGGAGCTTCACTTGCCTTTTTGCGAACGCAGTGAGCTCATGTCTGTCTGTGTGTGTGTGTGTCTGTCCCGCTGTGACACCACCCGCCCGCCACCAGAGGGCGCAGCGGCGCAGCACACACACACACACACACACACACACACACACACACACACACACACACACACACACACACACACACACACACACACACACACACACAGTGGAAAACTTTAAAAAAAGCAATTTACGAGCTGCGTTCGCTTCCCGCGTTTGCGCGTCTTACTTGTATGTCTTAGTGCTTTAGGTGCTTCTGTCATTGCGGTGATGTCATTCATCTCCTTATTTGGAGCTCCCGATAGGGCCTATATGATGTCAGGCTTTGGTGTTCCAGCTATCGGCCCATATATGGAGCTTCCAGGATGTGGTCTTGGTCTATTATGTATGATGTTTGACTTGGAGCTCCATATATGGAGCCAACTGAATCGTTTGAGTCATTCGTCATACCAGCACATTCTTCAAATTGGATCAGAGAGCTTGAAATACCACAGAAACCTACTCTATTTCGTCATCGAAGAATTTCAGAACTGAAACATTTCATCTGCATTATCAGTTGACTACTTTGCACTTGTTTTAGAACCAACGAGAACCTCTGTTTTAAGTAGTTTTTACACTTCCAGTTTTTCCTGCAGAAATGATGGTATTCACATACCGAGTCTTCAGCACTCTGCGTCGAGCCTTCTCAGAATCCCACAGTCACGTCCTTGTGTCTTTGAAACATGGACAGGCCTCAGTCAGCTATGCCCAGAGCCTGGTTGGAGCACCAGAAACCCGCTTCACAGCCCTGGAGAATGGCTTGAGGATTGCCTCAGAGAAGGCTGGAGACACAGCCTCCTGCACAGTTGGACTGTGGATCCGTGCCGGTAGTGGCTACGAGAGTGAGAGGAACAACGGAGTAGGGTTCTTTCTGGAGCACATGGCTTTTAAGGGGACCAAGAACTACCCCCAGTCCGCCCTGGAGCAGGAGGTGGAGTCCATGGGTGCTCACTTGAGTGCCTACACCTCCCGGGAGCACACTGCATACTACATGAAGACCCTGGCCAAAGACCTGCCCAAAGCTGTGGAGCTGCTGTCAGAGGTGGTGCAGAGCAGCCTGCTGGACGAGGCGGACCTCGAGCAGCAGAGGGCCGTGGTCTTACGGGAGCTAGAGGAGGTGGAAGGCGACCTGCAGGAGGTGTGCTTGGACCTGTTGCATGCCACAGCCTTCCAAGGCACCCCTCTGGGACGCAGCGTCCTGGGACCCTCCAGCAATGCCAGGGTTCTTGCACGTCAGGATCTTGTGGAGTATATCGACAGCCACTACAAGGCCCCTCGCATGGTGTTGGCTGCTGCCGGAGATGTGAACCACAAGGAGTTGGTCAGCTCGGCCAAGACTCACTTCAGTGGATTGCCTGGATTAGAGTATTGGGATGACGCCGCCGCCCCCGTTCTGCCCCCCTGCCGTTTCACGGGCAGCGAGGTCCGTGTTCGTGATGATGCGATGCCCCTGGCACACATCGCCATCGCCGTGGAAGGAGCCAGCGCCACCAGCCCAGACATTGTGCCCCTCATGGTGGCAAACTCTATCATTGGCAGTTATGACGTTACATGTCTCGGCGGGAAGCATATGAGCAACCGTTTGGCTCGCCAGGCAGCGAAACACGACCTGTGTCACAGCTTCCAGAGCTTCCACTTATCCTACAGCGACACCGGCCTGCTGGGCATTTACTTTGTGACAGATGGACTGCACATCGACGACATGATGCACTTGTCTCAGAATGCGTGGATGAACCTTTGCACCGCGGTGACAGAGAGTGACGTCGCCAGAGGCAAAAATGCTCTTAAAGCCAGCCTGGTGGGTCAGCAAAATGGGACGACGCCGATTTGTGACGATATTGGCAGACACATCTTGAACTATGGCCGGCGCATTCCTCTTGCCGAGTGGGATGCACGCATTGACGCTGTGACACCCAAGATGGTGCGTGACATCTGCTCTGAATACATCTATGATAAGTGTCCAGCTGTAGCGGCTATCGGCCCCATCGAGCAGCTACCCGACTACAACAGAATGCGCAGTGCTATGTATTGGCTGAGGTTCTAAGTTCTACCTTTGTGGAATGCATGCATTGACGCTGTGACACCCCAAGACTAGGGCTGCGCGATTATGGCCTAGAATGATTATCACGCTTATTTTCGATCAATATTGAGATACAGTATTGTCCCTGAAGTGTTCAATGAACGATTGTTCATGAACACGTTCATATTTTGGGTGAATGTGAACTGAACGTAATGTATTTCTGCTTCGTAAACATTATTGTGAACTCGTTTACAGGACTTAAACTATTAATCTGGTGTCTGTGAGGTCAGGTGTAGAGTTGCTGGCTGGTTCCATATCTGCAGATCTCGTTGATCTTCTCCATGTAGGCCAGGCTACAGGCAGTCAACACGGGTCCTGAGCAGGGGGGCAGTCAGACAGATATTTTGTGAAGCCTGAAACTCCTGAAAGTTCATATAATGGCCTGTTGTGGCGCTGTCACTGGACCCAGAAAAACCCATAGCCCCATAGAAGTCCATGTATTTGGGCCCAACTTCACCTAGACTGTATTACCTTAATAAACATGGTCATGAATACTTTCTGCTTCCAGTCACTAGTTTAAAGTTTCATTTCTAATGTCATAATATTCTTTTTGGAAAATTATGGTCCCATTTATTAAAAAAATGACCATAAAGTTGCGCATGTTCTGAGGGGCGTGGCTACCGTTACAGTCTATGATCGGGATTCCCCTCCCACTCGAGTCAAAATAAAAACCAACGGAGAAGAAGAGGGGAAGTCCCGCCTCGTGTCTGGGCCAGCCAATGGCCAGCTGGGCCCAAACGGATCTAGAAAGATGGCGACTTACAGTGCAGGAATAACAGGCTTCATTTTACGTCCATGTTAGACCCGGGGAACGCTTTGTCCATATTTCTTTACAGTCTATGGTCCTGAGGCAGAGTCAGTCAAGCCAGATGATGCCGGGGGCATTGCCAACATCTTACACGTGGCCAAGGGTGCGTGAGTCAATAGTCATGCTCCGCCAAAGTCTTTGGGTGGTTGCGAGCTTGACCAACGGACCAGCATGTCTTGAGTGTACAGGGTTTGATGAGGTCAGATCAACATATGGAATGTCAGAACAGGTCAGCTCCATATATGGAGATCTAAGGATGGCAGCGGGGGTAGTGTCTTGTCTTCTCTATGTATGGCTATCCAGGGTTTGTTGAGGTCAGAGTCGTGGTCTTCATATATGGAGACAGCCATATATGTAGCGTATTATGAGGCGTGTGGGACTGACGGCCATATATGGTGGCGTGACGTGTCACAAGCGTGTCACAAGGTGTAATGGACTGACGGCCATATATGGAGGCGTGACTGATGGAGCGATGGGTGGGTTTTACAGGTTTTCATAGTAATCTGCGACCTAACAAACAAACAAATGCATTCAAAAAGAGTCATCCAAGTCTTCTGTAGTACGAGAGAAAGCGCAAGCTCCAAAAGTGCTATTTGGCATGCCACTCTACCAAAATGGTACTATATACCATTTTTCAAAATGGTACAGTATGTGCCTTTCCAAACCGATATGTGCCATTCCTGGGAGTGGTATGCCGTAACAAAAATGTTTTGTACGATTTTTACAAAACGGTATACCATAAATGGTTTATACCACTTTCAGCAGTTCTGTGGCCGTTTGGGGTAAAACTCAGTCTCTCAAGTGGAAACCACGACTGGGTGCAGGGGGCCTTTATAGTCTAGCCACGAGGCTAAAGACAAACCTTAGCCAGGTTAGAAATAATTATAGTAGAGCAGGAGGTAGGATCTGGGATCGGGTTGTCCGATCAGATCACCCAGCTGGAGCACACACAAGTCCAGGTAAGATTAATTTAATATTTTAAAATGCCAATTAGGAAAAGCCAGAAAGCTGCTTGGGAGCAGGTGTCTGCATGTGGCTCAGCTGCTGCTGGCTGCTGCTCTTTAGTCACAATGACCACTTCCTGTCTGTCATATGTTGCTTCCTCCAGAAGCGAAACCACAAGCTCATTATCTGCTTCAGTTGAACACACTCTCGCACACGCACACACACACACACACACACACACACACACACACACACACACACACACACACACACACACACACACACACACACACACACACACACACACACACACACACACACACACACACACACACACACACACACACACACACACACACACACACACACACACACACACACAGGCCTTGTAGTTATTTATACTTTATACAGTGGTTCACAACCTTTTTAGGTCACAGCCCCCTAAAATAATCCCCCACCTTAAGCACTTGGTATTGTTGAGCAATTAGTTTGAGGAATTATACATTTAGTTTGACTCGTGTTCCATAAATTATGGTGAAAATGGCAGATCACAACGCATCTAGATCTGCTGTTCAAAATGTTTGCCTCATATTGACAAGGTATTAGTTTGTTGATTACTTTTGATGCAATAATGGTCTTCTTTCTTTATCCAATACCGTGAAAATGAAGCTATAGTGCATTAAATCGTAGCCTACATATATAACTCAGCCTACCTATGTAATTTGTTCTTTATTTTAACATCTTTCGTAAATGAATGCCCTCTACTAAACCCTACGAAAATAGCATGGAAATACACAAGGTGTCCCACTCTTCAGAACAATGCATTTTGCTATAGTCAATAAATGTAGAAAAAAAGAAAAAAAACTACACCACAGACAAAGAGGAAACGTGTGTGCTGTCATTGTTCAGAGTTCACAGCGAACATGGAGGACTCACACGACGATCAGAGCCTAACAGGTCAGAATCATATCTCTTAAATAGCATTATTATTGTGTATTAAAACAGCACACTTGTGTCGTTGTGTGTTATGTTAATGCTGGATGTGTAAAAGAAAGCTTTTGTTATTTATTTTTTACTATGGAGGGATGTCAACATAGGCAGGTGTTTGGTGTAGAAAACTCTTACTTGTAGCTCCACGACAAAGAGGCAAATATAATTTGAAAACTTTAATTACCAGTTACTTTGTAGATTTATATTTTTGTATTACAAAACATACATTAAGCATATACTTTGGTCTAATAGCCGATCTACAAGCTCACAATGTGTCACAGTGTGAATCTTGTGAAATGGGACATTCTGTATGAGCACTTTTACTTTGGTACTTTGAGTACACTATGATTCTTTATTCAAGTACATTTTGAACACCAGACTATCACTTGTAACAGAGTATATCTATATTGTGGTATTGACGCCTTTACTCAAAAGTGCTAAATGTGAATATTGTTTTCCAACAACTGCTTACTTAATACTTATCATTAATATCAATGTGCTGCTGCAGTGGTTTTCAACTCTTTTCATATCAAGGTCCATTCATTATTGGGCATTTGAGCCACAGACCACCATTTGGGCCTAAGCCCAAAACTTTTAATCATGTTGTTGTTGTTGTTTTTGGATAAAGCAATATATATATTACACAAGAGGGTGTGCGTTATACAGTCATTAATGCTGCACAATGCATCTACAGAGCATTGTACTTTTCTGCATATAATGAATGCATGTTTTCTCTTGTAACTTGAACCGGATTCTGCGAGAGAAACTAGCTAAACAGTATAGCTCACTTAGCTGTAAAGTCTGAACTGAAAAAAAAAAGGCATTTAGCCGACATCATTTATTTTGGGTCCAAAGCCCTTGTCAGTTACCTCTTTTTTTCTTCCTGTTTTGCTGGCATCCCAATGAATATTTCACACTTTTCCTGGGCTGTGTGTGCGCTCCAGTTCCTGTCGATTTCATTGGTCATCTGACCAGTTTCATTGGATCAAATCGACAGGAAGTGGAGCACACACAGCCCAGGAAAAGTGTGAATACAGGTCCTGCTTAGCCAAGGAAGCTCTTAGAAGGAAGTGAAGTGGTCACGTGACTGGGCTGCGCCATGACACTTTCATGGACACTTTCATGGGAGCCAAACTCACACCAGTAGTGCAATGAATACATGGCAGTGAATGGAGCCGGCTGGACCAGCTCATAACAAACATTATACATGAACGATTGCGAGCTTTGTCATATAATTGGTTCAGGAATATGAAAGAAGACATAAGTGATATCACACGTTTTTTCCGAGTGGTTGTTTTTCGACTTAATAACTATTTATTTTAATTGAGGTATTTATAGAAGAGCACATAGTAAGTTTTCTGCCTGGGCTGCTCTCTGCTCTTTGAAAAAATAAATCACATTAAGTAGTATGCACATCAAAAAATAAGACAGCCTAAAATAACGTTATATATATTATTTTATTTTCCAGAAGCGATCACTTTACAAAAGGTCTCAGTCATTCATAAATAATGTTTGTTCATGAGCTGGTCACTGAGCTCTCATTGGCTCCAGTGCATTCTGCCGAACTTCCGGATGTAGTTTGGCTCCCGTGAAAGTGTCCATGAAAGTGTCATGGCGCAGCCCAGTCACGTGACCACTTCACTTCCTTCTAAGAGCTTCCAATACAAAATGAGTAGTTTAGTCACAAGATGTGTGTGTGTGTGTGTGCTGGTTGTCAAATGACACAGAGAAGAGGCCCCTTCCACCTGAACAGGCCCCCAGCCGCAAGACTCCACCCACCAAACCCAGACGTAGCATCAAGCTGCGTGGAGCGGGGCCAACGCAGCAGCCAGCCAATGACCTGCATGGGGCGGGACAACCACAGCAGCCAGCCAATGAGCTGCATGGGGCGGGACAACCACAGCAGCCAGCCAATGACCACAAGGATCAGGTAGGCTATAACTGTTTTACTTCCATAGAGCTATAAAGGATAGAGACCGAACCGGAGCGCTAGCCGCTAGCCCCGCCCGCTAGGTAGTAGTGGCAGCTTCAACGTTGGATAGCCTTACTGGGGGCTTGGTTACTTTCAACTGGCTCTATGAACAGCAGCCATATTGGAATGAAATTGGGCCTCTTCCTTACTTTTCCCCCGCTTAAGATTGAACCAGTGCAGAGTGTTTCTATTGAAAATAAATTGGTTCAGAACCAGTTCTCGAACCAAAGTTATTTTGGTGGAAACGGGGCCTTAGTGTAGTGTAGTTATACTAATAAATATTCTCTGCTGGTTAGTTTGTTGGATGTGAACTGATCCCCAAGTTTCTCCGGTCAGAGAGAGTGTATGTGACACCAAGGTATATTTCAACAGAATAGTAGTTTATTGTCTTCAGTGAGCCATGGAGTACATATTAGCTATAGCGCGACAATAAAGGACCATATGAATGACAAGTAAATCAAATATAGCTCAGAACATAATGGCAACAGAATGGATGTGTACAAACACTGGGCATTTATACACTAGAACACATGTAAACAATCATAGTTTGGCAAAGTGATCAACATAGAATACGTCAGGTCAATACAGAACATTACGGCTTACATTGGTCAAGGACGCACGGCTGCAGAGAAGTGAGTGGTGTTTGTTGGGTACTCAATGAGAGCTGCAGGTTCTGCATTGCATGTTGCCTGTGTGAAGGCTGGAGACTGAGTATATAAGGGCTGTGGAGTGAGTATGTTTTCTCATGCCAATAAAGCCCTTTGAATTGAGTAATGGCTTATATAGGGCACACCTAAACTGTGATTGGTCATTGGGTTGACTGAGTGGTGTGATGGCAAACACCTGTGTCATTGTGGATGCAGGGAATGGGAAATGTCCACCAGAGGCTGCCATTCAGACAGCATGAGATCATTCACAACAGTTGGTTCTAAAAGGACTCCTATAACTCAGTAGCCTGGTTAATAAACCAGACCGAATCAGCCGTTGGCAAAACAAAATTGCCTACCGGCGGATTTCGGTCTGGAGAGGCTCAATTGTACGCCCATTTTCTACACACGAGAACGTGTGCGCCCAATAGGGACACGGTATGCAATATGGGCGGGCTTTGGTACAGTGACGTTCAATGCTTGAGACCTTTGACTGACAGTAGCTCTGACCAATTGCGTCAAAGAGAAAATGTTTCCCTGGAAATGAAATCCAAGCTGAGCCTCCCCAGACTAATATCCCGCGGATCCGTGCGATATTAGTCTGGTTTATTAACCAGGCTAATAACTCAGGCCCTTATTCCACCAAAATAACGTTGCTTCCAGAACTGGTTCCATTCTAGATTCTTGCAACCTTGGTGCTTTCACGGAGGAACCCATGCATGCACGGCCAGTTCCGAACCAACTAGGGTTCTAACCAATTCATTTTCAGTGGAGTTCAATATCAGCACCCTGACTCAGAATAGAGCAGATCGAGGCAGAGCCTTAATTCATTAAATTAGCATCATTGGTAACAAAGGAGAAGGAAGTAAGGCAAAGGCCCAAATGACCAATTGGGAGAAAACAAACAAAACAAGAAGCATACTGGTCCCACTGTGAATACAGATGCTCATTATGGACTCTGCTCAGATGTTTGAACAGCTGTCCTAAATCTGTCGTATTTTATTGTATTTATTATAAAAAAATATATATTATTTGTTTTGCGGTATTTTCAGTGTAAAATCAGGCATCACACCATCAAGGCTTGCCAAAATACATTTCTGTCGACAAAATCAATTTGGTCGACTAAAATGGAAACTTTTCAGTTGACTAAAATATGACTACAATAAATTACATTGTATTCAAAAGACAAAAATGACTAAATTGCTGTCAAAATTATTAACACAGTGTCCAACTTGTTGAGGTGGTAGCCTACTCATTATAGTATATGGGCAGCCTGTAACTTCCATGGACATAAATGGCCATCCCCAAGACACAGACTGAGTGGTAGCACCTCGCCTACAGAATTGTCCCGGAAACATTGGTTTTGGAACATCTGTTTCGCTTCACTGGGCTCAGAGAAAACATTGCTTCCATTGCCATAACCAATTAATCACGTCAAAGGTGAACACAAAAGCACTCAAAAGCAATCTAAACAGTAAATAACATTAAAAAACACAAACATTTTTAAGAAACATAACGCCGTTTTAATAGATACCAAACAGCAAGAGACAAATCATTTAATGAACATTGGAACTTTGTATAAAATCAATCAATATAAAATAATATTGATATTATGTAAAATATTGAAATGTACAATTCATGATAAAAAAAAAAAGGTTCATATAACTGAACAAGTTTCTAATTGTGATGGCAATATAAAATTGTGATAATAAAAGTAAATTCCGGATACTGGAACTTCACTTTGAGTGTAGTGGAGTATTTCTACATTGTGGTATTGATACTTTTAGGCTTTAACCCATTATGACCGGGCACCCATTTTGGTGTCGGCATCATGTTATGCTTTAGCTATTGAAAAATAGCAGATCTACAAGCTCATATCGCGCCACCGAGTGGCGCGATACGAGCTTGTAGGTCTGCTATTTTTGAAAAAAATCGAAGAACGACTGACATTTTTAGAATCTGATCTCAGGTCAGAATGGGTTTAATCAGACCAGTGTGTGTCCGGCGGAAACCTCGTATGAATCTGATCTCAGGTCAGAATGGGTTAAACATGTGAGTACTTCATCCATCACATGCAGTTTGTTTTGGTAGCCCCAAAAAACAGGGCATAAAGTCCTTTAGTAACAGTCCAGCCATGCGTAGTTCAGCAGCACTCTGTTCACGCGTCAGGACTGATAGTGATACTCGCTTTGTCTGGCGCCATTCGAGAAGTACAAGTAGCCGTGGTTCTGGAACGCGGCGTCCACACTGTACCCGATGCCCGGGAAGTCCTTGTACACGGACCTGGGGTACCCTCGGTCCATTGTGAACGAGCCCTCGTCGAAGCTCCAGTACAGGTTCTTGGAGAAGAAGAGGGTCTTTCCCGCGGACGGTACGTGGACGGCGGCGTCGACGTCCGAGACGTAGGAGGGGAAGCCCAGGGTGGACAGGGGCTTGGGGAAACCCCGCAGGACCGTGGTACCTCGGGTTCCCCAGTACTGACGACCGTGGAAGAAAAAGACGGTGTCCTTGCCTATATAGGCAGAAAGTAGTAATAAAGGGAAGTTAAAGGGGTAGTTCACCCCCCCCAAAAAATGCTTATTTTCTATTAATTACTCACCCCATGAAGCCTTTGGAGATTGTTTTTGTCGCATTCCTATATACGCCAAAAATGTGATGACCGGCTGAGACTCAATGGAGATTTGAGACATTACATTTTTGGCTTAGGAGGACAATTATTATTATTATTATTATTATTATTTTAAATTGAATGAATTCAAGGCTCCATGATCTACAAACGTGTGCAATTGGATCTACAAAGCTTGTACATTTTCGAATACTTTTCGAATCGTTTTCACTTTCAAACAAGCACAGAAGAATAAACATACTCAAGTAAAGTAAAAATGACCTAAAAATCATATAGTATTTGAGTCAATGTACATAGTTACTTTTCCCACACTCTTTGTTTACCTTTGTGTTCGTACGCGGCACTGACGCGGCTGATCCGAGGCCACGTCAAGCTGATTCTCTTCATCGTCAAACCGTTGCCGTTCTTCTTCCAGTAGTGGCCATTTTTGAAGAAGTACAGCTCGTTGCGGATGGTGGTGGCCGCGTCGAACTCCAGGTCCCGGTCGCATCTGGTCGGAGGAGGACGTGGCGCGGGTTTGGGTTTGGGGTCGGGTTTAGGCTTGGGCCGGGGTGGTTCGGGTTTAGGCTTGGGCCGGGGTGGTTCTGGTTGGGGTTTAGGCTCGGGCCTGGGGTCGGGCCGGGCGGTCCGGGTGCCGTACAGAGCCTGCACTCCTCTGCGGTCGTCGGCGGGCAGCACGTAGCCACGTGTGTCAACGTAGCGGTAGGTGGGGAACATCAGCGCTGAGCGGTCCTCAGAGTGACCCAGGCCTGTAGGGGTCAAAGGTTATTAGCCCATTCTGACCTGAGATCAGATTCATACGAGGTTTCCGCCGGACACACACTGGTTTGATTAACCCATTCTGACCTGAGATCAGATTCTAAAAATGTCACAGTCACTCTTCGATTTTTCAAAAATAGCAGACCTACAAGCTCGTATCGCGCCACTCGGTGGCGCGATATGAGCTTGTAGATCTGCTATTTTTAAATAGCTAAAGCATAACATGATGCTGACACCAAAATGGGTGCCCGGTCAGAATGGGTTAGAGTCATCATTTACTAGTTTAGTAGTAAAGGGTCTGTTTTAGTTTCATTTTACTGTTACTTTTAGTTCATTTGTATTGGGGGGAGGAGGGTGTGCAACATTGTTTTCTCGCTCAACACTAAACAAACCAACATACAGTAAATGGTAAATGGTGCATTTATATAGCGCCTTTATCCAAGGCGCTTTACAGAGATTGTGCATTACATTCACCCATTCACACACACATTCATACACCGATGGCAGCGGAAACCATGCAAGGCACCAACTAGCACATCGGGAGCAATTAGGGGTTCAGTGTCTTGCTCAAGGACACTTCGACAGTAACTCTGGGGGAGCCCGGGTTCGAACTGGCAACCTTACAGTTGCCATCCAGGCACTCTACCCCTGAGCCACCGCCGCCCCATACAGTGTAAGTGTACAGTATATCATTGCACTATAGGGTAGTCAGGGGCGAGAACTGACTAACCTTGCTAAATGATGTATGCATGTTGTGAGTTTGTAGATTGTCTATTCTCCCTATTGTCGAAGATTTTTGACAATTCCTGGGGTCTTAGAACTGACATGCAGCCAAAATATATCGGAAGACAATTATCTTGTCTTACAGTAAACCCCCTTCCTTTTTCCATGATTTGAATGTTGTTGTTGTTATTTTTCATGTTATGATTATGAATTGAATATCCTGGACCTGAATGGAAACAAGGAGGAGCAAGGACTTTTTTCGGTGATATCCTTTTAGACTATTAAGTAAGTCAGAGAGGCTTATTGTCAGTATCCGCCAGGGTGTGGGAGTCTATCTCCGTTTCAATGCGCTAGACCTCTGGGAGATGGAATGCTGAGGTGGAGCGCCACACCTACCATCAGCTCCCAGTACTGACCACACAACATCAAGCCGCGCTACTCATATACGCTGAGTTGGCAGTGCCTGGGATCAAACCTTAGAGTATATATATTTATAGAGAAGGCACCCAGAGGAAATATTGAGGCGAAATGGACATAGTGGCCGAATGAAGGTATTGCAGCCTGGCCCCAAACACATGAACGCGCTGTCCGTTGACTATCATTGTACACGTTCACGACGGACGACGCTCGTGCGCGTTCAACGGCAGCGCGTTCATGTGTTTGGGGCCACTCACCATTGCAATCCGTCCCAGAATGCACTCTGTTCCTACCAGGAAGGAGGAGTGAATCCGCCTCATGCGCTTTTGAGCAACTCAATGCAAGTGGATGGGAGGAGAACTCGGGTGTCTTCTCTATAGTTATTTATACTCTATGGATCAAACCCATGGAAAGGAGAGTGCTCTACCGACTGAGCAAAACCGGACACAAATCTGACTAATAAAGTATTCAATCAATCAATCAATCAATCAATCAATCAATCAATCAATAACCTCACCTAGGGCGTGGCCTAGCTCGTGGGCGGCCACCAGGAGCAGGTTGATGCCCCTCTGGCCCAGCACCCACTTCTCGTCGTCGTCGAAGTGGGTGTCGCCTCCTTCGCCCGGGCCCGGCGCGTTGGCGTGGGCCAGCACCCCGCCCGGCCCGTCGAATGGGTAGAAGTCCCCATGGTGCCTGGCTTTGAACAGCAGCATGATGTCTGCTGTACCACTGGAGATCTACATACATACATACATAGATAGATAGATAGATAGATAGATAGATAGATAGATAGATAGATAGATAGATAGATAGATAGATAGATAGATAGATAGATAGATAGATAGATAGATAGATAGATAGATAGATAGATAGATAGATAGATAGATAGAATATTAATAATAAATTGATTTATTTAAAACTTTTCAAAAAACTATGAGTAGAAAAAAACCCCAAATCTAAACGTGCCCTCAAATTGAACACTGTGTCCATGACGTATACTGTACCTGCTTGAAGTCCAGCGGGATGACGTCGCTGTAGAGTTTGAAGGCGTGGGCGATGGTGGCGTCCACCTCCCTCCTGCTCAGCTGGTTGGTGTACAGGGTGATCCTGTAGGTCACCACGCTCTGCCGCCAGCGGGGGCGCCCGGGGAAGTGCTGGTAGTCGTCCACGTCGGGCACGCCGCAGCGGGGCTGCGACATGACCTCCAGAGTCCTGGCGTCCGGCCTGCCCGTCACCTCCAGCCCGAAGAAGCGCTGCATGCTCTCCAGCGTCTCCTCGAAGGAATGCATGGTGGCCTGCCTGCGTGCGGGGGTGCAATGGTTAATCTACTTAATCGATTACGATCGATTATGAACACACACGCACGCACGCACACACACACACACACACACACACACACACACATACCATATATATAATATATATATAATTTGTATAGTGCTTTTCCAAGTGCTCAAATTAAGTGCTTTACAATTCATTCATACATTGGGAGGTGAAGCGGCGAACAGGCGAAGCCAGCGTCCTCACTTCCCACATTCACACAGCAATGGTGGCAAGCTAACATGCACCGACCGACTCATTGGAGGCAATGTGTTCAGTGCCTTGCCCAGGGACACTTCGACATGTGGACACTAGGAGGAGCCGGGATTCGAACCACTGACCCACCACGGTGTGAAATGAGGGAAACAACAAACCCATGAAATGTAACAATGTGTATGTTATTGTTCTCTAATGCAATTCCAATAGTGAAAGCTGTGTTGTGTTTACCCGGCGAAGAAATGGCGGATTCGGCCAATTAAGCTGCGAATTACCCTTAAAGAATAAGTGAGTTGCAGCTCTACTTGCCTGGTGCTGGAGTTGAAACTGGGTGGCTGAGCGTTGTAGTAAAACTGTGAGAGGTAGTCCTCCGCCCGCTCTCTGTCGCTGGACACTACAATGTAAACAACAACAAACATAGTACACTGAAATAAACAATAAAAACAAGGGCTTTGCAGGAAACTATAACTAACTGAAACTATATTGTGGGTTTTTTTGTTTTGTTGTCCTTTTAGTCTTTGTTGAAAATGTTGAAAAGAAAGACGGTGACAAAATCTGATCTTCATTATGCTATTCTTGCTACTTGTCGGGCGTCGTTCAATCTCGAACCCCTGATGCATGCATAAGAAAAAAGATGCTAAACTGAAACTTAAGCCCTTTCAAAAACATAAAAAAACTAAGTCAATCTCAAACCCCTGACGCATGCATAAGAAAAGAAAATGCTAAAACTGAAACTTAATTAAGCCCTTTCAAAAACATGAAAAACTAAGGTAGCAAATACGCTTTAAAAGCTCATCAAAACTAAGCTGAAATGGAGAACTAAAAAGGTCAAAACAAAATACAAAAACAAAATGCTAAACTGTAATAACCTTGATTCACAGTCGGCGGTTCCGTCGGAGCGCCGTCGCAAAGCCAGGAAGACGCCATCATGATCAGGACGGTAGCGACCGCTCCGTGATCCATGCTGCTACTGTAGCTCACACCTGAGGGGGAAGAGGTCAGGGTCAGGGGTCACCTACATGTCCAGTGTACACACGGACAAATGTGGCTTTACTTGGTCTTGATTTTCTTTTTTTACAAGATATTTATAAGAGCTAATTAGTAATTACTGAATGTCAAGTCTCCAGGTTTCCTTCAGAATATGTAGGACACACATTTACTACGACACATATGGCACATTAGGAGTCCAACTAGTACTAGCCCATTCTGACCTGAGATCAGATTCATACGAGGTTTCCGCCGGACACACACTGGTCTGATGAACCCATTCTGACCTGAGATCAGATTCTAAAAATGTCAGTCGCTCTTCGATTTTTTCAAAAATAGCAGACCTACAAGCTCGTATCGCGCCACTCGGTGGCGCGATATGAGCTTGTAGATCTGCTATTTTTTCAATAGCTAAAGCATAACATGATGCTGACACCAAAATGGGTGCCCGTTCAGAATGGGTTAACCCTGAGAGTACAAATGGAAGTATTGGCATCAAAATATACCAGTATCAAAGTAAAATGACTAACATGTGTAGTAAAATAACTGATCTACAAGCTTGGGAATTTGCAGAAAATAGCTGATATAAAAGCTCACAATGTAGTATGCATCGCAATGTGACGGGGGCTATTTTCAAATACCCGAACTACTGTATAAAATATGGATGGTTAATGTATAATAATAATAATAATAATAATAATAATAATAAATAAATAAAAAAATAATATATAGGCCTATCTAAAAAACCTATACTAACTATCAAATAACAAAAAGGACAATATTTACCTCTGTGAAGCGTAGTGGAGTAGAAGCAAAAGTATCAATAGTAGGAAAATACTCAAGCAAAAAATAAAGTTGCTTAAGTACAGTTACTTGTCAGAGTACACGTACTTTCCAATTCTATAGCTATACAACCTTCTCCTATCCACAGAGAAGAGGGTCTGACAACTCCCAAACCCTCTGACACACCTCCTTATATAACCAGGGATCACAACGTTCGTCTGCGTGTGTGAGTGAGGCTGTTCGTCATTTCCCCCGCTTGGGGTGCGTACAGTACAGTACGTGCTGCGTTGCGTAAACGCTTACCGTAACGGGGGGGGTTGAAAGTGGGAAGGAGGAATGTGTAGCCCGGGGCTGATGTATCAACGGTTCATTCTTTAGATCAGTGGTTCTCAAACCTTTTTTTTGGCTCAGGGCCTGTAAATAACCTTTTCATCCTGAATTACATTGTTTTGCACCACCTTCATTTGGTGTCAAATATATAACTCTTTCCCCCCTTAGATATACAATGGCACGAGGAAAACACAAAAGAATATCTGTTTCCATTCGGACAGATCGAAAATAACTTTTGTACCTGGAGTTTAACCAGACGATCTATAAGCTCACAACGTGTCGCAACGCAACACGATGTAACCTTGTAGATTTTGTGACCGTGTTATTTTTGATGAAGAGACTTAAAGGACCACTTCACCACTTCACCACTCTTCAAACAATTGGTCCTCACTAATGATGGTGATAAAATAGCACTTTGTTATCCTACTCAGTCTGTGTCTCATGGGAGGGCTGTGGGCAGTTCAGAAACCCATCCACCAGTGACATCATCGATGGGGAATCCAAGCTAATAGAATTAGCAGGCTTTATATTCCTGAAAAGTTGCATTGCAAAAATCCATAAACGCCATGAAGGTTTTTTTCTGGCATGATGTCAGAATCCTAAAACACAGTTTAGTGAACTGTCAGAGATGTTGTGAAATGTTCTGGCAAAGTGCTGACAACAGTGGAACTTCCCCAAAGCTGAGATCAAAATAATGACTCATGCTGTTACGGCTATTGTATGTATCTGTTGTTAGCCTGTGTTGTTGTTAGCTGTAATAGCTGTAGTTTGTCACTAGCAGATCTGATCGACAGGTGCTGTGTTGTGTTATTAGCTAGGTATTCATTGAATAAAGCTCCTCTCCTCTCCTCTCCTCTCCTCTCCTCTCCTCTCCTCTCCTCTCCTCTCCTCTCCTCTCCTCTCCTCTCCTCTCCTCTCCCCTCCCCTCCCCTCTCCTCTCCTCTCCTCTCCTCTCCTCTCCTCTCCTCTCAGTTGTGTTATGTAAGACAGCTGCCTGATCACTGACCTCATACTGTAAGCACTCTACTATATACTGTGTCTGTGTGTGTGTGTGTGTGTGTGTGTGTGTGTGTGTGTGTGTGTGTGTGTGTGTGTGTGTGTGTGTGTGTGTGTGTGTGTGTGTGTGTGTGTGTGTGTGTGTGTGTGTGTGTGTGTGCATGCGTGCATGCGTGCGACGTGCGTGCCTGAGCATGGTCATGCACGTGTCCCTGCATCACCATGCACATGAGGTGACTTTATCAATGTCACAACCATGACTCACCTTTACACTATTGTGATAACTTAATATTGTGACTGATAACCTAATCCAATGAGTGGCACCCAGACCCCCACCAACTGATTGGAACTATACCGGTGGTAATATTCACCAAAACCAGACCAGAACTCCCACCACAAAACTCCCGGTAGTCAATTTTTTGCAACCACTATATTAATGTATTTCCTACAGCAATAAGTCCAAAAATCTGAATTAACTTGCTTTTGGTCAAAATCTTCTGATATCTAAGTAAAGTAGGTCGGGAGAGGCCGGCTTATTGTCGGTATCAGCCAAAACGCAGGAGTCTGTCACTGTCACAATGGATTGCTGAGGTGGACCTCCACACCTACCATCAGTTCCCAATACTTACCACAAGAGCTTGCTGCTCCAAGCCGTGCTACCCATACACTGAGTTTGCGGTGCCCGGGATCGAACCCATACACTGAGTTTGCGGTGCCCGGGATCAAACCCATACACTGAGTTTGCGGTGCCCGGGATCGAACCCATACACTGAGTTTGCGGTGCCCGGGATCAAACCCATACACTGAGTTTGCGGTGCCCGGGATCGAACCCATGCACTTGTGGTCCAAAGGCGAGATCTCTACTGAGCTACAAGGACACAGATATCTAAAACCCTAACCACTAAAACACTATACAAGCACTCCATGTAAAATAGCAGAATAACAAAAACAGACGATATACGAGCTTGTAGATCGGCTATTATTGCTGAAAGTGTGCCTATTATTGTTAAAACTCGGGTAGTCGTTAAAAGTGTGATTTCTCCCTCTGTCATTTCCTCATATTTCTAGTTTATGTCATGCAAATTTGTCCAGTGCATGGCCTATACTGCAGGCCTGGTAGACTAGATTTAGAAGACATTTTGATGCTCTTGCTACTGAAATTTATATGGTGAAATTGATTGATTGATTGATTGAAATATTTATTAACAGTTTGTAGAATTTACAGTACATTTCAAGCACAAACTCAATACAAAGACTGTCAACTGTGAGTGGACGACCCAATTAAGCATTACACTTGTTTACAACAGGGTCCACATTGTTCAATTCATCAAAACATTTAAAGACATACACCCATTTAGAGACATACAAATAGACATTTCTATGTAGCTAAAGAACAGAACAGGAATTCATCATATGGGAAGCAAAAAAGGGAAAATATACAAGCACTGGGAAAATATACAATATACAATATACAGTGAGGGAATGGGGTGGGGGGGTGGGGGGGATTCAGATTTTACAGAGGCCAGTTTCGAATTGCAGCCGTCCGTAGGTGCACTTTGAGAGCGGTTTTGAAGGAGTCAAGGGATTCACATGTCTTAATGACTGTTGGTAGGGCGTTCCACATTTTGGTGGCATAGGAGCGAAAAGAATTTAGTCCCTTGTTTGTGCCGAATCTGGGTTGTACATGGTTTGTTGCACTCCCTCTGGTGTTGTGGGTGTGGACTTCGTTTACATTAAGGAAGTATTTAGACAGGTACATGGGTATCTTGGTGGTGTATCGAATCTTGTGGACCAGACCCATTGCAAGATGCTGTACTCTGTCGACGACCCTAAGCCATCCCAGCCTGTCAAAGTGGGCAGGGGTGAGGTGGGTTCGGGGGGTGAGGCCAAGTAGGAGCCTGACCAGTTTGGAATCCCATCATTTAGCAATTATTTTCGCTCCTATGCCACCAAAATGTGGAACGCCCTACCAACAGTCATTAAGACATGTGAATCCCTTGACTCCTTCAAAACCGCTCTCAAAGGGCACCTACGGACGGCTGCAATTCGAAACTGGCCCCCGTAAAATCTGAATCCCCCCACCCCCTTTTCCCCTCACTGTATATGTATCTTTTCCCTTTTTGCTTCCTATATGATGAATTCCTGTTCTGTTCTTTAGCTACATAGAAATGTCTATTTGTATGTCTCTAAATGTTTTGATGAATTGAACAATGTGGACCCTGTTGTAAACAAGTGTAATGCTTAATTGGGTCGTCCACTCACAGTTAACAGTCTTTGTATTGAGTTTGTGCTTAAAATGTACTGTAAATTCTACAAACTGTTAATAAATATTTCAATCAATCAATCAAAGCATGCATGTCTATGGGGCAGAAGGACAGCTTGCCCTGTCTCCTCGCTGCTAACGTGACAATTGGACAAGGACGGTTTGGGGAGGGACTTAGCGAAGGGAGGATCAAACTAGCGCTGGAAACCGATGCCAACTTCCTATTGGTTCAGCAACTTAGGTGGGCGCCTCCCAACCCCCCCCCCTGATCACGAGGCTACTTTTCTTGTGTCAAGAATTTACATTAATTATCTTTGTCTCCCTCTCTCCTTCCTTCCTCCCTTCCTCCCTCCCTCCCTCTCTCTCTCTCTCTCTCTCTCTCTCTACCCCCCCCCCCGCCTCCCTCCCTCTCTCTCTGTGTCTCAAAGAGTGTGATAATAAAGAGGATGTGTCTGTCTCTCATCCTGGGGCCCCCGAGGCCCCTGGAGCCGGGCTCTGCCGTGCTGAGGGCCCAGACTCTGCTGTGGTTCCAGAGGAGTCAGCTGCCCCGCCTGCGTCAGCCCGGACAGCCCCTGCCCTGCTGGCTGCACGGCTTCGCTACACGCAGGTCACTATATAGCGCCGTTATTATCCCATTTTCATTCATTTTTTCTTTTTCTTTTAGGTTTTATGACTTAAATTAAACCCAAACAACCTGAACTTTGAACGTTCAGACCACAGAAAATCTACTGAATGTTTTGTTTTGGGGGTTTTTTTCTGCGAGTACAAAGCCATTGACGGTCACATTATTTTTGTGTTATCAATATCGGATGGGGGGGGTCTGTAACCAAACACGAAGATTTTTGAGAACTTGTACTAAGGGTGCACGATTATGAAATTCTGACCGATATCCGATCTCCGATTATTTGCAGGGTCATATCTGTCATATCTGTCCAGAGATAAATTAATACATTAATAAATGGGTCTGTGAGCTATAATGCCTGTCAAGCTGGGGGTTCTTGAAAATAAATGAGGCTCATACATGACTCATGAGTCATAACCACAGAGGAACTAACTCGTCACCACACACAACCACCTCTCACAAATAAATCAGGGAACTGCTATAGTGTGTGTGTGTGTGTGTGTGTGTGTGTGTGTGTGTGTGTGTGTGTGTGTGTGTGTGTGTGTGTGTGTGTGCGTGTGCGTGTGCGTGTGCGTGTGCGTGTGTGTGTGTGTGTGTGCGTGTGTGTGTGTGTTCCTAAATAACCACCAAAAATAAACAACCTCATATCTCTGTATTTCAACATTGTGACACATTGTGACACATTGTAGATTGAAGGTCACGCGTGTTGTGTTCCTCTCACAGGGAGGCGGAGGACATGCTAAAGGGGAAACCACAAGGCTGCTTCCTGCTCAGACTCAGCGAATCCAAGATCGGCTTTGTTCTGTCATACAGGTATACACGCAGTGACGCGCACACATTCTTTAAACCCATTCTGACCTGAGATCAGATTCATACGAGGGTTCCACTGGACAACACACTGGTCTGATTAACCCATTCTGACCTGAGATCAGATTCTAAAAATGTCAGTCGTTCTTCGATTTTTCAAAAATAGCAGACCTACAAGCTCGTATCGCGCCACTCGGTGGCGCGATATGAGCTTGTAGATCTGCTATTTTTCAATAGCTAAAGCATAACATGATGCCGACACCAAAATGGGTGCCCGGTCAGAATGGGTTTTAAGCACTCTTTACATTATATTTGTGTGCATTTGGGAGCTAAAATGTACAGTTCACTTAAACATAATTAACATGCCCACATCATGTTGCGTGCCTTACAAGCATTGATAGGCTACTGTACTCACATCATGAATTTAAATAATTTCAGAAATCATAGCAGGTATACTGTAGACCATAGATATACAGTACCTGTCTATGCTGTACAACACAGCTTGGCTGCTGGAGCAATTAACGGGCAATAGTTGGCAGCAGGGGCTGCATCTGGCTCTGTTAATCAGGCGCCATTTGGTTCCATTTGTACACTCTCAGAGTTACACACCCGTAAGGGGCCATTTGGAACCCCCTAAGGAACCATGTGGACCACACTGGACCACCCTGGGCCGACCACACTGAACACAGCCATCATAGAGCACCGAAGTCCTGATGTAACTCGCTCATCCCTTCGATTCCCCTGGTTCGCGGAAATAATTTCTCTATGGAGAATAACATGATCTTAATATCGTCTACTATAAGCGTTGTGGTCCAAAAATAAACAAGCTGTCTCGGCGTTATTGTCAGGGAGGGGTCTCTGTATCGTTTGCAACAGTCAGTCACTCATATATGATACAGTCTGCTTCTAGCGAAAATCTAACTAATTCAGCAGCAGTAACATTAGCGTTTTCTCTCAGTCAGTTGATTCTTCATATCCATATGAGTGAAGCGGCCGGGGTGACATGTTCATTTTTCAAACACAGTTCTTATATGAAGCGATCTAAAAATCCTCCTATGGCGATTTCAATGCAAATAAACAAATACATGAACCTGGGGACTGACGCCCTCTACTGAAAGTGACGTCAGACTTCGGGGCTCTATTAGGTATCATTGGTAATGGTAACACATGTGAAGGAAGTAAAGAAGAGGCCCAATTTATTTCCAATAAGACTGCTTGTCATTTACCTGTCCATTGTCCCTGATAAACAAATACATACCGGTATAGCCTACAAAACTGCATTATTGTCGCGGCCGGCAGAAACAAGCTAACTCCATTTTTCAGGTTTTTGATTTTGTTTTCTTCATACATTAGTGCTATTGAACACCCTTCACTGAACACAGTTGGTTAGAACTCCACATGATGTTTTTACTTGTATTTCCTGAAAACGTTTTACTGTCTTTACTGTCACGGGGCAGCCCGTGCCCTATACACAGACAATGATTGGGGACATGGCATAAACTTTACTACACCTGCTTCCAATTCATTATCATCAATTAGCCGGCTTGGAAGTGGCGGTTCAAGTTGTAGAGTGTATGTTCTATTTATTGATACTGTAACTGAAATGCATTGCTGAAGGATACTAATTGTTTTAAATGTATTTATTGATGTGAAGTTGAATTGATTGTGGGTCACCTCTCCCTCTGCAGTGGCATTCCTGTTGACTGGGAAGGTGCCAAGTGCTGCAGAGGAGGAGGGGTGTTTGATTCGAGAGCAATCTCATTTAAAACCAAACTATAGTTTGTGTATGAATGGACGTCCGGAATGTCATGTTTAAGTTCAGGTTAAAACCTTCAGTAATGGTGTGTTAACTCATTGGCCTTTGTATGCTTATGGTGAGTTAATTGAATTGCCAATTTGCTGTGATACAGTTTGGTATGTCTCTCTCCTATAAAGGGGAGACCGCAGCTGATGTGTGTTAGTTAGACCTTGGTTGACACACAGGTAACAGCCTAAGTGAGAGCTGCCAGGGCCCTTTGGAAAGTAAGGGTATTATGGCCTGTTACAGCTTCTCCTTGTTTTAGGTGTTGTTCAGTGTTGTCTTCAAGTGTGTTTATGTTTGTACATCTGTTATTTTGGCCAAATCTTGTTTTTCATCATTGTCTTTGCCGAGGCCGCACTGTACCATAATCTGCACGGGACTGGAAAGGTGAATAAAAAACCCTAAAAGGACTCTGCTGTCCTTTTGGAGCCTTGGTCGGTCGGCCAACTTCACAGTTACAGTAGGTGGTTTCTGCCAGACAGCAGAGATATGATGTATTGATTGAACAAGTAATACTTCTGGCTATTATTTTCACCACAGAGGGAGGGACAGGTGTCGTCATTTCATCATCGAGGAGGAGGTCGCCACGGGAAACTATCTCATCGCTGGGGAGGACAGTCGCCACAGCGACCTGGAGGCGCTCATCACTCACTATCGCCAACATCCTGTGGGTCCGTTCGACGAGATGCTCACTGAGCCCTACTCTCACCAGGTGACATTTTTTGAATCTGTCTCAGATCAAACAGTCCCTGCCCATGACGGAGATCTCTGTCAAGTCTAATCCAGCACTTTATCGCTGTTGATGGAGATCTCCGTCTAAGGGAGAAGTGATTAATTTTCCTTTCCCTTAGGCCTGTTGACAGGTGGATTCTCAGGCCTGTTTTAAAGGATGCCAGTGATGTGCAATTTTTTGAGGGAAGGAGTCAGGGCTAGCAAAATGGGTTGACAAAAGGTGGGTTATGGGCCCCAGGCTGAGAAGTAGTCAAATGTATTTGTTTAGGCAGGTTTGAATGAAGCTTTATAGTCTAAAATAATTACATTGGGATGTTGGACCAGGAGGTGGTTTGTCAAGAATACAGCCCAAATATGTAATCTCTTTTCTGGAGATTACTATGTCATAAACTCTCACCTTGAAAGTGCATGTGCATTGACCTTACTGAGGGAATGTGTGCGTGTGTGTGTGCGTTCGTGGGTGGGTGCATGCACGCGTGTGTGCAAATGGGTGAATTTACCATGTGTTTACCAAGAATCAATGATAATTTAATTTGATTGAACATTCATTAACCCATTCTGACCGGGCACCCATTTTGGTGTTAGCATCATGTTATGCTTTATCTATTGAAAAATAGCAGATCTACAAGCTCATATCGCGCCACCGAGTGGCGCGATACGAGCTTGTAGGTCTGCTATTTTTGAAAATTCGAAGAACGACTGACATTTTTTTAGAATCTGATCTCAGGTCAGAATGGGTTTAATCAGACCAGTGTGTGTCCAGTGGAAACCTCGTATGAATCTGATCTCAGGTCAGAATGCATGGGTTAATATGTTTTACCAACAACACACGTCTTTGCAATCTCTCCCTCAGTCTGGAGGTATTGTCGACGAGGAACTAGACGACGCGCTTAGTGTCAGCGTGACACATCCGTGTGAACAGAACCAACGGACGCCGTCGGCGTCGCCAGACAGTGACACACATGTCGTTCCCGATACAGTGCTGGAACTTGAAGCCCCGCCCCCTGCCACTGCAGTCCACGGTCAGTATAGGTCTTAGCTTATGGGGGGGGGGGAGGCGGGTTTCAGGTGGTTCCATTTGTATACTCTGAGGCCCCTTTTCCACCAAAATAACTTTGGTTCTAGAACTGGTTCCGTTCTAGATTCTTGGAACCTTGGTGCTTTCATGCTTCACGGAACCGGCGTCCATTTTTTTTGTTCCAGTTTGGTTCCAGTTCCTAAATTAAAGGACCACTTCACCACTTTTCAACCTATCTTCATATAATAGGTCCTCACTAATAATCATGAAAAAATGGCGCGATTTTTTTCTACTCTGTCTGTGTCTCATAGGAGGGCTGTGGGCAGTTCAGAAACCGTCTTCCAGTGACATCATCGATGGGGAATACAAGCTAATAAAAACTGCAGGCTTTCTAGTCCTGAAAAGTTGCAATGCGAAAATGGAAGCCATCGTTCTCACGATAATGAAAATCTAAAAATGTTTGTAAAAAAAATCTTGTTTAAAAAAAAATCTGCCAAATGATGATGTCACTGGAAGACGGTTTCTAAACTGCCCTCTTATGAGACAGGCTGAGTAGAAAAAAATCGTACCATTTTATCATGATTATTAGTGAGGACCTATTATATGAAGATAGGTTGAAAAGTGGTGAAGTGGTCCTTTAACTTTTAGGGTTCTGGACCGATTTATTTTAAGGGGAAAGTAACACTCAACTTGAACCGAACTGGTTCAACCCCGGTGGAAAAGGGGGCTTGAGAGTTATTGGGAACCATTGTTTTAGTTCACTATGATAGTAACCTTGCCCAGTCCGTCCTCCCAGACTCCAACCCAGTCCCAGAGTATGCTGTGGTCAAGAAGCTGCTGAGGAAATCCTGCTCACTACCTGAAAACCATGTGGGAGATGCTACAGCACCGCCGGACAATCCAGAGGCAAGACTGAAATAGAAAAAAAAGAAAACCCACAAATAAATAAATAAACAAATGACACATTCCTACAAACTTTTCAGAACAATTCCTTAAAAACAAAAAAAACAACATACCATTTTCAAAAGACAAATAAATAAATGGTAAAAAGGTGTGAGTGAAGCCTAAAGGGCAGTTCATACTGTCTCCGACCTTTTCGTCGGAAAGCTCCGGTACAACTACAACATGACGTCACTCGCAACTTCTGAAACGCATTCCTCCGAATTTCTGTTCTGAAAGCTGCACTCCCAGATGTTGTGACTCGCCAAACTCTACTTCACTTAATTTAAGTCTGGTCTTTCCGACGAAAAGTTCAGTGGTTGGAGACAGTATGGACTGCCCTTAAGGCCTGACTCACACCTTCGCAACAGATTGATGTATAGCTGATGCATGAGACTTATTGACTGATGCAAGCTCACAATGCATTTCCAATGGGAGTCACATGGTTTGACACAACATTTGTGTTGTATGAGGGGGTGGGGGCATAGAGTATATATATCTATAGAGAAGACACCCGAGTTCTCCTTCCATCCACTTGCATTGAGTTGCTCAAAAGCGCATGAGGCGATTTCACTCCTCCTTCCTGGTAGGAACAGAGTGCATTCTGGGACGGATTGCAATGGTGAGTGGCCCCAAACACATGAACGCGCTGCCGTTGAACGCGCACGAGCGTCGTCCGTCGTGAACGTGTACAATGATAGTCAACGGACAGCGCGTTCATGTGTTTGGGGCCAGGCTGCAATACCTTCATTCGGCCACTATGTCCATTTCGCCTCAAGATTTCCTCTGGGTGCCTTCTCTATAAATATATACTCTAAGGGTGGGGGCAGTCGGAACACAGCCGAAAGCCGTACAACAAAAATGTTGTGTCAAACCATGTGACTTGGAAAATGCATTGGGGCGGCCATTATAGTCCAAAACGTAAATAAGGACGGAGCGATCGGAGCGCACTGTACGTGACAAGATGTTCGATATGAATTATCAGACATGATTTAACTTCAAGCTCCTAAGTTAGTCTAATTGAAAACACACGTCCCTGCTTCTGGTGACTGATATTGTTAATTGTCCTATTACATTTTCTTTTCTTTCTTATTATTGTTGTTGTTGTTGTTGTTCCCAGGAGGTGTTTCCAGTCCACCATGGGCCAGCAGGTGCTGAATATGCCCGGGTCAACAAACGTCCTCGCACCCGGGCTCACGTTGACTCCTCCCCCTATGTCAACGTGCCAACAGCACTGGCCCGCCAGCCAGCACCCCAACACGTACTGACATTTGTTTTTACTTATAATAATTAAATAAATAGTCGCAATACCACCATGTAGAGATACACTGAATCATTTTATTTGAGTCAAAGACAGTACAAGCGTATACTGTCATTGCATCAAATATACTTAAATTAGCTAAAGTAAATGTACTTGTGCAGAATGTTCCAGACCATTTCACAAAATAAAATCTACATTCTACAAGCTTCACAATGCGTTGGATGCGAGATGTTGATTGTAGATCTGCTATTTAGTATAACCATAACGTGTGTTTTTTAAATAATTGTAATGAGATGCCGTGGCATTGAAAAATGGACATGCACAAGTAAAGAAAAAGTACCTAAAAATGATCCTTAGATCAATATAGTTGAGTATTTTGTACCTTTTTTCCCTTCACTGCCGACAGGACGTGTTGTCAGAGCTCCTGCAGAGACCAGGAGGCCAGGGAGCCAGGGGAGAGCCCGGCTCCTACTGGAGCGTGGAGCCCCCCATGGAGCATACCTATGAGGAAACCCCTCGTCTGGCTGTCAGAGATCATACCTATGAGGAAACCCCTCTTCTGGCGGTCAGAGACCAGAGCAGCACTGAGCAGATTGACTTCTACGCTATGGGCAGGTGGACGGACATACACGCAAAAACCTGTAAGTACTGATCCATCCATCCATCCATCCATCCATCCATCCATAACCGCTTATCCAGAGTCGGGTCGGGGTGGGTAACAGTTCCAACAGAGATTTCCAGACATCCCTTTCCCAGAGTAACATTAGCAACTTCCTCCGGGAACTACCCATAGATCCGAAGTCCCGTTAGTCCGAACATGCACTGCTCCCGTGCTTGCGGTTAGGTTTAGGTTTGCTCCCGTGCTTGCGGTTAGGTTTAGGTTAGGGTTAGAGATAGGGATAGTAATTTCGGAACAATGAACCTTCTGACTAATGACACGGCACCCTTCCTCCTGGGGCATCCCGAGGCGTTCCCAGGCCAGTGTGGAGATGTAATCCTCCCATCTGGTCTGCCACAGGGTGTCCTCCCAGTTGGACGTGCAGCGAGGACCGTAGTTCGTAGGGAGGCGCTCGGGATGCATCGTACTGTCGTACTAGATACCCCAAACCAATAGCAACATTTTCCAGTACTTTGAAGATTTATTTTTCAATGTATCTTCATATAATTGGTCCTCACTTATGCTCATTATAATAATATGGTACCATTTTTGTCTACTTGGTCCGTATCTCAGAGGATGGCTGTTGGACATTTCAGAAACCTGTCTACCAGTGACATCATCCATCTAATAGAAACTGCAGGCTTTTTATTCATTTTAAGTGTCCATTTGGTTCTATTTGTACACTCCCTGTGAATTCAAAGCTTCATAGACAGGGAAAAGTCATTTTAGGGGTTATATTATAATATAAATAACTGATGTACAAGCACAACAATGTGCACAATGTCCTCTAACCTTAGTTTAGTCCAACGCTGCCCCAAAAGAGTCAAATTAATGCTAATACAACTAATACAAATCGGGGTACTTAACTCAAGTAAAGTAGAAGAGTTGTGTGAGCATTGTTTCAAACATGGCAGTCAAAGTTTTTATTTGGAAAGATACCGGTTTAGTATTTCTTTCCCCCCCAAAAAATGTAAACACACTTTAAACCATTACACTAGCTATTTCACTTCCCATTGTCATTGTATGAACCTGGAAGGAAGTTAGTCTGCACCTTGTACAAATTGAAAATATACACAAGAAAATAATCCACATAAAGACAGAAAACAACTCAAATGTACAAATTGGAAAGAACTGTCTTCTTTTCTGTTTGCAGTGAGCTTTGGTATGAGTCCATTCCTGTGTTCATTGTCCATAACACAGCTCACTGGTATCGTAAACACTAAACATCTGACTTGTAATTCAGCTGTAGCCGACCGATATGAATTATATCAGTCATTGTTACATTTTTCTTCTGTATCTGCAATTATGCAGCTGATGTGTTCTCATTTTTAACCTTTGATATCAATTATTGTTCAAATTGAATTCAAAATGGTGCCATTTCTTTTATAATTACGTGACAAAACATTAATAATCGATGGTCTAGGACAGACAGTGGTTCTAAACCCGGGACAATATTTTGCGGGGTTCCCAGATAACAGTAAAGTGAATATTTAAGAACGTTTTTTAATACTAAATGAAAAAGGTCTGAATTGTCAAATAATATAAACATTTAGCAAATAGCCTCTCTACCAGCTTGGCTATATTTTCACCATATTTGGAACTGAAACTAAATGTAATGGCTCAACTCCTACAATACTTGTCGGGTTGAGGTTCCCCAGTTCAAATATGATTATTTTGGGGGTTCAATAAGCCTGAAAAGGTTGAGAACCACTGGTCTAGGTTTAGTTTACAGCCCCAGAGAAGAATAAAAATAAATAAAAATCTCAAATAAATAAATAAAATCGTCATCGGAGCCGGACTCTGTAAATTACAGACACAGGAAATATGTGTGACACCTCAAACTCTGGGGTCAGAGGTCAAACTCTGGGGTCAGAGGTCAAACTCTGGGGTCAGAGGTCCACATCATCCTGTGAAACCCTGACATGAAGATCTCGTTGTGCAAAACAATAACAGCAAATCCATTTACAAATCACTTTATAAACCCAAACACAGCTCTCAGAGTATAATCCAAGTGACTTCTATGGAGTCGTATCCTAATTTCTTAAAGAATAAAATAAAATGATATGCAAAAGTAACTTTTTTATTCACTTCGCACCAAAACCTGCATGAACACGAGCTCAGTTCTATACAATAAAGAAATCTGTGAAAATGCAACATTTGGGGATAACGACTGGATACCAGACAGACACTTTGATTACACTCTGGAGCTTAAAACTTATTTTTGATAGTTTAGCTTTTGTGTAATCCTGGCTTAATTGACTTCAATTAACCCATTCTGAACGGGCACCCATTTTGGTGTCAGCATCATGTTATGCTTTAGCTATTGAAAAATAGCAGATCTACAAGCTCATATCGCGCCACCGAGTGGCGCGATACGAGCTTGTAGGTCTGCTATTTTTTGAAAAATCGAAGAACGACTGACATTTTTAGAATCTGATCTCAGGTCAGAATGGGTTAATCAGACCAGTGTGTGTCCGGCGGAAACCTCGTATGAATCTGATCTCAGGTATTTTCTTTGTGGATTGTTCATTCACCGTAAAGGAACGGTACACTCTCCAGAGTTATGGGGAGTCCCTGAGAACCACTGCCATAAGAGAATGCAACAAAAATAACCCTGTGAATTCAAAGCTTCACTTCAAAGCTTGCACCCCTAAAAGTGATTTTAGGGGTGCAATTCTCCTTTAACTTGCATTTGATTAAAGCTAGAAAATTCCAAAATAGCTAGCGTCACAACAATTAGCATTTTCCTTTTTCCTCTTTTTTTTTGTGAAGATTTTCACATATATCCAGTTGATCAAAACTGGAATGTCAGGTTTAAAGTGGCTGAAAATCAGGACACATCAACTGCCAAATTAACGATACCGATGTCGTAAAAAATACAGTAAAATAATCGCCCAGATGTAACAATCCAACCGATATATCTGGCTTCACAACAAACTGGTGCAACATCTTAAACCTTTACAGGTCTGCTGTAACTCTGAAAGTGTACAAATGGAACCAAATTAACCTGTGAGGGTTAATTTGGTTCCATTTGTACTCTCTCAGAGTTATAGGGGATCGTTGAAATTAAAATAGGTGGAAAACCATCGCCGTAAAGGCATACGACAATCACAATTCCCCATGAATTCACAGATTCTTTTTAGGGGTAAAATACTCCTTTTAGTCACACTCAACTTTTATTCTGCCAAGGCTTCTCAATTAGAAAGGAGCGTCTTTTACTTATTTTTTATCTCAAATAATTGCGATTAGACGACTACGTAATAATTGTGCCAACCCTATCCATTCTCATCTAAATGCATTGGCAGCATCCGCCCCTTACAGTGTGGTGTGACCACGCCCTCAACAGCTCCTCGAGCGCTGGGTTCAGGGGTGATCTAATGCCCTCGAGCGCTGGGTTCAGGGGTGATCTAATGCCCTCAAGCGCTGGGTTCAGGGGTGATCTAATGCCCTCAAGCGCTGGGTTCAGGGGTGATCTAATGCCCTCAAGCGCTGGGTTCAGGGGTGAACTGTAGCCCTCACAACTCATCTATACAGGCAAGGAGCGAGCATTCCGACGGCAATATCACGCGAAGGTCCGGATATGGAGCGTCGGTCATTGCGTTGAGACATAGCCTGAACCAATCAAATAACCAATAAATAGTAGCGTATAGATCTCAACCAGTGTTTGGGGGCCGTGAAACCTCGTCTCTGCGAGCGAATATAGGAGGGGTGGACGACGACGCTGCACGGCACGTTGTCGCTCGCAGTACATCTGGACAATCTTATTGAAAAACGTGTATCTCTATTGAGATTTCATCGTTCGCTCGCTGGCATCGCTGGCAGTGTAGATGAGGTGTAAAGCTGTGTGTTCAGGGGTGAACTGTAGCCCTCAAGCAGTGGGTTCAAGGGTGAACTGTAGCCCTCAAGTGGTGGGTTCAGGGGTGAACTGTAGCTTGTGCAGCACGGTCAATAGTTCTATCTTGGCCAGGCTTCTCTTTTCGGGGGGCAGCGCCTTCAGCATGGGCGCCAGGCTGAGCAGGAAGGACTCCTCAGCGTCCGGCTGCTTGTTCAACACCGACATGGCGTACTCCTCAAACCACTCGTCCGAGTTGGACCCGCCTCCTCCTCCTCGCTCCGCCTTCCTGGGTGGGTGGAGCCATTTGGACATTGTAGTTGACGATTAATTGTCATACAAATAACGATTAAAGTGTTTTTTTTTTATATCAAATGTAATTATATTCCTGGTTGAATATGACAAATAGTACACACTAGCTTAAATTAACTAACTGTTTAGACTTATTTAAACACATCGGATTCCAATCTGGATGTGGCACAGATCTGATTCAGGTTGCATTTGGCTGCCAGTCTGAACACAGATCTGTGACAGATCCGATCTGGTCACTTGCAAATGCAGTGTGAACGGTCGGGCCAAACATTGTCGGGGTAAACAATACATTTGATACACAAACACAGCATAGCATCATTAGGTTCTCAGTACAAAATTCACATTGTCTCCCCAAAGAGACAGCAACGACATTAAAGGTAACACATTTGGTAGCCTGGGCACCATTTCATTTCGGTATATGATCCGGGCTGGAGCCGGATGATATGCTTACGTCATGTTGTAGGCAATGGTTTGCCTACAACAAACAGGATGAACAGGCGGCGACAACTTCCTTTTCCCTCTCAATAAAAGCTCTCGCTTAAGAGAGCTTTTATTGAGAGGGAAAAGGAAGTTTCCGCCGCCTGTTCATCCTGTCTGGCGACTACAAAATGACGTAACCACATCATCCGGCCCCAGCCCGGATCATACAGACTTTTGAAACAGAGACCAGGCTTTCCTCCGAGGCGGTGGAAAGCCTGGTGATGCGAGGTTACACATTTGGAGAGAAAAAAATAGTAATCATAAATAATAACAATAATAATAAAGTGAAGAAATGTAAACATGAAAGACAACATCTGATCGAGTAGTTCAGTCAACGGACATGAAAGAAAAAGGAAAGAGGGGAAAGGGGGGTGGTCTATCAAAATATCAGATTTGAGATATAAATCCGATTTGACTGGATGTGACTGCAGTCTAAATGGGCCCTGGGTCTCCCTGTTTCTCCAGCTATATAGTAAACAGAAAATACATTTTCAAACACACTTTTACCACCCTTAAACATTAATGATTGACTTTTTTTTTTAATAATGTAGTATTACCAATATATTTAATAATTTTATACTTTCAAAAACAAATTATTTGCAGAAATAGCAGATCATTAAAGGACAACTTTAGTTTTTTTCAACCAAGGTTCATGTTTTAGGTTATTAGAGAAACTAAAAGGTGAGTGTTAATTTTCTTTCATTTGCTGCTTTCTTTCGTTTTGGGGATTTTAGCGGTTTTTGACAGGGGGGCGGGGGCATTCGAGCATGGGGCTAAATGTGTATTTTTTTTACAAAATATTATGGCGATTTATTATTTTATTATTTACTATAGTCCTAATAAACCCCAAGAAATTACATCTGGCCAGAAAAGATCACAGGATCTATTGAATGTGACAAACTGACATATTGAGCCTATACACACAGTATAAGCCTTCCCCCAGTAGGCTACCTTCACATTCAGTAGATCCTGTGATCTTCTGTGGCCAGATGTAATTTCCTGGGGTTTATTAGGACTATAGTAAATAATAAATAAATAAATCACCATCAAATTTGGTAAAAGAATACATATTTAGCCCCATGCTCGAATGCCCCCGCCCCCCTGTCAAAAAGAGCTAAAATCCCTAAAACGAAAGAAAGCAGCAAATGAAAGAAAATGAACACTCACCTTTTAGTTTCTCTAATAACAACCTAAAACATGAACCTTGGTTGAAAAAAACTAAAGTTGTCCTTTAAGCTCACAACGCGTTGCACTGCAACATGTAGTGGTGATCTTGTAGATCAGCCATTTGTTGTAGATTGCCCATTTAAAACCCATTCTGACCGGGCACCCATTTTGGTGTTGGCATCATGTTATGCTTTAGCTATTGAAAAATAGCAGATCTACAAGCTCATATCGCGCCACCGAGTGGCGCGATACGAGCTTGTAGGTCTGCTATTTTTTGAAAAATCGAAGAGCGACTGACATTTCTAGAATCTGATCTCAGGTCAGAATGGGTTCATGATCAGACCAGTGTGTGTCCGGCGGAAACCTCGTATGAATCTGATCTCAGGTCAGAATGGGTTAAATGGGACGTACTTCCTGAGTGTCCTGCGGGGGGCGGCATTGGGAGCGGCCTGCAGCAGTGGTGGGGTCTGCTCCTGGTCGGAGCCTGACTGCGGGGAGACGGGGGAGCAGTGGGGGGGGAAGCCGTCCTCCATGGTTCCCCCGGCGGCCAGCTCCTTCACAGGGAGGAACAGCAAACACACATCTCACCACCAGTGGTGCATAAAGTATATATTATCCTAAAGTATAGAGATGTACTGATGACAGTTTTCCCTTCCCGATACCCGATTCTGATACCCATAACTTGTGTATAGGTCGATACCGAGGTAAGGCTCATACATAGTCTGGATTTACGGTGGTGGGGTGACCACCGAACTACAACATGACGTCACGAGCCGCGGTGAAGAGCAAACCACCGCCACCGCTCCAGCCCTTCTCTCTGTTTTTACTCACCACCGCTCAACGTTATTTCAGCTCCGGTGGTCAGCTCATCACCGGAGCGGTGGTCACCTCATCACCGAAAATCCAGACTATGAATAGGCCTTGACGATCCGATACTAGGATGGTGGTTCTCAGGGCCTTGAGGAAGGAGCGCCTTCATCAGCGTTGTATATGATACACAACGCTGACGAGGCTTTCAGCTTTCAGGAAGAAGCCAAAAAAATACACGGGGAAGACATATTTCAATATTCTAACCACACCTGGTGTCAAAGTTCAAAGATAAGATCACAGCACTCCATCTTTAACATCTTTAACGTGTAGCTTTGCGTGTAAGTCTATTTACACGCAGCTGCAGCCCATCAAGCCTTTTGTGCAACATCCCGCGAAGGTGTCTTGTGCACAGAGTACAGCCGAGATCAGTGCAGACCTCTGAGATCACAACGGTCTCATCCGCAATGCAACGTGAGCTTGTATATCAGCTGTGCTCTGCCGTGACGCAATACAGTTATGCGATGAAGTATACAGTATATGGTGAATGCTGGACCCTGAAGCCAACCCTGCAGAAGTCTCTAGATGGGTGCTACACCAGAATGCTGCGTGCAGTACTTGACATCAGCAAGAGTACACATGTTACCAACAATAATCTGTATGATGGAATGCCACGGGTGAGCCAGAAAATAGCAGCATCCTGGGTGCCAGCAAACTAGTGCTGTGGGAACCAAACAACACCCAGACATCGGTCACGAGGACGTCCCACATTAATATATGTGGAGGTATAGTCAAGAAAGACGCAGAGGTGCCAATATAGTCCTCAGACAACACTGAAGAGAAGGGTTTAATGGACTGAAACAAGTGCTCCCCAAAACAACAGATTTGGGGATCTGTTGGGAATTGATTACATGAGTGTCCAGCCTCAACGTTTGTAAACAAATAATTGGTCTATTAATGCTTGCCTTCATGAAAGGGTCCAGGAAGCTCAGCAAGGAGCTGTGTTTCCATTTGTTGGGGCCTCCGTTGGCCCCGGTGCGCTTGACCTCTCTCCTGTATGTGTCCCGCAAGTTCTTCCACTTTTTCTTGCACTTGTCTTCTGCAAAGACAAACACCCCATTAAGACCAGGACCAGGATTGTAACCACTGTAACTATTACTTAAATTTGGCTATTCAAAAATAGCATATATACAAGCTCATCACGCGATGAGCTATTTTTGAAAAATTGTGCAAATGAACAGGAATGAGACTAGTGTTTTTTTTGTTTGTTTTTTGTGACCAGGGACCCCCATACAAGATTTGTGTCTTTAAATTCTTCCATTTTAAATAGCAGGTCTGCAAGCTCAGAACATCTTTTTCAAACAGCTGATTTTGATTATAGTCTGTCTAATAACTGATTTAGCTGGAAGCAAAGTTACAGGGTGGTCCCCGTTCCCCACTTTGCCATATTTCAGGTATCCTACAGTATATAGGCCTAGTTGTACAACTGATCTTTGATTGATTGATTGAAATATTTATTAACAGTTTGTAGAATTGACAGTACATTTTAAGCACAAACTCAATACAAAGACTGTTAACTGTGAGTGGACGACCCAATTAAGCATTACACTTGTTTACAACAGGGTCCACATTGTTCAATTCATCAAAAATCTGCAATCTCTTTAAAATAATAACAATCATTCACACTGGAGCATAAAAAACAGGCCTATACAAAATAAGGCTACATAGCTGGGTTCACTTGTCTTTAACGTTGTTGTATCGCTCGCCGAAAATCACAATCACTGCATCATTGCTGTGAACGTGTAATAACCTATAATTAGTTTTACACACAGTGAAAACAATCACTTAATTTAAGATGGTAGTAGTACCGGTAGGCTAATATAATCACTCAAACTATAGGTTTTCTTAAAAAAAAAGAAAAAAAAAAGGATCAACGGTGTGTCGCTCGCCGAAAGAAGATGGGGGGGGGGGGGGGTGAAGCCGATCTACACGTTGTGAGCTTGAAGATCGTCAATTTTGTTTCCCCCCTGCGAGCGAGCACGTCGCACGGACTAGTCACGGACGAAGAAGCATAGCGATTCAAATGGAGCGGGGCGAATGGACGGAACGGGCCGCGATGCGACGACGCGTCGCTTTGAAGACGATCGCTTCTTTCTATTTGTTTTTCTTCCCCCTGTTTTCGGCAAGCGACACCACCAGGGCGTCGCTTGCGTGTGAACGCTGTGGTAGCCCTACCGTACCCGGCATGCCCGTCGCCTTGGCCACGCTGCACCACGCGTTGCTCTTGGCTCGGAGGTCGTTGTAGGACTTGAGGTTGATGTTGTACAGCTCCGGGAAGTCGCACACCGTGGAGATCAGCTTCTCCTCCATGTTCATGTTGTCGTTGTGTGTATCGCCGATCTTCTCTATGTACGCTGAGTGGGCTGGCGAGTGGCGACACGTTAATGTGACGATAGCGACACGACACGAAGCGTCAGCGACAGGGTCAAAGGTAAACAACGGGGTTGGAGGAAAAAAGAAAATATCAGGCGCAGTTTTCCGATGCAGCAGTGACACCCCGAGGCCGGGAGGCGCATTAGCTCTCCTTTCTACTCTATTATTAATTATTCTATTATATTCTATTGACAGTTTAAAAAGTACAGAGTAAAGCCAATTAAATGGATAATAACAAAGGCATTTTCTCCCCATTTGGTCCATAGCTAAATAAATACAATCTGCTACCATAATAGAGTGATTCTCAAACATTGTGATTTCTGGGTCCCCCATTGATTGATTGATTGATTGAAATATTTATTAACAGTTTGTAGAATTTACAGTACATTTTAAGCACAAACTCAATACAAAGACTGTCAACTGTGAGTGGACGACCCAATTAAGCATTACACTTGTTTACAACAGGGTCCACATTGTTCAATTCATCAAAACATTTAAAGACATACAAACATTTAGAGACATACAAATAGACATTTCTATGTAGCTAAATTCATCATATGGGAAGCAAAAAAGGGAAAAGATACAATATACAGTGAGGGAAAATGGGGTGGGGGGGGTGGGGGGGGATTCAGATTTTACAGAGGCCAGTTTCGAATTGCAGCCATCCGTAGGTGCCCTTTGAGAGCGGTTTTGAAGGAGTCAAGGGATTCACATGTCTTAATGACTGTTGGTAGGGCGTTCCACATTTTGGTGGCATAGGAGCGAAAAGAATTTAGTCCCTTGTTTGTGCCGAATCTGGGTTGTACATGGTTTGTTGTACTCCCTCTGGTGTTGTGGGTGTGGACTTCGTTTACACTAAGGAAGTATTTAGACAGGTACATGGGTATCTTGGTGGTGTATCGAATCTTGTGGACCAGACCCATTGCAAGATGCTGTACTCTGTCGTCGACCCTAAGCCATCCCAGCCTGTCAAAGTGGGCAGGGGTGAGGTGGGTTCGGGGGGTGAGGCCAAGTAGGAGCCTGACCAGTTTGTTTTGGGAGGTCTGGAGCCTTGTTTTAAGGGCCTTTGAGGTGCTGTGGTACCAAGAGGTGGATGCATAGTCAAAGAAACCTTGTACGAGGGCTCCTGTTAAGGTCTTCAAGGTGTTTTTGCTGACCAGTGAGGAGATCCTGTAAAGGAATCTTGTTCTTTGATTGACTTTTTTGATTACGTTGGTGGCCATCTTATCACCGGAAAGATTGGCCTCCAGGATGGAACCTAGGTAGGTAATTTGATCTTTACGTGTGATAATATTGTCACCCACTCTAACCAAGAAGCCATCTGCCTTGCTGAGATTACTATTTGATCCGAAGAGGATGGATTCAGTTTTTCCCAGGTGTAAGGATAGTTTGTTATCAGCGAGCCAGGTGCAGATTCTACCGAGTTCAGAGCTGAGGGTCTTTTCAACCTGCAGTTTGTTCCTGTCCGAGACCAGCAGTGCTGAGTCATCTGCGAACAGGAACAAGTTGCAGTCACAAGCTGAAGTCATGTCGTTAACATATATTAGGAACAGTAAAGGCCCTAGTATGCTTCCTTGTGGGACGCCACAGCTCACTGGGAGGGGAGGGGACAGTGTTCCGTTCACCTCCACCATCTGTTCTCTCCCCTCCAGGTAGGATTGCATCCAGCTCACTGATGTGCTATCAAAACCAATAGCTTTAAGCTTGTTAACCAGTATGGAGTGGTTCACGGTGTCAAAAGCCTTTTGGAGGTCCAGCATGACCATAACTCGTGATATAGTGTATATAGGCCTACAGATGGAACCAAATGGAACCTTATGGGTCCAAATGTACTACAGACCTGTAAGGGTCCATTTGCCCCCTTTTGGCTCTGAACCAGATGTTGACAAACTTAGTTCAGAAATGATATGCCATAATATTAATAACACGTCGTTCTAAATCCTTTTCATAACAGGATGTCATGTCATGCAATTTTAAATAGAAATACATTTAAAAACTAAAGAAAACATTGATAGGGATATATATTGTAACAAAATATTCCTGCACATCAATATGCGTGCGTGCGTGTGCGTGCGTGTGTGTGTAATAACTATTCTGAGGAATACTTTAGCCAAAAATAGCAGATCTACAAGCTCACTCTGAGCCATTGTGAGCTTGTATGGGCTATATTTAGTAGAGTTAGTAGAGTTTATTTATTTTGGTCATTATAACAAATCAATCAATCAATCTACCCCTTCTAAAAAATAAATGGCTTGCATAGGTAAGATAATACAACAAAGCAAACGGAAAGGAGAAAAAAACAAGAAAACAAACAAACATAACAATAAAACAAAAACAAAGACAGATTTGATAAAAGTGTTTTGATGTAGAGCAGTGGTTCTCAACCTTTTCAGGGCGCAACCCCCCAGAATGATATTTTAATACATCAAATACATAACAATAGTCATCAAGACTAAGTGGAATATCTATATATAATGAAACAATGCATGTACACTAGAGTGCTACAGTATATGGCCACACAAAATGCTATCTAGGTTACATAAATTGAGCATTTGCGTACGCCTGTAAGGTCGTCAATTAGGCTAGGGCAAGTGCTACGGGCTACGATCTACAAGCAACGCAAGGTGTTGACAATTTGGCAATTTTGACCCGTTTTATTTATTTATTTTGTGTGTTGATTACTTTTGATGCAGTAATACCCTTCATTTATTTTCGTATTTTTGTTAGGTATTAGGATTAGGTATTAAAAACCCATTCTGACCGGGCACCCATTTTGGTGTTGGCATCATGTTATGCTTTAGCTATTGAAAAATAGCAGATCTACAAGCTCATATCGCGCCACCGAGTGGCGCGATACGAGCTTGTAGGTCTGCTATTTTTGAAAAATCGAAGAACGACTGACATTTTTTTAGAATCTGATCTCAGGTCAGAATGGGTTCATCAGACCAGTGTGTGTCTAGTGGAAACCTCGTATGAATCTGATCTCAGGTCAGAATGGGTTAAAGTCCTTACATTGTTACTTTACTGTCATCTGGAGAATGCATCTTTGAATCTTTTGCATCTGCCAGTGTGAACGCAGCATTATAAACTATCTATGAAATCTATGAACGGGTTTAATCTGCAACACAATTGCATACAATGAATATGGGGATCCCTGCTCCATCTCTCTCTCTCTCTCTCTCTCTCTCTCATCTAAGGACAAAAAACATTGACGACCCCCTGCCATGCTGCAATCCAGAGAGTTCCCTCACCTGACCAATATATCTCTGTTTCTCTCTCCTCCAGCAGCCTCCCTCCAGCATCACGTGTACTCAGAGGTGAACATCAGAGGCCTTCCAGTGCTTACATCATCACCAGGCCGAGTGGCTCCTTCCATTATGCCCTCACCAGGCAGAGTGGCTCCTTCCATTCTGCCCTCACCAGGCAGAGTGGCTCCTCGGCCCAGTCTGCCCTCCAGACCTCCAGCCACTCTGCCCTCCAGACCTCCATCTGCCAGAGGCAGCAACTGTCCTCCTGCACCGCATGCAAGCGCTGCTGAGGTACACTGTTGCAAGAGAAACAAATAAGCAACCAGGTCTATGAAAACTAGCCTCGGAGACCGCAGGCGTTTTGTAAAAACAAATAGCCTGGGTGAACGCACCAGGAAATGTGGAATAGGAGCACTAAACCAATAAGTGCAGAGGGGGGCGTCGCTCCAAATTTTGTGACGTCAGTGTTAGGGCCGATTCACCGAATAAAAGTCGGTTCGGCTCTGTAGAGCCTACAATGTGACATCATTTGAGGTTCGGGGGGGGGCGGGTACCGCCATAAAGTCAGCTCTTCAGTGCTACTGCAAATTTCTGACGAACCAAAATCATTTCGGCACTACAGCGCTGAAACAGCGGTAAAATAGGAGTATGAATCGGCCCTAAGTGAGCCTGCGTCCGTTTCCAGTGCTAGTTTGATCCGCCAATGCCAAGACAAGCTTGGGTACTTTCAGGCTAATGAAAACAATAAAGGCGACTATAGAGTATATGCATCAGCATCACACGTCACTTTTCCACTGGGTATTGAGCCAGTTACAAATTGCAATAGTCTCTCTTAGAGCGGGTTTGAAGGAGGGCAAGGACTCAAGTCATACTTTCATTACTGTTGGTAGGGCATTCCGCATTCTGAGGGAGGGCGAGCTCCAAAAGTGTTATGTGGTATTAGCTATACCACTCTTTAGAAAAAGTGGTTTATACAACTTTATAAACAGCTCGCCCATTATGCACATTCTGGTGGCATAGCAGTAGAACGAATTTGGGCTTTTGGCGCTTTGGCCCCCAAAAAGAAAAATGATGGCCTGCCCAACATCTTTGGCCCTTATCAATAATATATATTTGAATGTTTACGTGTATGCTAATGAAATGTATTGCTTATTGTTCTGTCCGATGACATTGGCCAAGTTATTGTGGAACATCTTGCTCCATTAGCAGAAGACAATTTTGGTGTGAAATGGCACGACCGCACGAGGGACCCCCACAAAAACGCGCTGTGCACATGTGCCCTTTTCTGGGGTTTGGGCACCTGCCCCCTTAGTGGCCCTGGTCTAAATGACATTGGATAATAAGGGCTTCTGCTAGTGTCCTCAGTGTGTTCATACTGACCACTGATGAGATCCTGAATAGAAAACCTGTTCTTTGGTTGACTTTTCTGATGACTTTTGTTGCCAAGTTTTCACTTGAGACATTGTCCTCTAAGTCAGTCACCAGAAGCAGGAATGTGTGTTTTTAATTGATTTTAGTGGCTAAAATGGAGTTTATAACAGACTTATAAAGGAAGGGGGGCATATCTGATGAGTAATAACTATCAACTAAAAATCACACCCGTGTAAAGTGCTCAATCTTATCATCATACGTCACATCTTCTCATTCCAGCCAATCACAATTTGTGTCCTCACATTTGTCTTCAATACATGCTTTTCTCTTCAATGTTTGTGTTCACAAATGTGATTAGGTCATCACAAATGTGATGAGGGCAAGTGGCTATGGCTGTTTTTAGCCCATGGAGTGTTTTCTACGTGGAAAACAAATGCTTGGAATGGATTCAGAATCAAGAGAAACCCCTAGAGATGAGGCTGAACAAACAGTCAAAAAGGACACGCACATCTAGAAACCCCTAGTTTGACCCGTCACATGCTACTTAAAGCTAAATGACAATTTGAAATGTTTGCCTTTATACAGGTTGTTAATGGTACCCCAACTTTCAGCAGCTGTCACATATTCTCCGACCTATAGACCTAATGAAACTGAGATGTGTTATTGGCACCTTTACAAACACATGGGTGTTAATATCCCCTAACTATATGTTTTATTTTTTTTAGGCATCAGATGATATATCTTCATCACCATCCCAGCAGCAGCAGCACCAAGGTCTGCATCCTGTGCTGCCACATCGACCTTTGACCTCGGACCCAGGAAGCAGCATCTACGAAAGCATTCCACGGAGGCTGTCTGGACCCCCCCTGCCCCCCCCCAACCCCAGACGCATCGTCTAGAAGCAGTGGTTCCTAAACAGTGGGTTGCGAATTTTTTTATTATTTTGTTTTTAATTTCAAAACCTTTTCATGATGATTTCTTTTTCAGTAATTTCATGAAGAAATGAAAGAAAAACAAAATTCCATAACTTAGAAAGAAATCACAACCTGTGTGAAGTGAGGGGCGCTCTTATTATCGTACAGCATCATGACGTGAAATAGACACTATTGCTGTATATCTATTTGCTCAGACACTATAATGTAAAACTGTCCATTCATTGTCAATGGGAATTTAATGTTTGTGTAGGACAAAGTTTGTGCACCCACCAAAAGCTGGATATAGGTGACGCATTGTGCACATCTGCTATTTTCTCTAGTTTGGGTCCTGGCTCCTGGGCAAACGTCTAATCTCTCTTACTGTTTATTTCATTGGCCCGTTTGACTGTCAAGGGTTCAGCCTCCAGGAAGAAACCCTAAATACAAAGTTAATACACCATTTCACATAAAAACGACTCCAGTGTCTAATGAAGTACTGTCACCTCATAGACACATGAAAAACGAGGGAAAACTGGAAAAATACAAAAATTGTGGCACTCCATCTTTAAAGGACGACTTTGTGCCATCAATATTGGCCAACAACTCTACATCTGACCTCAAACCCTATATGGAGCTGACCTGTTCTGACATTCCATATGTTGATCCTTCCCCATCCATCGTTTTCGATGTCTCCCTTTTGAAACTCTAGACGGGCCCGCCCCAAAGTTATTAGTGCCCGGCAGCTGGCAAAAACTAGTTCTCAACAGGCCCGAAAATGTATATCTTACCCCCCATGCCAAAGCACCAGCACTCGCCCAGCAGTCTGCTGTCATCCAGGCGGATATATTGAACTGACGCCCCATTCCAAAGCGCCAGCACTCGCCCAGCAGTCTGCTGTCATCCAGGCGGATATATTGAACTGACGCCCCATTCCAAAGCGCCAGCGCTCGCCCAGCAGTCTGCTGTCACCCAGGTGGATGCGTGCATGCGACCTCGCTTCTCGCCCTCAGGCGTCTTACTGGTAATAATGATGATAATAATAATATCTGGGACTTATAGCGCTTTTCATAGGTACTCAAATAAGCTTGACATGCTTTACATTAAAAAAAACAAGTAAAAGATATTATTATTCAAACCAATAAAACAGTACATGTAACAAGTTAAAATCAAGTCAGCTTGGACTTGATTTTAACTAGTAAGACTTACTGGTAGATGGAAATGTGGCTTTTTAGTGTTTTTAGACTAGTCGTGTAGTCGGTTACAAAGTACATTTGTATTACATTTCAAAATAATACTGACATTTTTAGCTTGCAGCCCGTGGAGCCAGTGGCCCCTGAGCCATCTTAAATTTAGTAGCCCTTAATCTCTCTTTTGGGTCCCAAACTAAAAAGTTTGGGAACCACTGATGTATAGCATAAGAATTCAATAACCACTTTAACCCTATATACTAACTCATGGGGACAGTTGAATTAAAAACAAGTTTGATAACCACTGGTATATTATTGCCTATTACTTAGGTCTAGATTATAGAAAGACTGGATATGTATTTCTCGTATTATTACATAAGCTATTATATAATTTGTAGTATAAGAATTCTGTATTCAAGCCATCATGGGGTGAGAGAACAATAGAAATTGTCTTTAACTAAAACTTTACTAAAATCGCACTTGATGCTGAAACAAACTGCCTCACATTGTTCCACAAAATAAAGAATAACAGCTACGTAAAGTTTGTCTTGTTTTATTGTCTAACAAAAGACAGACATTTCCATTCCAGACAAGACTTCAAATTCCACAATTTCATTAAGAAATAACAAATTAATTACAACATAAGAAACTATCCAAACAGCATAGCTGGTGCGTCCAGGCCGCAGTTTGTATAAAATAAATGAAAAAAAATAAACACCTGTTCATTCTAGACTGGTCCTTACACACTGGAAGTTTATTTTGGTGTTCCCATCAATTTAAACTGTCATGAATTCATCCACACGGAACACAAATATCATGTGGCGATAAAGCAATGCTCTTTTTTGCAAATTGAGGTTAATGTTTCAAATCAAAGCATCAACCTGTATGAAAGACATGAACTGCATGGATAGTTTGATGTGAAATGTTTTCAAATGGTTTATTCATTGTGCTCCTGGTGTGTAAGTAGTTCACTCTCCAAAAATGCATCAATTCCTCAAAACCATTCACTGGGAGCGTTGTTCTGGAGTTCATACAAAGCTTATTAAAAATATACTGTTGATAGTTTTGCTGTTAAATCTCTGCCTCTGTTTTACTTCAATTCATGACGTGGTTTTCTTATTTTGTTGGATTCTTCGGTTGCCGCAAAGGATCGTTAACACAAATTAAAATTCAATTTGTATTCAAGCCATGATCACGGGGTGATAGGAGGATAGAAATGAAGCCTTTTTTTGGGGTGAAATACCCACTAAATAAATGTGCCCGGCATTGTAGGGCTACCATCCGCATCCAAAAAACACAACAAAACAAAAACAAAGAACGAAAATCACTGTCAAGGAAGGCCCTTGATCGCTGCCGTGTTCGTCGAGTCTTTTACCCCCAATATGGGTAAATAAGATACTCAAATATCCCCGAGCCCTCCTCCCCTCCCCTCCCCAAGACCCAAACACACCCCAACTGTTATCCACATACGCCCTATTTTATACTCCTGTCCTACGACGGTATTGAATGGCCGAAATAGCCGATCTACAAGTTTCACAGCACGTTGTGAGCATATACTGTAGGTCGGCTATTTCGGCTGATAATTTTCAATTACAACAACGTTTTTGTTTTCTAGTTCTTCTTGGCCTTGGGCGAGTCGTACTTTCTCTTGCTGGAGTACCACAGGAGCAGGGGGATCCCGATGGACGGAAGGGTCATCACGCCGAACGCTGCCCAGTCCAGCTGTAGAACACGAGCACGCACACACAAACACACACACAGGAGAAGTTAGATTAGTCAAATGAACACACATTTGAAGTCAAACCATGGACTATTTGTGACAGGGAATGTAGTCAGCAGTTCTCCTAAAGCACTGGTCCCAAACAGTGGGTCGCGAGACTCGGGACCCATTCGTGGGTCACGGAACAATCTTTGTAGGTCACGACCCGAGTAAAAATGTAAAACTGACGTTTGTCTCCCTGAAAGTGTGAGAGGCACAGTTTGCAGAAGACTTACATAGTGAGGAGAGAAGCGTCTGTCAAACTCTCTCTGAGCCAAGATCCCACCCTGTCCTGGAGCGCTGGTGTAGCCAACCTGTATGACAACAACATACCCATCACATTAGCTGTTGAAAAATAGCAACGCGCTATGACCTTGTAGATCTCATTTAGAAACATTGTGAAAATGTGGCCCGAAACCTTTTTAAATTTAACTCAAATCTTTGCTTTTACAGATGATGTCCTTGACATGAAAAGGTTTGAGCACCACCATTTAGAAGACATTTGTACAATCTGATCTCAGGTCTTAATGGGTTAAAGTAGTGAAAATAGCCGACTTGCAAGCTCGGGATGCGAGGCGATCTATTTTCACACTGTGAGTTGTGACACAATTTTTCATGTTCCATGAATACCCAGGAACTGAATTGAAACGAGACGTCAAAGACTTTGTTTCGGTGATATCCTTTTGGACTTAGTGTTTGACTGTACTCTGTACTGTTGACATTTCTGCCTAATAAAGTATTCAATCCATCAATTGTACGGCAAAGTATAAACTAGGCCTTTCATTTGATCAGGAAAATTGATTTGAATCGATTTTAAGAAATGTATTTGACATTTCTCACATTGATTAGCCGATATATAAAACAAACTTGTGTTCTTGGTTATTCGATTAATCATATACGTAATAAAATAATCAATAGATGCAGCCCTAAAGCCCAAACGACACCAAAATGGTCGGGTCAGGACGAGACGGTTTTTAATGCATTGGTGTGGTTGACCTTAACCCAGTCTGACCGGGCACCCATTTTGGTGTCGGCATCATGTCGTGCTTTAGCTATTGAAAAATAGCAGACCTACAAGCTCATATCGCGCCACCGAGTGGCGCGATACGAGCTTGTAGGTCTGCTATTTTTTGAAAATAATGAACGACTGACATTTTTAGAATCTGATCTCAGGTCAGAATGGGTTCAACAGACCAGTGTGTGTCCAGTGGAAACCTCGCATGAATCTGATCTCAGGTCGGAATGGGTTATAACGGTTTGTCCCAAGGGGTCCCTACCGGTGTAGTTTGCGCTTTACATGTGTTTTTATTAAACCATTAAAACTGACCTCTGTCATTTTTTTATACTATCTGCTATTCAAAAGATAGCAGATATGCAAGCTCATAGCACTTCGTGCTGCTCTCAAGAGTTAAATTATTGTTAATATCAGCATTAAGTCTACACAATATTAGAGAATGTAAAATAATTGTTATTTTGATCAACATTTGCCTGTTGTCTCTCCTATGGTACCACATCAACACAGCATGGAATTGCGGACAAAATCTTATCCAACAACAACAAAATAGTATTATATAATTTGGGTCTGCGGGGCTAAATCTCATCAAATGGTGGTCCAAATAAATAATGGATCTTAATATGAGAAAAGTTGAAAACCACTGCATTAGCCCATTCTGACTGGGCACCCATTTTGGTGTTATGCTTTAGCTATTGAAAAATAGCAGATCTACAAGCTCATATCGCGCCACCGAGTGGCGCGATACGAGCTTGTAGGTCTGCTATTTTTGAAAAATCGAAGAGCGACTGACATTTTTAGAATCTGATCTCAGGTCAGAATGGGTTCATCAGACCAGTGTGTGTCCGGCGGAAACCTCGTATGAATCTGATCTCAGGTCAGAATGGGTTAGAATACTCACCACCACTTTACCTCCCTCCTGGGCCAGGTAACTGACAGAGGCTGAGGTGAAGTTGAAGTATCCGGCCTTGAGGGGGCGCAACACCACAGTGTGAGACACATTGCTGGCACTGGGAGGGTGAGGGTTAAGGTTCACATCATAGACTGTAAAAAATATGGACAAAGCGTTCGCCGGGTCTAACATGAACGTAAAATGAAGCCTGTAATAATATGGTAATTCCTGATGTAAGTCGCCATCTTTCTAGATCCTATGGTACCAGCTGGCCATTGGCTGGCTCCGTTTTGGACCAGCTGGCCATTGGCTGCCCAGACAACGAGGCGGGACTTCCCCCCTTCTTCTCCGTTGGTTTTTATTTTGACTCGAGTGGGAGGGGAATCCCGATCATAGACTGTAACGGTAGCCAGGCCCCTCAGAACATACGCAATGTTTTTTTTTCTTTATGGTCATTTTTTTAATTAATGGGACCATAATTTTCCAAAAAGAATATTATGACATTAGAAATGAGACTTTAAACTAGTGACTGGAAGAAGAAAGTATTCATGACCATGTTTATTAAGGTAATACAGTCTAGGTGAAGTTGGGCCAAAATACATGGGCCTCTATGGAGCTATGGGGCTTTTTGGGTCCAGTCCAGCGCCACAACAGGCCATTATATGAACTACCGATTTCAAATGAGGCTTCACGAAATATCTGGCTGACTGCCCCCCTGGAGCACAATACACACACACACGATATGTCAATACATTTTAGTTTATGACGATTGTCATACAAATTAATTAATTCAGTGTTTTTGGCAGTGAACACGGTAATAGAGCAATACAAAGATAGATATATTGATATCAAAAAAGAGAAAACCTTCCAAGGAAGGGACTGCACACTCCAGGGAACAGAGACGGACAACTTACTGCATCAAACTTATTTATTAGCACGACGCGTTTCGCCCATGAGCTTCGTCAGGTGCACCTGACGAAGCTCACGGCGAAACACATGAGCTTCGTCAGGTGCACCTGACGAAGCTCACGGCGAAACACATGAGCTTCGTCAGGTGCACCTGACGAAGCTCACGGCGAAACACATGAGCTTCGTCAGGTGCACCTGACGAAGCTCACGGCGAAACACATGAGCTTCGTCAGGTGCACCTGACGAAGCTCACGGCGAAACACATGAGCTTCGTCAGGTGCACCTGACGAAGCTCACGGCGAAACGCGCCGTGCTAATAAATGTGCAGTCCCTTCCTTGGAAGGTTTTTCTCTTTTTTGATGTCTATGCCTGCTAACTAAACTTGCACCTCCTACGGGTCTTTTTGGATGTCAGGAGTCCCTTTTTTGTCTCATATATATATTGATGTTTGAGTTTTTAGCCTTTTCTAAACTAAATGCACAAGGCCAGGCCACGTATTTAATAATGTATAGTTGTATACTACTTAAAAGACGATCTGCAAACTCACCATCGTGGCACATTGTGAGCTTGCAGATCTACTACGTAATGACACCCACAAGAGGGAGACATACTGAGTTGTGTTAAGAGTCTGTTGGTCATTAAAAGGATACGGTGCGATTCTGTCCCATTTGACGTTCAGCATTCCTGAGACGATCCCAAAGTCCTCCGGGGGGAAAGAGTCATCGGACAGCTCCACCTCCAGGGCAGCGCTGTGGAGGAAAATAATAATAACAATAAGATTGATTTGTGTGCGTGTGTACTGTGTATATATAGGCCTACTGTACATATATTTTTTAACCCATTCTGAACGGGCACCCATTTTGGTGTCGGCATCATGTTATGCTTTAGCTATTGAAAAATAGCAGATCTACAAGCTCATATCGCGCCACCGAGTGGCGCGATACGAGCTTGTAGGTCTGCTATTTTTGAAAAAAACGAAGAACGACTGACATTTTTAGAATCTGATCTCAGGTCAGAATGGGTTCATCAGACCAGTGTGTGTCCGGCGGAAACCTCGTATGAATCTGATCTCAGGTCAGAATGGGTTAACGCATCCTACCCACCCAACTACCAGGAGCAGTGAGTATGCCACTGAGTATAGTCATAGATGTATGTAAAAATGTAAAATAATTTCCGTTCATTGGAGCGACCTCTATTGACACGAGGGCAGAAGTGCGCCGGGCGTGCGGAAGGCACACTGCGCCACGCTGCCACTCAAGTGACTACTGGCCAATCACAATCATAGAGAGTCTTTTCCAGGAATTGTCAGACCCGACTATCTGCTCTAGTCTCACTAGTGTCTCACTAGTCTTGCGTTGCCAGACTGTTAGTTGTCTGGCTACGAGACTGGTGAGGCACCAACGCGGATGCTTGCCCTCACTTGAGTACAGATGCCCCAGAGCTGAAGGAGGAGTCTACCTTTCTATGTCTACGGTCATCACACGACCCCTCTTCCTAGGCAAACCCATTTTAACATAAAATTCCATTTTATCCATGTCAACCAAGTAGGCTACACACTAGTCACTAGTGTCTCAGGGGTAGAGTAGCCAGTAGAGCAGCTGGATGGGAAAGGCAAAGTTCCCAGATCGATCTGGGGTTTACCAAGTATTGACGGTTTAACCCATTCTGACCGGGCACCCATTTTGGTGTCAGCATCATGTTATGCTTTAGCTATTTAAAAATAGCAGATCTACAAGCTCATATCGCGCCACCGAGTGGCGCGATACGAGCTTGTAGGTCTGCTATTTTTGAAAAATCGAAGAGCGACTGACATTTCTAGAATCTGATCTCAGGTCAGAATGGGTTGATCAGACCAGTGTGTGTCCAGCGGACACCTCATATGAATCTGATCTCAGGTCAGAATGGGTTAAGACAAGTGGTTAAATGTCTGAAGATACACATTATAAGAAAGAAGTCCGTCTGCACACCTACGGTGGACAGGTGCGTCGGATAACTGGAACTGAGAAGTAGAGAAAAAAGGATCCCGCACTTCACTTGAGTTAGATTTATTGAGCAATGTTTCGGTCGTTCAGACCTTCATCAGGAATATACACATTAACATCAGACCTTCATCAGGAATATACACATTAACATCAAGCCAACATACACTGCACGATTCTTACTCAATCCTGCTCGATTTTCCTCCACAAGAATTTAGATCACGGTTCTCACTTTTTGCTGCACAATTCTTCACAAAATTAGATTGCATAGATCTGAATCTCGATCTTTTTTCGATTAAAGCACTAGATGAAATAGCGCTGTCAAACAAGTCTATTAAACCATCTATGAAAACAGTTTAATATTGTATTATACAATATACAGTAGGGGGTCTCGGCTTATCTCTCAGATAAGGGGTACTTGGGCTGAAAAATGTTGGAATCAGGACCCCTGCTTTATGGTAAATGTATATAGCGCAAAGGCACCAACCTGCTCATCGGGAGCAAAAAGGTGTTCAGCGTCTTGCTCAAGGACACTTCGACACCAAGGCCCCTTTTCCACCGGTTGGTTCCCAATGTGAACCGGTTCAGTTCTTTTTGGTTCTTAGTCCATGAGCCAGAGCTCCAAAATTGAAACATTAATTATGAATTGAGTGGGCAAAACCATACCTATATTAGATTGTTATCACCATTAAACTTCACCAATTGAGTACTTACACGAAGACAATGATTTATTGTATTACAGATTTTACATTTTTAAATAGGCAAATGAGGCATTATGTAGGAAAAATATGCAATACTCAAAAATATGAAAAAGCTACTACTGTGGAAGGGTTATCATGTATTAATTTACTTGTATTGATCCTATAAACAATTTAATATAGGGTATAGTTTGCCCACCAATTATGGAGCTCTGGCTCATGGACTAAAAACCAAAAAGAACTGAACCGGTTCCCATTGGGAACCAACCGGTGGAAAAGGGGTCCAACTGTGGGGGAGCCAGGGATCGAACTGGGAACCCATCCGGCTGCTCTACCCCTCCCCTGAGCCACAATGCTTTGGGCACATCATAGTAAATGGACACACTCTGTACCTGGTGCCAACGTTGTAGATGTTGTACTGCAGGGTGAGGTCTCTGCCCTCCACAGCGTAGCGGTTCAACAAGGCCTTAGAAGCCAGCAGGCGAGCCCCCTCCTCTCCCGTTCCCACTCCCAGCACCGCCAACAGCACGATCACAAGCACAGTCCTCATCTGAAAACACACACACACACAACCGCACACAGTTGAGTTAGGGCTGAAGAAATATCCATAATCAATCATTTAACCCATTCTGACCTGAGATCAGATTCATACGAGGTTTCCGCCGGACACACACTGGTCCTGATGAACCCATTCTGACCTGAGATCAGATTTAAAAAATGTCAGTCGCTCTTCGATTTTTCAAAAATAGACCTACAAGCTCGTATCGCGCCACTCGGTGGCGCGATATGAGCTTGTAGATCTGCTATTTTTCAATAGCTAAAGCATAACATGATGCTGACACCAAAATGGGTGCCCGTTCAGAATGGGTTAATTATAGAGTAGAAAACCCTATTTTAGGGCATATCATTATAGGCGACAATGATGAAAATCTACAAGCTCACACCGTGTCGCTATGCATCGTGCTGTGAGTTTGTACTCCTATTTCACCGCTGTGCAGCGAAATATAACGCTTAAGTTGTTAAATGTAAGCTATATGTAAATGCTATTTTTGACAAATGTTTGAAAATGTATGGACGTTTTTCCAACATGGAAATGATTGAGCAAAGATAATTGTGATTATCTCAAATAATGGAGATGATGTAATAATTGAGACAGGCCTAAGAGACGAGACATGCATAGATTAGGTTTATCTAAGACAAAGTGGGTCTCATGTGGGGTCTGGGTTTCAGCTACATTATTGATTAGTTAACTTAGATGTACCTTTATGGTTCCTCTGTAACAAATGGAACCAAATGGACCCTTACAGGTCTGTAACTCTGTACAAAATACAAAAATGGAACCAAATGGACCCTTACAGGTCTGTAACTCTGTAGTTATCATGTTATGCTTTAGCTATTGAAAAATAGCAGATCTACAAGCTCATAGCGCGCCACCGAGTGGCGCGCTACGAGCTTGTAGGTCTGCTATTTTTTGAAAAATCAAAGAACGACTGACATTTTTAGAATCTGATCTCAGGTCAGAATGGGTTAATCAGACCAGTGTGTTGTCCAGTGGAAACCTCGTATGAATCTGATCTCAGGTCAGAATGGGTTAAGACTGAGGATTCTACAGTATAGATCACATTTGCAGTGGTTGCAAAAAAGAATGCTCCAGTTTAAAGGGTTTGGCCAAAATAAAGTGCTTTTTTTACGTTACAGTAGTAGAGGTAGCTAATCTACCTAGCCTACGTCTACAATTAAGCAGCCTAGCTAACACGAGCATGTCTACATCGCATACATTGATAATAAGCCTTATCTCAATGCACTCACATATTAATTAGAGTAGAAAAAAATATTAAAGACATAAAAAAAGAAATAACATTTCGGGACGCTGATCTGCAAGCTCACTGCGCTTATAAATCACTGGACTTGTACTAGTACACTGAAATGTGTACATCGGCTAGGGAAAAAAACTAAGAAAAAATCAAATAAAGCGTGAAACGTACTAAATAAATCCACATTAGTAAACAATGTCATGAGTTAAATTTGAACGCGCTACAGTGAATGGGCGGATAATCATGATACGCCTTGCCCTTTACGCTTACGTGTACTTGACTCGACCATTCAAACTGCTACAGTGCTACAAATTGTAACATTTTATACATTACAACAACATCCACACCGATAAATATGTCATTAAACGTGTATGGATCCAGGCAGAGCGTTAAAACGTGGACACGTAATGTTTATCTTATGGTAAATAAAGCGTAAACAAAGACTCGGACGCTTACGTGTACTTGACTCGACCATTCAAACTAACGGTAGGGCTACTACTACTACGCTATAAAATCGTCCATAGTTTTTCTACATTCAAACATTATCCGCCGCCTATCCATAAATCTATTAAACGTGTTTAGGAATGTAGGCAGAGCGTTGAAACGTGTGTATTTAATGTCTATTTGAGGTGAAATAAAGGGAAAAGGGAGGAGAAGGTTCTCACCGCTGCTCTGCTGCTCTCTTACTCCAAATGTAGAAGGACTGAAGCGAGGCTGCGCAAGCGCACAAGGCGTGAGTTCGTGCTTTGATGACGAGTAGACTGGGATCGCTTCCGCTTCACCCGGGGTTTCACAACCGGTCTAGAGCGGATACGGAACCGGCTATTTAAAGGACCGGATACAGTGGGCGGGCTCTAAAACCGGACAAGCGTTTTAATGTAGGGTATTTGAAAAGAGCTGATCTACAAGCTATTTGATTGACTGATTGATTGATTGATTGGTTGGTTGGTTGGTTGGTTGGTTGGTTGGTTGGTTGGTTGGTTGATTGATTGGTTGGTTGGTTGGTTGGTTGGTTGGTTGGTTGGTTGGTTGGTTGATTGATTGATTGAAATATTTATTAACAGTTTGCAGAATTACAGTACATTTCAAGCACAAACTCAATACAAAGACTGTTAACTCTGAGTGGACGATTAAGCATTACACTTGTTTACAACAGGGTCCACCTGAGTTCAATTCATCAAAACATTTAGAGACTTATGGGGGGGGGGGGGGGGGGGGGGGGCGGGGGTTCAGATTTTACGGGGGCCAGTTTCGAATTGCAGCCATCCGTAGATGCCCTTTGAGAGCGGTTTTGAAGGAGTCAAGGGATTCACATGTCTTAATGACTGTTGGTAGGGCGTTCCACATTTTGGTGGCATAGGAGCGAAAATAATTTAGTCCCTTGTTTGTGCCGAATCTGGGTTGTACATGGTTTGTTGTACTCCCTCTGGTGTTGTGGGTGTGGACTTCGTTTACATTAAGGAAGTATTTAGACAGGTACATGGGTATCTTGGTGGTGTATCGAATCTTGTGGACCAGACCCATTGCAAGATGCTGTACTCTGTCGTCGACCCTAGCCATCCCAGCCTGTCAAAGTGGGCAGGGATGAGGTGGGTTCGGGGGGTGAGGCCAAGTAGGAGCCTGACCAGTTTGTTTTGGGAGGTCTGGAGCCTTTTTTAAGGGCCTTTGAGGTGCTGTGGTACCAAGAGGTGCATGCATACTAGTCAAAGAAACCTTGTACGAGGGCTCCTGTTAAGGTCTTCAAGGTGTTTTTGTTGACCAGTGAGGAGATCCTGTAAAGGAACCTTGTTCTTTGATTGACTTTTTTGATTACGTTGGTGGCCATTTTATCACTGGAAAGATTGGCCTCCAGGATGGAACCTAGGTAGGTAATTTCATCTTTTCGTGTGATAATATTGTCACCCACTAACCAAGAAGCCATCTGCCTTGCTGATTGATAAAACCAGAAAAGGCACTATAAAACTTGTTTACACCAAGGATTAAATAGTAATCTCAGCAAGGCTGCATGACGGTTTCTCAGTTAAAGTGGGTGACAATATTAGGCTATCACTTGGAAAAATGAGATTACCTAGGTTCCATCCTGGAGGCAAATATTTCCTGTGATAAAATGGCCACCAATGTAATCAAAAAAGTCAACCAAAGAACAAGATTCCTGTGTATACAGGATTTCCTCACTGGTCAAGAAAAACACCTTGAAGACTCAAGACCATAACAGGAGCCCGCCCGGCCGCCCCTCATACAAGGTTTCTTCGATTCATGCACCTCATGGACATGGTACCACAGCTTTATTATTCATTATCACCATCACCAGCAGAGGGAGGTGTTGTCTCCGTATTGAATGCTATATTTAGTTTTCATAGTTCATTCGTGAAGTTGTCATAACACTGCATCAGGGTTTATTTACTTTATTAATTAATCTCTTCAGCTCCACACCCAAAACAGGAATGTAGTGTCTCCCCACGAGAAAAATGCATTATGAATGAATCAATCAAACACTCTTTTTTAAATTGTGAAATAGCAGATTATTCATAACATTAAGTGATAAATAAATTAATGATGTATTATAGGCTAATCTACCCGACAGCACATACAGTCATTAAAATCTGCCTCACATTTACGAGCTGCAACAATAAAGTAGGCTACTGCTTTCAGTGCTTTGCTTTTACTCAAGCAAGGACAGACAATGTAAACCATCCTGAGGCAAGCTAGAAGCTGTAAGATACTGTGTGTTGGAAAGGCCAAACCATATATTATTAGGCTGCCTTGCCAACATGCAGGCATGTGCAGAGGGCCTTTGATTGGACTGATTGAGACTGCATTACAGGCACCTGTGCTGTTAATTTATAATTTAGTAGGTTCACCTTGCTCTGCAGAGAGAGTTCAGTTTCAGTTTGTGTTTGACAGAGCAACACCTCCTTTTGACTGTGCGTCAATGACGATATGTAAGTGTATTTTGTCCATGTTATCACAGTACATATAGGCTTACATGTAACAGTTTGATGGTCAACCTAAGTTTGCTGTTACTATTGTTTGTTTGATAACTTTGTGACACTATATGGATGTTTAGACAGACAATTGTTATGGATGTTTCTGTAATGTTTAGAAATGTATTTTGCCTATGAAAGTGCTTTGGATGTTCTGTATAACCAGAAACCAGTGCCACCAAGACCATGGGTACATTTCAAACAAAAGCACAACTCAATACACAAACTGTTACTGTGGACGACACCAAGATAAAGGGTCCACCATTTTCAATTCATCATAACATTTAGAGATGTATAAATATAGACTTATATAAAAAACAGGAAATCATGTAAGGAGGTAAAAAGGGAAAATAAGTACAGTAAGGTAAGGGGAGAAGGCGGTGGGGGGACTCAGACTTTACTGGGGCCAGTTTTGAATTGCAGCCATCCGTAGGTGTCCTTTGAAAGCGGTTTGGAACGAGTCAAGGGATTCACATGTCTTAAAGGCTGTTGGTAGGGCGTTCCACATTTTGGTGGCATAGGAGCGAAATTAATTTAGTTCCTTGTTTTTCTGGGTTGCACATGCTTTCTTGAACTCCCTCTGGTGTTGTGGGTGTGGACTTCAATGACATTAAAGAAGTATTTAGGTACATGGGTATCTTGGTGGTGTAGCGAATCTTGTGGACCAGACTCATTGCAAGATGCTGTTCTCTGTTGTCAACCCTAAGCCATTCCAGCCTGAAATCCTTTGGAAGGTGCAGCATGACCATGACCATGCTGCAGTATATTTGCCAGCATCCACCTTGTGTTTGATGTGGTCACTCAGATAGAGGAGGCATGTGTCAGTGGAGTAGGATGTTCTGATTATGTTCAGTTGATACTATCAATGATAAGGGCTACCAACTGAACCCTAGGAGAAGCTCTCGTCATCCTGCTAAGGGCCGATTCATACTCCTATTTTACCGCTGTTTCGGCGCTGTAGTGCCAAAATGTTTTCGGCTCGTCAGAAAATTTCAGTAGCACCGAAGAGCTGACTTTAGGATGGTACCCCCCCCCCCCCCCCCGAACCTCAAATGATGTCACATTGTAGGCACTACAGAGCCGACGGACTTTTATTCGGCTCTAAAATAGGAGTATGAATCGGCCCTAAATACCTAACCGACACTGACTTCGCTGATGACATCGCGCTTATCAGTCAATCATTGGAATACACTCAGGCTCTCCTTCAGTCTCTTGAGCAGGCCTCCAACTGTGTTGGTCTTTATCTCAACGAGACAAAAACTGAATACGTAAATATATGCAAATCCAACAATAACCACATTATAAAAACACTTAACACTCCTCTGAAACAGGTTGATGACTACAAGTATTTGGGTTCATATATATCTTCTTCCCAAAGGACTTTCAAACTAGGAAGGGTATTGCCTGGTCAGCCTGCAATGACATGCATAAGATCTGGTCATCCCAGCTTAGTAAGATGTTAATAGTAAAAATATTTAGGACGACCGTTGAGCCGATTCTACTCTATGGGCTGTATTTTGCGTGTCTTAAGTACCAGGTCTTATTCCCTAACTTGAGTAAACTAAAGACCTGGAGGCGTGATCAATGCCATTTGGCTATTCTGAGTGGCCAAAGAGCATTGATCACGCCTCCAGGTCTTTAGTTTACTCAAGTTAGGGAATAAGACCTGTTACTTAAGACACGCAAAATACAGCCCTATGGCTCCGAGACATGGACACTTTCAAAGAAACTAGAGAAACGGTTGAATGGACCGGGAAGTCTGGCGTGATATTGTGAAATCCACGATCTCGACCACGGTCGAATAATGATGATGATGAGGAGGATGTTCGGAAGCCAGATTGGAATTCGACATTAGTTTTTTAGTGGCAAGATACTTTTCAACCTGTTCATAGACTATCTTTTCCATCATACTATCGAGATGGAGCTAAGAATAGAAATAGGGCGGAGGTTGCCGGGGTCTAATTTGCTCCCTTCCTTGTGCAGGGGTTTACTTTGGCAACTGGCAAGTTTGAAATCTTGAGGGATGTGTCCCTCCCTGTTGATGGAAAGGTTTTATTATGTGGGTGATGATTGAAGCTGGCTGAGTCTCTGAGTTTGTGGCTGCGGTCTTCCTGTCCTCACTGCATGTTAGTCTGTGCACCAAAGGAAACTAAACACAGGAGTGAGAGGCGAGCTGAAACTTTCAGCTGAGCCGCATCAGTTGAGCTTGAAAGGTGCAGATCGGAAGAAAGTATCTATAGACTATTAGACTTGTGCAATAACAATGATATTCTCTTTTTCTTTTACACACAGAACACATCTTTTGTAGGCCTATGTGAACACGTGAAATGATTTATTCATTTTATTATTTTGTACGTGTGTGTGTGTGTGTGTGTGTGTGTGTGTGTGTGTGTGTGTGTGTGTGTGTGTGTGTGTGTGTGTGTGTGTGTGTGTGTGTGTGATTAATTCATGTTCTGTTCTTTAACTACATAGAAGTGTCTATTTGTATGTCTCTAAATGTTTTGATGAATTGAACAATGTGGACCCTGTTGTAAACAAGTGTAATGCTTAATTGGGTCGTCCACTCACAGTTAACAGTCTTTGTATTGAGTTTGTGCTTAAAATGTACTGTCAATTCTACAAACTGTTAATAAATATTTCAATCAATCAATCAATCAATCAATGTGTGTGAGTGTGAGTGTGAGTGTGAGAAGAACTAGCCGGAATGACCCTCACAGATGAAGCGGACACTTTTTTATTCATTAAAATGCATACACATGAACATTTGGGTAAATATGTTTTTGAGCTCAGGGCCTCATTTCCTTTGTGATACTTTATAAGTTTACCACACTGCCTTAATACCGAGAATAGGCTTGTTAGTTGTTACACAGGAAATGTGGTCTGCTATCACACCTCACGTTTCCCTTCTCATGCAATGCTGCACACAGTGTACTTCAAACTAAAGAAACATAAGTACATTTTGAACAATGAATTTAACCTCATGTAATGTGTCATTTAATTGCAACTTGACAATAATATAAGAAATATCATCATAATAATAAAGATGGCAAAGAAAGATAATATAGAGTACAACAGTAATCTTTGTTTATGCTATTGTTATAATACTGGCATTATAAAGCATGATGAAACAGTGGAAATTACCGGTAAGTCTTTATGATGTTAAGTGTGGCTGTATTTTCTGGTCATGTAGTCCTGGTCGGGACCCCCAGGAGGGAGTTTTGTTACAACCACACATTATTATTGCAGTACTGTATTGTGTAGGCCTATAACTATAGGCCTACACAAATGATTATTTTATTTACTGTATCAGTCATTCATTTTGTGCACACTCATTTTACCAGTGCAGAAGCAAATTATATATAACCTAAAATAATGTATTTGAACCATGCACTTTGAACCTGATGTCACTATTTTGGGTATCCTACCATTATAGGCGAACATTTTAAATGTTTTATTATTTATTATTTTGTAATCTACCAGCCGAACACATCACTATGTAAAACGTGTTGTAGATCGGCTATTTTCGGCGTGAATACTGCATGGTGCGTGTTGACATTTCGACTTGCCCATTGGCGTGCCTTGGGCACAAACAAGTTTGAGAAACCACTGCTGTGGATCATGGTTAAGTTATGCCAATTTTCTGGTCACATACACGACGGTTAAAATGAGGAGACATACGAGCAGAACTCCTGTTCTGCTGATGGAGAGAAGCACCAGGGTCTCCACCTGGTTACGATAGTCCCCAACATCCAGCCTGCTTCCATTTCCAAAGAACACCTCCCCACAGAGGGTCAAACCACACACATAATGTCCAGCATCGGCAACAGTCACGTTCCTCACAGTGAGTTTGTAGGCGCAACTATACTGTCCAGTTCTAGGAGCTTTCTGGCAGGCTTCAGGCATACTCCCCTGTGTGTAAATAAGACCAGGCTGAGACTCTCCAGAGCTTCTGAATCTGAACCAGTAGACGCGGTGTTGTCCACCACAGGTCTGGGTGTAGACGGTACAGGTCAGAGCCACAGAGTCTCCAGGCTGCGCTGACTCAGACACCCGCAGTTGGACGACAGAATTCTTGTTGCCCAGCTCCACACCTTTGAAAGTTATATATCATATTATACATCATGATTACCGACTGCTCTAATCTGATGAATTAACGGCAATGAATTTACTGGTACCTATTAGCCCTGGAAATTCAACATATAGGTGAAATACATACCGTGTATCATTAGGAAGGTTCCTGGTCCAAATTCAGTAATGTCTGAATGACTTACTCCACAAAAGTATGTTCCAGTGTCCTCTGATCTTGCATTTCTTATGTTAAGGTGGTGTCTAACTGTGTCTTTCTCTAGAGAAACATGACTGTCATTGTATCTGTCACAATAGTACATGTCTCCATAAAGGTTTCTTATCACACAGTGGAAACCCTTCACTGCTGTCAATTTGTACCATACAACCCTTTGTACACTGTAGGATGTGTAACACTCAAGTGTAACATCGTCACCCAGCTGCACTGCTTGAAATGGAATCGGCTGAGAGATGTTCAGTTGGGCCACACCTGGAACATAAAGAATATAAATAATACAATGGAATTTATTTAAAAACATGTAGCCTATGCATGTTTAACCTAAACACAGTTTGATTATAAACATAGCATTTGATCTGATGAAGATCATCAGATGTAATCATTACATTTCCAAACAGTATGTATGAGCTTCAACATTAATTATGATAATCCTTATTATAATTTTCTACTTTTATATATATACGCTATACGGTATTAAATCTGTTAATACTGTAAATGTGCTATATACTCACATGTGTTAATTAGGAGGAAAAGTACAAAGTATTCCATCCTTGTCCTGTTCAGAGGTTGAGTATTTATTTTGTGCTTGTGTGCACTTTAATTTGACTGCAGGTATGGCAAAGGCATTGCCATTCTGAATTCATATCAGCTCTAACATGCATCTGATTGGCTCACCAGCTTCCTGCAGTGCATTTGATTGGCTGCTCAGAACAGTGGGGCAGTCATTGCGACCATAGGTCGCAGATTACTCTGAAATCCTGCAAAACCTGTCAGTCCGTCCGTCACGCCGCCATATATGGCCGTCGGTCTGTCACACCTATATGAAGATCGCGACATTGACCTCATCAAACTCTGGATATCCATACATGGAGAAGACTGGATCATCATCACCTAGATCTCCATATGTGGAGCCGGCCAGAAACTCTACATCGGACCTCAAACCTCAAACCCTTAGATCTCCATATATGGAGCTGACATTCCGAATATTGATCCATCCCCACACATCCTCCCCCACACGTCCTTCGTCTTCGATGTCTCCCTTTTGACTGATACAGGCACGCCCCAAAGTTATTAGCACAGGCTGCCCAAAAATGTAGGCCCGGCCCTACCTGGGCTCTAACTGGGCTTGTGATAATAATGATGATATAACCCATTCTGACCGGGCACCCATTTTGGTGTCAGCATCATGTTAATATAGCAGATCTAAATAGCAGATCTAAATAGCAGATCTACAAGCTCATATCGCGCCACCGAGTGGCGCGATACGAGCTTGTAGGTCTGCTATTTTTGAAAAATCGAAGAACGACTGACATTTTTTAGAATCTGATCTCAGGTCAGAATGGGTCAATCAGACCAGTGTGTCAGAATGGGATAAACCTGCGAAACCTGTCAATCAGTCCATCACGCCAAACCTGTCAGTCAGAACGTCACGCCTCGTGAAGCGCTCCATATATGGCCAATACAGAATTAATTATGTTCATCTGACCTCATCAAACCCTAGCTGCCTCGCTGCCACCCTTAGATCTCTATATATGGAGCTGACCTGTTCTGACATTCCATATGTTGACCTCATCAAACTTACCCCTTTCCCTGATGTCTGAATCCAAGTAATCAATAACGTACCCCGAAGTTACTTTGCCACTACTCACTTTATATGCATGCACACACTTTCAAGATGTTCCAGCTTGTATAGCTGCTGTCATGGAGAACTCCAACATTTTCATCTTTCAGGATATATATATTTTTTAACAATGCAATACTGCCTCATCAAACTTGGTATTGTGACTTATCTTGCATGAGAGGGGGAGAGGTGGTGCATGGAGTTAGCTGCTTTAGCAGACAGTTTGAGAGGGGGAGAGGTGGTGCATGGAGTTAGCTGCTTTAGCAGACAGTTTGAGAGGGGGAGAGGTGGTGCATGGAGTTAGCTGCTTTAGCAGACAGTTTGAGAGGGGGAGAGGTGGTGCATGGAGTTAGCTGCTTTAGCAGACAGTTTGAGTTAAGATGTTTTGTCCGAAGTGCTTTTAAATAGCCTACTTTTCATTGGTTCAATTTTGATTTTTTTTTAACCTACACACAAACGTAAATAGCATTTATTTATGAAATAAAAAATACAAAAACTGAAAAATTAGGTGATATCATATATCATATCATATCCATATCATATATCACATATTCATATCATAGCCTATATATCATACCATATCCATGTCATATCATATCATAAATCATATCCCACCCAGTGGTAGGGCATAGACCACCATATACCACCATAGACTATATTTAAACTGTCATATGGTGGATCAGGAGCAGCCTCATGAAAACATCACATGTAACACTCTGTGTGTGTGTGTGTGTGTGTGTGTGTGTGTGTGTGTGTGTGTGTGTGTGTGTGTGTGTGTGTGTGTGCGCGCGTGCGCAAGAGAGAGAGAGAGAGAGAGAGAGATCAGAGAGAGCCCTATCTGACGGCTGCAATTCAAAGCTTGCCCCCATAACTGAATCCCCCATCCACCCCTTTTTCCCATCACTGTATATGTTTTAATTATTTCCCCCTTTTACCTCCTTTATGATGATTTCCTGTTCTTTGGCTATAGAAGTGTATGTTTGTATACGTCTCTATGTTATGATGAATTGAACAAGGTGGACCCTCTTGTAAACAAGTGTAGTTAATTGGGCCGGCGGTCGTCCACTCATTGTTAACAGTTTTTGTATTGAGTTATTCTTGAAATGTACTGTAATTCTGCAAACTGTTACCTCAATCAATCAATGAGAGAGAGAGAGAGAGAGAGAGAGAGAGAGAGTCAGGCCAGGGTGTAAGTGTGCGCGCGCGTGTCCATGTTTGACCACACGGCTGTCCCTAGAGACCACTCCGTTCAAATGAATGACCCTACCACCGGCGGACCCCCCTCTCTCACAGTCACAGCTCGGACTCTGTGATTGGTTGAACGGGGCCCAACCTACCAGGAAGCAGTGTATATCGTGTCCATTCACGCTCCCGCGACAACGCTGCATAACTAATGAGCCGCGACACTCCCACCCCGCAATAACGCTGCATAGCTAATGAGCCTGGTTGACCGTGAGGTGCGCGTACAGATAGTATGGTCAAAGTAGCTTTGGACGTGATGACCAGCACACTAGGGGACCAGCCAGCCGGGATTAAAAAACAAAACCAAAAAACAAAACAATAGACATCATGATTTGATTAACTAGAATCTCTCATTACAGCTTTTTATTACCAAAGACAAACACAATATTTCGCTGGAATACTTTTTTCAAAGCTTTTTGATCTTGGGAGGTTCGAGGGGGAGACAAGACGACGCTTGACACCAAAGAAAGCCAGATCCAAAAAAAAACAAAAAATGATACCGAGGTTTTTACTCGCTTGTTTGGCGACGTGTGTCTGTTTGAGTGAGTATACGTTTAAAGTTCTTTTCTTGGCTTCAAGCCAGAGACAAGTGTCGCTGCTGATGTTAGCCTATATGTGATGACACGGATCGCACCTGCGTTCGACTGTCCCTGTTGCTATTTATTGGGTTGTAAAGGAAACCTTTCTTTGGCATATTATAGGCTGTAAATTGTGAATTGGCACTTAAATGCATATCTGACAATGTAATGAGCTGTGATTGAGCTAATTACCGAAAGAGATCATTGTGTGCCGTGCGTTCCTTTATCTGATGGTATTAAAGGAGGATTTGGGGCATTATTTATTTATTATATATTGTGGAAATGTGTTATTTAAAGTCACGTGTTTCGATTGAGTTGTAGATTACAGACCATTGGTTTTCAAGAATGTCAATTAAGGATCAAGGATGTATTTGTCTGGGTGAGGACCCCCATCTGAAATGATTTTGAGCCATATAGAGACCCCCATAAGAGTAAAGTCCAGTAATTGGAACAGTTTTTGGAAAGATATTCTATTAGGATATTCATAAAGCCAGGCAGTCATGATACAATTGTTCAATTTTTAAAAGCTGCAGTTGCTTTGTGTTGTTATATCAGCTGCCCTTGGCCCCTTGCATAAGTGATCCTTATGCATGCAAATCCACCTGCTTCTGTTCTGTGATGCTTTCTCAGTCTGCACAGCTATAGGGCTATAAGGACAGGTAGCCTCAGAGCGGTTTTCATTCTAAAGGACAGGCTATACTTGAACAGTGGATTCATTTGAGGAGACACATTCAACTAAAGTATATACATATAGGCCTGCTGTTTTATCTCATTTTGAATCATTTCAGATTTGTGCAGGCAGGCTCTATATGTCAGTTCAGAGTCCTACAACTAAACCACTCACAAAAGCAACATATTTTCTCATGACAATCGACATGATTTAGGAAAAGATCAAGTTTGAAAAGTTTCAAGGTCAAGTATTGCATGCATGTGACAATTTGGACATGGCACAGGACTTCAATCTTTATATTGATTGATTTTAGGAAATGTGACCATGCATGCAGGCTTTTAAAAAGGACTAAGATTGTTCTGTTCAGAATGTTGCATTTGTTTTATTATTTAGGCTTGTGTGGTTTCCTTTGTGTGTTATTTATAGGGGGTATAGATCACTGTTTCCCAACATGGGGTCTGGGGACCTCCAAGGGGACCAATGATGAACCATTATGGGTCCTTAACTCTGACAGTGCACAAATGGAACCAAATGGACCCATATGGGTCTGTAACTCTGACAGTGTACCTGTAATCAAATGGATAAACCTTTACACTGCAGGTCTGTAACTCTGCTGTGCACAAATGGAACCAAATGGTCCCTTAGAGGTCTGTAACTCAGTGCACAAATGGAATTGGTGCCATTTGCACACAGTCAGACATAAATAAATAAACACAATGCATTTTACAGTGTATATATTGGGGGTCCCATTGATGAATAAAATGGTATCAAATGGGGGTCCTGTCCTGTGGTCTAATAATGCATGATCAAACCATGCAAGCGGTCCATTTATTTATAAAAATGAATAAATAATATCAATAAGAGATTCACCGGTATAGCAGAGCAGCAGCCTTTTGTTTATTTGTGTTCCCACCATCACCCAGCCGGGGGGGGGGGGGGGGGGGGGGGTTAGGACCAGTGACCTATGACCTTCCGGGGTTTTTTGGCTGTGACTATTAAGGAGGTGTGGTGGGGATCGGTGGGTGGGGGGGTAACCTTTGGGGTCTGAGCAGAAGGGACCAGAAAAAAGTCAGAGAGACAATAGGGTGACCCCCCCCCCCCAACCCAACCCAACCCGACCCCTTCCCTGACCTGACCCCTGCACCCCCTCATCTCCATAACACTGGCCGACACCCCCGGATTGAGACCTTATTAAAGACGTACGTGTGTGTGTGTGTGGGTGGGTGTGTGGAGTGGACACGGTCACGGGCAGCTGTAGGGGGGGATTACCCTGGACACATGCGCACGCACATACACACACACACACACACACACACACACACACACACACACACACACACTGGCGGGACTAGAGCTCATGGCTAACATCTCTATTCTCTATTCGCGGAGACAGAGGTGGCTTTAATATGCTAATGACGAGGGGACTTTGTGACAGCCCATGTCACAGTCTGACGGTTCCAATCCAAATCCGTCTGACCTAATGGGGTTTGCTGCTGTTTGTCCACAACACTGACCTGACCACAAAGGACATATAGCAGATCTGTTGTTCTTTGCTGCTCTTGAGCAACACTGTTGTAGAACGAAATAGGACATTAAACCCCCAACTCCCTCAGAAAGCTGAAACATAGAGATATGAGGTTTCTGCCTGAAACGAGTCATGACTCATGATGTTTAATTGTCTCCACCAGGCCGAAGGCATGTGGGGAGAGTATGTTTTGCACTCCGTCCGTCCGCGTGTCCGTCCGTCCGTCCGTCCGTCCGTCCGTGTGTCCGTGAACAGCTAATCTCGGCCACCGTTAACCCGGTCGATGCCATATTTTGCACACACACTCCCTGGATGCCAACCATGAACCTCTGCCCCAAACTTTCCAGAACGGCCTGTTATAGCGCCACCAGGAGGCCGCTTTGTGCAAAACAAGTTTTTGCACAGTACACCTACAGATTTTGTCCAAACATCACGCAAATTGGTACACAGTCTCTCTAGAGCCATTCAACGAAACGGGTCTTTCAGATTTATCAGACTCCATCCTGATTGGTTAAGATTGGCTTCCAAAGTTCACAGGAGTGCTCAGTTTCAAACAAAATGCTGCAAATCATGAACACATCGCGTGATTTCCCTGAAATTGTGCACCCACATTCCCACTAGGCCGAGGACGAAATGCCACATGAACAATTTCAACTCAGCCTCAAGGTGGCGCTATAACTGGCCGAAAAGTGTTTTTACCTCTAACTGCACGGATCTGTGGATAACCTGGTGGAGACCTGTGCCCGGAAGGGCACTTTTTCTAGTTTCTTCTGATCTCAGTATAGGCTATAGGGTTTAGTTCACTTACAGGTACAGTTGGTTCACTCAGTCAAACGCAAACTTTCCAGGGAGAGACGCAGACATTTTGTAGACAGAAATGCTGCCATCTCCAAATGAGCATCATGAGTGAGGACCAGTTATATGAAGATGGTGTCAATGTGTGCATTGACAATATACTGACTACTGTATGCTTGCATGTGCATGGCTCTGAACAGAATCTAAATCGAACACACCCATTATTAATTTGATTAGCTGCAGCTGTGGACAGTTCAGAAACCCGCCTACCAGTGGCATCATTTGGAAGTTTTTCTTCTCTGTTTTTTCTTCTTTTTTCCCCCCCCCAAACAAATTGTTAGATTTTTATTTTTATTCATGCCAGAACAATATGGCTTCCCTTATAGCATGCTAACTTTCCAGAAATAGAAAGCCTGCTGTTTCAATTAGCCTAATGTTGATGATGTCACTGCCCGGTATAGGCGGCTTCCTGGGCCTCCTCTGAGAGTAGACAGAAATGGTACAATATTATCATGAGCATTATACAAAGATAAGTTGAAAATGGCTGAAGTTGTCCTAGTATAGCTCTGTCTGTGAATAACTATAGTCCATGGTTTTCAGAAAGTATACCTATTTCCTGTTCCAGTTCATTTTCCCATGTAGTTTAATTTGATTAGCTCAGCAGCAGATTTGAACTGGAAGGTGTCTGTGTGAGCGATGATAGTATACACCAACAACAACCCTGTAATATGTATACTGTATGTGTATACTATAACAGCCTGAGGAAGGTCCGGAGGGACCCAAACGTTGCTTCATTAAATAAGACAACACTCATGTACCGAGCAAATACACAGTGTGCGGGTGTACCTTATTGCTTTCATTGATGTCCACCGGCCTACGCACCTGTGCATACGCCTAATTTCTAGGTGTGCGAAAGTTTTCTCCTATAGTATACTATAACAGTAAAATTGCTTTCCCGGTTTTAACTGGGTTAAGTCTTCCAGGGGCCCCAGTGGCCCCCACAAGGCTTTCTGATTTTAATGACATTTCCCTAATACAAAGTCAGTGTGGGCCCCTTCTGTTTGGCCCCTGTGCCTCTGTGATTGGAACTTGGAAGCTGGACACACACACACACACACACACACACACACACACACACACAGGGAGGTGGGCTTTTCCCATCACATTGGACATTATTGCTTATCGATCGGCAGAGGGACTGGGGTGGGGGGTGGGGGGGGGTAGGTTGGGCGGTGGTGGAAGAGAAATACTATTTCTCTTTTGTTACTTGAGTAAAAGTATCATTACCACAATACAGAAAGACTCTGTTACATTAAGTAAATGGCCTGCATTCCGTATTTGACTTGAGCGAAAGTATATAAAAGTGCTGCATTTTTCAATATTTCTCGATCTTCTTCGAAAATTATAAAGTAGGGTTTAAGTGGTTAGTGCATGTTTCTGTATAAATGATCAAAATCCAAAGTAACTTGTAACTAAAGTTGTATACCTGTATCGTAAAAAGTACAATATATTTTCCTCTGAGATAGTGGAGTACAAGTACAAAGTAGGCCTATATATACACAATTTAAATAATCATGTAAAGTGTAAGTAAAAAAGTCTACTTAAGTACAGTAAATGTACTCTACATCCATGGTGGTGGGGGGGCGCTAACACAAATCAGAGAGCAGCCAATCTCCCAATGCAGATGGGGAACATCTTAGCAGGCAGTCCCATGGGTGCATGGCTGCATGCCACCCACCATCAATCAATGGCCACAGCCCTGCTGTCGATAGGTTAAAAAATTGAGGATTGGCTTCTGAAAAAGTGATTATTTTTTTCTCCCCAAACAATAAGCTCGCATTTAACCACTTAAACCCCATACTTAGTTGATCAGATTCTCAAGGACTCAATATAAGGCCTCGTCCTACTTTTGACCTACACCGTATATACGCTAAATCACTTCCGTGAAAATAGCCAAGCTTGTAGATTTGCAATTTGTGTCGATTGTTAGCCCCACGAAGCCGTGGTTTCCACAGAGCCATCAACAGAAAAGCTTGCGTTGTAAGGTTGTAGATCTGCTGTTTTAGCAGAAGTTTATTTCCACGGTGCAATCTATTTCTTTGCTGAATGCATGACATTAATGTTATTGTATTTTCACCTGTTATGGCGACAGGCCCAGAATAGAGATGTTGTGGTCAGTATCCAGATGCTGTGGCAACAGGAAACCCCTTCAGGAGTCTTCGACAGGGCTCCAGGGGGTCCCCAGCTATAAATGATTGATTGAAATTAACCAAATGGACCCCTGCATGGACCCTTACAGGTCTGCAACTCTGAGTGTGTACACTAAATGGACCCTCAGAGTGCAGGTGGAACCGAATGGGTCTGTACAATCTCAAATTAACATCACAGATTTTACAGTGATTAGAAGAAGGAAAACATACCAGTATATCCCACCATGCCAACATTGAGGTGGGCCTGTTTCACCTCCGCTCTCCTCTCTCTTGGAGTGCAGAGGCTGTTTAGCTTGACTTTGAACTTGCCATATGACTGACAATAGCAATCAATGGCTTTAAACAAAAGGGCCCGGGCAGTGCACCTAGCAGCCAGGATACAATAGTATGTTTGCGTAGCGTGGCGAAAGGAACTTGGTTTGAGTTTAACTCCTATTAGCCGGACAAAGGAGTCAACCCCCAGGCAGAGTTTTTGGGGGGCTACACACACACCCTCCACACAGCCATGTTCCATGCCACTAGCCTCTCCTCCTGGTCCGTGTATTCACAGCTTTGTTTAAACTCGCCCCCTCCCTGCGTAATGGATACATGGCAGGAGGAGGAGGGACCCGCTAGCTGCTCATGCGCTACCAAGTGGCTTTTCTGGAAGTGTGTGTGTGCACAGTGGTGGAAGGAATACTCCACGGAGGAAACACTGATTTGACGTACTTATGAGATCAGATTCATACGAGGTTTCCGCCGGACACACACTGGTCTGATGAACCCATTCTGACCTGAGATCAGATTCTAAAAATGTCAGTCGCTCTTCGATTTTTCAAAAAATAGCAGACCTACAAGCTCGTATCGCGCCACTCGATATGAGCTTGTAGATCTGCTATTTTTCAATAGCTAAAGCATAACATGATGCCAACACCAAAATGGGTGCCCGTTCAGAATGGGTTAAGTAGTAGGAAGGAGTAGCAATGCCAACCATTTAGATAGATACTCGAGTTACTCGAATAAAAGTAGGCTACAAAAGTATTGGCATCTAAATATAGGCTACTTTAGTGTAGCAAAGTAAAAGTAGAGCCTCAAATTAAATGTAAAATAATAATAATAATAATAATCAAAGTATGATGGGGCTTACGGCAGCCTTTGGATCAAGACTATCATAGATTGTATCGAGTCTGACATTTGCTTTCGTATCTATGATAGTCTTGGTATATACCTCCCTATAGTCACTTAGCCACGGATGTTAATTCGACATTCGGAACAGCGTTCAAACCTCTGTTACAAAATAATATCTGACCTTGACTTTACTTCCAGTCTTTCTTCATGCAAAACAGTAATGACTTGATAATGGTCACAACCTGGTGATTTCTGTTAACCATCAGACAGCACAGTTAAGAGTCTCCATCCGTCTGATCACAGACAGATAGATAGATAGATAGATAGTGGCGACTGTGGCTCAAGAGGTAGAGCAGGTCGTCCAATGATCCATGGGTCGGCGGTTCGAATCCCGGCTCCTCCTGTCTACATGTCGAAGTGTCCTTGGGCAAGACACTGAACCCCAAATTGCTCCCGATGTGCTGGTTGGTACCTTGCATGGCTTCCGCCGCAATCGGTGTATGAATGTGTGTGTGAATGGGTGAATGTAATGCACAATCCATGTAAAGCGCTTTGGATAAAGGCGCTATATAAATGCACCATTTACCATTTATAGATAGATAGATAGATAGATAGACAGATAGATGGGTCCATTTGGTTGCATTTGAACACTCAGAGTTAAGTACATGCCAATAGCCCAGTCAGTGACCACATCATACATGCATGCTGTCCCTATCCCTCAGAAACACTCTCCTCCCCATCTCTCTCTCTCTCTCTGGCTCCTGGGTGTCAAGGCCATGGTGCACAATGTGTGAAGTTCACATGCAGCTCTCTAGTAAACAATGGGCTGAGCAGGCCAACGAAAGGGATTGGGGAGGGGTGGGACACACAAGCTGTCCTTCCATCCATCTCCCTCTGTCCTCCCCCCCCCCCCATGCATCCATTCTGCCTCCGCCACCTCTCTCATGACCCTCAAGGGGCTAGGGGTTACCACCATGCAGCCCTGCGGTACTAGTGGGGGTCGGTCGGGTCGCTCGCTGGACAGCCAGCCCCCCTCCCTTCCTCTCCTAAACTAAATCTAAATTTATCGCACCCTCCGCCACCCTCATCAACATTTTGTTCATCCCCAATGCTGCACAGACCCAGTGTTGTTGTATAGGGTGAGTTGTCATCGGTGTATAGACGTAGTAAGAAGCAAGATGGCTCATGCGAGTATGAGAAGTAAAATGCAATTTCACAACACAAGGTGTTGTGAGCTTGTAGATCTGCTATCTTTTCTTCTTATTTGACAATTTGGCTTTGTTTGACCAGTTTTTATAGTATAGTTTGTTGATTACTTTTAATGCAGTGATGCCCCCCCCCCTTTTTTTAGGCATTACAAAGGTCTTAAAAGTCACTAAAATTGTCACTTCACTGTTGTCATGTGGGGACAGGTTGAGAATCACTGTACTATAGCAGCAATCGTAATAGCACTGGAGTATTCACATCAACATGACAAATGTGCAAGATACTATACATGTCTTATAACAACAGTTGTATTCTTTGTATTACAGCAGCAGTGGTAATGTTCAACAGTACATTTGTGCAATGTTGGCTAAGCTTAACAAGAGCAGTACTAAATTTAAAGCATTTATCTTATAAACATGGACAGTAGTAGTCTAGTCCTCCCAGTGATTACACTGTGAGAGTTATTTTGGAGTTATTATGATTATTTTTATATACAGTATAACTTTGCATTTGCAAAACTTGATTTACTTAAATTAATCAAACATTGGAATATTGGAACAAGAAAGCGACAAAACAAAAACAATAAACAAGAACATCTGCATGAATTCGAGGCTTCATGCGGGTGAGGAATTTGTGGGTGAACTATATCCCTTCTATGGAGGTTCTTTCCTGCCGCTTGGCCCTGGCTTTTCATCCGTCATGCGTGTTGCCGCTGCCTCGGAGGCGTGCATACGGACTGATTAGGAGTCTTAAGGTCTGAACGCAGTCCAACCACAAAAGGAGGGAGCCCTCCATCGATCTCTTTGTCAATGCCATAGTGTGTCAAGGCCGGTGCACATTTCAGCAAGCGAATTCAGAGTGCGCTATTGAGATGTATATTTCGGTATCGCCATTCAGAGAGGCTTTCTTTAAAAAAATCTTAACACCAGCCCAAAAAAGGGAACTCAAACGGACGGAAGTCATGCTATGAATATGATAATAACTGATTGAAATGCAAAAACGGGCTTTGGCTTTGAGATTTTTTGGGGAAAATTGAAAAGCAACTTCGTAAGCATTGAGGGTCCTCCTAATTCCTCTGAAACCTGTGAAAAACATATTTAAACATCAGCTTATTACTACACCGTAAACATCTCACTCCTATAGTTCCTAACTCCAAAGAGTGTACAAATGATACCATGGAGTTAGCCTCTCCAATGTAATGATTGTAGCTCCCGTTATGTCCTTTATCAAGCAGCTTCATGGGTCCATTTGGTTAAATTTCAGAGTTAAATGAACGCTGAGGCTTTTACATTTACAGTGTGGCTCGGCGGATCCTGTATCAAATGGGGGTCCGTGGTGTTAATGCATATCAACAAAATAAGGTTGAGAATCATTGCATAAACCAAACCATAAAGTGTCCTTGTGTGACATAACCCTGCTTATGTCCACGCCGCATATTAGAAAACACACACACACACACACACACACACACACACACACACACACACACACACACACACACACACACACGCGCACATACGCCTGCCTGCCTGCTTCATAGGAGATTGACACTGTTGGGTCCCTGAAGGTCTTGGTGCCAGGCGTTCGATAAGCATTGCTCTAACCTGGGATGCAAGCCCCCCCATCCCCATCCCCATTCCATGTCCCCCCATCTCCCTCCCCCCAGGGGTCTCTGGATCTCATCACTGGCCATGCAGCCAGCAGAGACAAGGGACAGCAGGCTGGTCAGAGTGGTGGTGAGGAGGGGGGGGGGGGGGGGGGGGGGGGTTATATCAGTTCATCCAGGACCCAGGGTCCCATATAGGGGAGGGGGGGATATGGTGGTTTTGAGGGGGCTCCCTCCCTGGTGCTGAGTCATTTGTGGGATCCCCACCCCTAAAAATGGACGATGTCATTGTGGTTGGGCAGAAACCTTGTAATCTCCATATTTCACCTTTTTTATGTTCTGCATGCAAATAACTGCAAATAACCGCCAATGTCCGCCATCAGAGTGAAAATTGCCTCAATCTAGGGTATTGCTGTCATTGTGTGTGTGTGTGTGTGTGTGTGTGTGTGTGTTTATGTTACAATTAAGCAATATTACACGAGAGGGTGTGCTTTATCATCATTAATACACGCCTGCGTTGTTGCAGGAACGATCAGCTCTCAGGGCGAGTTCCATATACAGGCAGCGCAGAAGTGCATTAATGAAAGTTAAAGCACACCCTTGTCCCACAAATGTCTCAAGAGAATCGCTAGCCTAAACCCAGTCGGCTGCACTCTCGTTCGATCATGCTCGTTTAAGCACGGCTATAGAAGGCCGTTTCAACTAATCAGATTGCTTCCTCGAAATTACCTGTTGTATAATGGCTGATCTACGAGCAAATTACATGTTCTACAAGCTCACTCACATCTAACTCAGACCTACACTCTCACAATGCATTGTGAGATGGAAAAAGCTTTGCCTATAGAAAGAGGATAATGATAATTCAAGCTTTCCATGCTGTGTTGTGGTGAGTTAACGTTGTTTAATACAATTAGACTTTTGTGTTTGGATGTATGGGCTATCGAGCCCATACATGTGTTCCCGCACAACTTCCGGTTTAAGATGATGACACACGCATAGCCTCTATTGGCGGAAGTTAAAGGACGCAGCTACCTTTATGGAGACACAAAAGAGACTCCTTGTGTCTCCATAGGGAACCACTACTGGTCATCAAATTATTAGCATGCGACGAAAACCGAAAGAATATCCACAAATTCAAGTCTCCATGTGTGAGTAATCAATAGGAAAAATAATTGTTTTTTTTGGGTGAACTATCGCTTTAAAACCACGAACAATTCAGTTGTGTAATACCTTGAAAGTGTTCTATCATGGAAGGTGCATAATATAGCATGATTCTGACAGCATATAGAAACAGCTGCTATGCTGTTGAGGGCTATATGTTTTATGCATGCGTGCATTGATTTACCTGCTTGCTATGGATATGGCCTACATGGAGGAGGGCAGTATAGAACAAATAAAAACACACCTGTGTGAAGTGAGGGGCGCTCTTATCATCGTACATCATCATACATCATCTCATTCCGGCCAATCAGAATTTGCATCCTCACCTTCGTCTTCAATGTTCGTGTTACGCAATGTTTGTGTTTACACAAACACAGCGATGTCGCTTGTATGCGCACAATAGAGCACCGAAGTCCTGACGTAACTCGCTCATCCCGACGATTCCCCTGGTTCGCGGAAGTAATGTCTCTATAGAGAATAACATGGGGTGATCTTAATATCGTCTACTATAAGCGTTGTGGTCCAAAAATAAACAAGCTGTCTCGGCGTTATTGTCAGGGAGGTGTCTCTGTATCGTTTGCAACAGTCAGTCACTCATATATGATACAGTCTGCTTCTAGCGAAAATCTAACTAATTCAGCAGCAGTAACATTAGCGTTTTCTCTCAGTCAGTTGATTCTTCATATCCATATGAGTGAAGCGGCCGGGGTGACATGTTTATTTTTCAAACACAGTTCTTATATGAGGCGATCTCAAATCGCCTCAATGGGGATTTCAATGCAACTAAACAAATACATGAACCTGGGGACTGACGCCCTCTACTGAAAGTGACGTCAGACTTCGGTGCTCTATACGCACTGCACGTAAGGCAACACGCCGAGGGGGGAAACTAAATGTGCCAAAAAGTGCCAAGCCGACCCTCATAACAACAATTTTCTCGTTTTAATCCGATCTGCATGAGGAAACCCATGCAGCGCTCTCGTCGGGAGGGGGGGGAAGCAGAAATATATTACGAGTAGGGTCAGCAACATCCCTGCACAAACACTCACAATTGTCCATTCATTGTCAATGGCATTTAATGTTTGTGTTAGGACAAGATTTGGGTTACACACACCAAAAGCTGGACCTCAAAAATAGAGATGACCAATACCATTTTCCTTCCCGATACTGATCCGATGTGTAATTTAAACATCACACCTGTGTGAAGTGAGGGGCAGTCTTATCATCATACATCATCATGAGGATGAAATTACATGGTATTGGAATGGCATATAGCGCTGACTCACTGGCATACTCGGTGATACCGATTTTAGGTTTTTACCACGCAGGTATTGGTATTGGAACAAAAAGGTTTTTTAACTCTTTTAAGTTCCCCCCCCCCCACACACACACACACACACACACACACACACAAACACCCGCTCATTGTAAGATGGCACCATTTCTGTCTACTCACTCTGTGTCTCATTGGGGGGCTATGGACAGTCCAGAAACCTGCATTTACATTGTCGAAGGGGATTCCAAGCTAATAGAAACTACAGGACCGCCAAATTATGTATTATGTATTTGGCTGCTCCACGGACCCCCATTTGAAAATACTGTATGTTGTGCCAGCCAGCCCCCAGAATAGAAGATTTGTGTTTAAAGAGTTTGAAATAATCCCCAAATATATGTTTTCAAGAATTGTCAAAAAGTTTTTAAAAATATAGCTCACAGGGTGTATCGTTGCGGCACCTTGTGAGCTTGTGGATCTGCTATATGTTGAATATCCAAAAATGTGGTCAAACTGGTTAAACTGATAAGTATATCAACTGATTCTCCTTTGGACCCTCTGGAACCTCTGGAACCAGAACCCCACTAGTGGCCAAAACTATATCGAAGCTGTGGGTTTGCGTCGCACAAAGTGACAGAGAACAGAGGTGGCGCTGCTGCTAAACAGCAGATGCTGCTGCAAAAGCTCCTCGTTTGAACTTGATCTCACGTCACACAAGTTCAAGACCAGCCCGCTATAGTCCCTATATCATCATCATCATCATCACCTTTCAACAACAGCTGGGAGGGAGACAGCGGCGACTTACGTACCATGGCCGGGTCACTCTGTGCGGGGGCGCTTCGAATTTGGGGAACATGCATTGCTCACGGTCAACAACCCCCAAAATATAAAACACAACCAAAGAAAACGAGGAGAAGGCGATTGTCCCCCAAGGTCAAGGCGAGAGAAGGGGACCGAGCGACTGGGTGTCATGGGAAAGTCACCTCAGGAGGATGGGTGAAAGGGGACAGGGGAGCGGGAGGGGTCGGAGGGGATGCATAACAAGGGGCAGATGGCGGTATTAGCGGGCGGCTGCACGATGGCTGATGGGAGTTTTTTTTTTATAGAGGTTTGTGGGGGTTAGAATTAAGCATCATCGCAAAGCTATTGTTGTGCGTTATTTGCAGCTGGTTCAATAGCAGGCTCTCCTCACTTGACCCCGGTGAGGAAAAACCCTGCATGACCACCCATCCACCCCCAGGTCCTGCATTGTTCTCACCAGTGGAGGACGGAATTCTTTAAATTAAAATGTCTTCTAAATCCCAACAGAAAAAACGTATGTTGCTATATGTTAGCGGTTCTGAATTTTTTTTTATTGGATACGTTGATGTTATGTGGATATGATATGTTGTTTGGCCGCGGACAACCCCCCTCCCCCCATGGATCTTCCAGGGACGCCCCAGAAGCAAAGATTTGACTTAGAAATGTTTGCTTATATATATTCAGAGATTTACATACTTAAAATAGCATATCTACAAGCTCATAGCATGGCACGGAGTGACTATGAGCTTGTATATCTAAAATGCTGTAGCAATGCCACGATACAGAGTAACTGCTGTGGAAGTGAAAGTCCTGTAACTTAAGAGTTAATTGGTATCGAAACATAATACTTAAAGTATCAGAAATAAGAGCGCTCATTATGCAGCAGAATATCTAATTTCACAATTCTTTCTTCCTAAAGTTTTCGAAACGTGTCAAACTCTTTAGAAAAATTGCAGATCTATAAGCTCGTAGATCTGCTATTTCTGAATGGACAAAGGTATAAAATAGGGCTTAATTGGTTCCGGTATGTATTTGTAATAATAATAAAAATCTACAAAGTAACTTTTCCCTGCAGTTTATAAATAATTATAGTGCAGTGAAAAGTACAATATTTGCCTATATGAGATGTAATAAAGTAGTTCAAAAATAAAATTAAAAGGACAGTAAAGTAAAAGTATCTCATGTTTGACATGCAAGTAAGCGAATACATAATAATAATAAGGGTAATAATAATAATAATAATAATAATAACTCAACTCAACTCAACTCAACTTTATTTATATAGCACATTTAAAACAACCATAGCTGCCACAAAGTGCTGTACAGTACATAGGTAAAACAGTAAGTAAACACATAGACTAAAAACACAGAATACAAAGACAACACAAAACAAGAAAAGGAGGGGGGGGAAGCAAGTTCAGGAACAGAGGTCTCATGCTGTGTTAAAAGCCAAAGAATAAAAGTGCGTTTTCAGTAAGGGTAATAATAATAATACACATTATTGTCTCAGACAGGTACATTAGCTTACTTATACGCATCAGATCCAAAAGTGTGTGGGTGATTGTACTTGAGTACTTGACAATACTTGAGTAAATGTACTTGGTTACTTTCCACCACTTCTCCCCCAAGTTTCCTGCATTGTTCTGCTGTCCCCTGTCTGGGTGGGTCTGCACCATTTGGCTGCTATTGAGGCAAGGGCAAAAACATTTCTTATGTGTGAAAGACTGTCAATCAAGTCTGATGGTTTTGTGTGTGGAGTGAAAATGGCCCCCTAATGTTTCTCCATCCAGGTCTCCCCCTTCATCAGCCTTTATATCACGGGGTCTCAATGTGGGGTCCTGGGACCCTCAGGGGGTCCTACAGACTCAATGATTGATAGTTATCAACCAAATGACCCTATCTCTGAGAGTCTATTGACCCAAATGGACCGATACCGGTCTGTAACTCTGAGAGTGTACAAATGGAACCAATTGAGTGGAAGGGTCTGTAACTCTGAGAGTGTACAAATGGAACCAATTGAGTGGAAGGGTCTGTAACTCTGAGAGTGTACAAATGGAACCAATTGAGTGGAAGGGTCTGTAACTCTGAGAGTGTACAAATGGAACCAATTGAGTGGAAGGGTCTGTAACTCTGAGAGTGTACAAATGGAACAAAGTGGACCCTTAAAAGTCTGTAGCTCTGAGAGTGTACAAATGGAACCAAGTGGAAGGGTCTGTAACTCTGAGAGTGTACAAATGGACCCTTACGGGGTACTGTACTTAAGGACAATTTTGAAGTATTTAAACTGAATTTCATACTTTACTCTTCCTTCTGGCTGAGCTGAAGGAATTGGGCCCAGGAGGTGGGCTGTGTGGACCCTGTTGGCCAGACTGTTAAAGGCACCAGGGTAGAACATTCCTATTATAAAATGGTGGACAATCTCGAGGGCTTATTCTGTGTAAAGTGGGCATGAAGGGGAGTATTGTGTACAGTGGAGGATCAAATCCATAAGTTAGGCATGTAGTCGAGCTCATGTAATGGTCTGTACAACCCGGCAGTGCTCAATAAAGGACCCTTTAAAATCAAATCTCTCTCTCTCTCTCTCTCTCTCTTTCTCCCCCCGCCAGACGTATGCCGATCGTCCGAGCTGGCCTTCCTGCTGGAGCCCAGCGACGTCATCGCCGTGAGGGACCGGCCCCTGATGCTGGACTGTCGAGTGGAGGGCGGCGAGGGGCCCATCATGGTGACGTGGCGGCGCAACGGCGTCCCGGTGCCCACCAACCCCCGGGTGCGTGTGCTGGCCAACGGAACGCTGCACATCCAGAGCTTCCAGAAGCGGCGGGACGGCGGCGACCCCGACGCCGGCGAGTATGACTGTGCCGCGCAGAACCGCTACGGCATGCTGGTCAGCCGCAAGGCCAAGGTCCAGGTGGCATGTGAGTCTCACACACACGTCTGTATATTATGGGCCATATATATCAGGGATCCACGTACTGTATGGGCATAAAAGGGACGCAGGCATAGGCAAGAGCATTGCCGATCCAACCGATAGACCCATATTACTCTAGCCCATTCTGACCTGAGATCAGATTCATACGAGGTTTCCACTGGACACACACTGGTCTGATTAAACCCATTCTGACCTGAGATCAGATTAAAAAAATGTCAGTCGTTCTTAAAAAAAAATAGCAGACCTACAAGCTCGTATCGCGCCACTCGGTGGCGCGATATGAGCTTGTAGATCTGCTATTTTTCAATAGATAAAGCATAACATGATGCTGACACCAAAATGGGTGCCCGGTCAGAATGGGCTAGTAAAAGCATGGATATCACAATGTGTAAATGCAAGTAAAATGCCTGTATTTGAAACTTTACTTGTAAAAGTAGGCCTACAAAAGTGTATTGGAATCAAAAGTAAAAGTTTTCATTATGAAGAATATGTCCCATATCACAAGTTTTCACAAATTTTAGGTTGAGATACTAATTTGACGAAATCAGGTACTGAAACTGGAGCAAAAGTTGAAATTATCAATCCACCTGAAAATGTATTCTGTGTTTAAGAGCTGAAGAGACAGGGGGGCCCCTGTTACTGCACAAACAAGCTATATGGTAGCAATGATTACTATGACAATATAGAGCTCAAAGTTATTAACAATGATGTTTTTTTGCTTTAACCAAAATATCACTTACAGTTACAACTGCTTTAATTTAACTCAGAGAGTGTAACCAAATGTAACCGCCAGTGTCCAATAGCACTTCACCCATTTTCAACCGATATCTTTATATAATTGGTCCTCTAATGCTCATTATAGTATGGCACCATGTCTACTCACACTCTCATTGGTGGACAGTTCAGAAACATGCCTACTACATCATCGGTGGGGATTCCAAGCTAATAGAAACTACAGTCTTTCTCGTCCAGTTCCTGGAAAGTTATCATGCTGAAATAGAAGCTGTATTGTTCTTGCATTAAAGTAAAATCATAATAATGATAATACCGTTTGAAAAGGTGGCATCTTACAATGAGCATTAGGCAAGGAGTTGAGGTTGAAAATGGTCAAAGTGGTGCTGTATAAGTGTGAGATATACATTTTGCCAGCGATGGCCGGTTTACTGAAGAAGAGAAGAGAGAGCTGCAGTGAAAAGCCCTGAAGTAGCCATGAGCATTGTGATTGAGTGCACTTTGAAGCGGTATAGGGATTACACAATAAGGTGCAGTCATCAAACTGATTTAAACCAGGGATAACTCTCTCCCCTGTGTCACTCCAGGACAGATCGAGCTGTACGGCCATTCCCCCCCCAGGCCTATAGACTTTATTTATAGTGACCTATACCGGCTTCATCCGAACACAAAGTCATGAAAAAGAAAACGGCAAAGCGGGAGGCCTAGAGAACTGCTTTTTTTTGTTCTTCGTGTTGCTGTACAACCTTTTGGGTTGTAAAAACCCTTGTGGATGTTGTATCATTCATATTTTTATGCCTTTATCTTATTTTTCCCATTTGTAGCTCCGAGAGTGGACAACTTTAACCATCCCTTTCCATTTGCACACTCTCAGGGCTAAATTACAAGTTAAATTACAAGTGATGGTTTTTCCGGTTTAAACAAAACGCGTATAGTTAAATAAGTCGACTGTTTGTTCAGTAACAGAAAATACATTTTGGGTTACAAAACTTCCTCCAATCAGTGAGAGAGAATAATAATAATAATAAAATAATAATAAAAATAATTGTGGCATGAGTTCCATTGGTATCCCGACCTGACAATGTATTTGTTTGTTAAAGAGCTGGAGAGACGGGTTGGGGAGGTAGTCATAAAAACGGCAAGCTGGAGGCTGAGGAATGGCTTTGTTGTTGTGCCAGGTCCAAAGCCTCTCGGCAGGTTTAACCTCCCCTCCCTGTCAAAACAAGCCATATGGGGGTTATAAATGGCGCTTATTCACATGGCGAACACCTTCGTCCCATACCTGGCAACCCAAGACCCCCTCTGACATGCTCATCCTCTGAAGCGGGGGTCTTCAAGGACCCCCTCAGCTGATAGAGATAAAGCAGGGACCCCCCCCCCCCCCCCCGCCCCCTGCCCCACTACATATTGCATAGAATTGTGTTGCAGATTAAACGTTTTAATAGATTTCATAAATAGATTCATAGACTCGTTTGACAGCACTATATCGTCGAAATGATTAGTCTGTTCACATCATCTTTTCTATTATTATGTTGAATTAATTAAAAAAAAGTTAAAAAGTTCCTATCACACTCAGATTTGGAGACCACCTGTAGTAATTAAGCCTGAGGACCCCCTAGTGGGCCTGAACCCCTTATTGAACTGCACTTAAAGGGACACTTCACCCTTTTTGCTAAAAAATATATGTTAATGACATTTAGGAGCTTTAGAACACTTTCCTGGGGGTCTTTATGTGTGTAATATGTGGTTTTAGATATTTTAGATTGTATCAGTGAGCCCAGTGTCTCTGGTGTCATGGACACTGGGATCACTTACTTCCTGGACTACATGTGGTCTCAGTAAGACAGACCTCCCCTATCCACAAGGAGGAGCAGTGCACCAGTAGTATTATGGGAATTGTAGTCCAGGAAGGAAGTGAGACCAACTGCGCTGCTCCCGTGCTCTCGTTATGTTTTGGTTAGGGTAGAGATAGGTTGTCGATGTCGGACTAATGACTGTCTAACCAATGACTGGTCTAAACTAAGTAGCCTACTGCACCTGTGGGTTGCCTGTGGACAGAAATAAGATGCCAAACAAATGTTTTTTTTTTTTTGTAATGGAATGTGAAAGAAAACAGGCTTTTCCGTTATATAAAACAGCAGATCTACAAGCTCACATCATTTGATGTGTTGACCGTTTATTAGACAGAAATATAAAATACAGCAACAGCATATATAGTACCCGGTAAATTAAACAGATTCCTTCTAAATTCTGACCTAGGTTTTCTGAATAACTTAAAATATTTATAAAAAAGGATGTTGCTATAGATAAATAAATCCATGGAACGGTGCCCTGTAGGCCAGGTGTAGGGAATCAATATACTGAGGTGTCAAGCTGCTCATTATTGGTATATATACACCTCAGCTATGGCTGCAACTATGGATTCGTCTACTGTACAACTACAACAATACTACTGTAAAAGGGCGGATTGAGAATAATGTATACATACTGTTATCCCATTCTGAACGGGCACCCATTTTGGTGTTGGCATCATGTTATGCTTTAGCTATTTAAAAATAGCAGATCTACAAGCTCATATCGCGCCACCGAGTGGCGCGATACGAGCTTGTAGGTCTGCTATTTTTGAAAAATCGAAGAACGACTGACATTTTTAGAATCTGATCTCAGGTCAGAATGGGTTCGTCAGACCAGTGTGTGTCCAGTGGAAACCTCGTATGAATCTGATCTCAGGTCAGAATGGGTTATACTGTTCCAGGTCTAAATAAAACAGCACACACGCACGCACGCACGCGCGCGCGCACGCACACACACACACACACACACACACACACACACACACACACACACACACACACACACACACACACACACACACACACACACACACACACACACACAGCTCTATAAAAGCAGTGGTTTATGGTTAATCCAGTGAATATAAATAATGTGGGACCCTGGGTGGTGTTTGGGTCAGTGTAGAGTCAGTGTTACCATGGTGATGCGCAGTCATTTGCACATGCCAACCCTCTGTGTGTGTGTGTGTGTGTGGGGGGGGGGGGTTATTGATTATGGCAATGACCAGGTTATTAAGAATACACACACACACACACACACACACACACACACACACACACACACACACAGAGAGAGAGAGAGACAGATACAGACAGAGAGAGAGAGATAATGGACCACGGGACGGATATACGTATATTAACAAATGTGCGTTTGTGCATGTGTTACGGTGTGTGTGTGTGTGGGAATGTGCACATGTACACACACACACACACACACACACACACACACACACACACACACACAATATCGATGAGTTCTAGTTTGTAATGAATGTCTTGTGTGTGCACGCGTGTGCGCGCGCGCGCTTGTGTTTTCTTTCCCCTCAGCTCTGCCTAAGTTTCACCGCCACCCAGAGTCCATGTTGGTGGACGAGGGGGGAGTGGCTCGCTTCCAGTGTCTGGTCAACGGGGTCCCCGAGGCCCACATCACCTGGGAGAGAGACCATGTGCCTCTGAGCAACACTGATAACAGGTAGAGAGTTTTGTGTGGACTCTGTCTGGAGCCAGCCTCTCACTGCAACACAAGCACATTAGCTCCCTTATACACAGCAGCTGTCCTTCATTTAATTGACACAATGTGCTGCAGGTGTGCCTGTGAACTGGCAGAGACAGACCTCATTGATCACTCCCCCTGCCACACAGATTCAATTCAATTCAAATGGCTTTATTGGCATGAGAAAACATACGTTTACATTGGCAAAGCAAAAGGTGGAACAATACAATACATCAAAACAACATTTATGTACATTTTAAGGTCAGAATCTCCAATGAATCCATTTCTATGTACCAAGATCACTTATGCAGAATACAGTGCAGGAATACACACAAACACAATGATTAGTCTTTGTACTTTGCATCACGTTGTGGCACGTTTGATAGGGATGACATGGGGTTCAAGTGGTTAAATATCAAGTATGAAGATGTCTAATTTGTCTGTCGTAATGGAATGTGACTCTACATACTGTGTATCTTAGGGGCAAAGATTTAAGCAATAAGCCACGAGAGGTCTCAGGTTACCGGGTATTTTACACTGCCTGGGAGCGTAGGCAGACCCGACGCGGAGCGGAGGGTCTTCTACCTCCCAGCCAGTGTAAAATACCCGGTAAGCTGGGGCCTCGAGTGGCTTATTGCTTTTCTAAAACGGTTACAAACATATAGCAATATTAAAACTATTAAATTCACAAAAGTATCTACGCTTTGTGCCACCAGAGCGAGCGACCCAGAGCCAAAACACTTCCTTGTTTTGCTCCGCAAGTAGCCTATGTGACGGGAGAATAGCGCTTGATGTATTTACGGGGCTGCCTGGAGCCACACATTCACAGTCATATGAGCCGGGCGGTGCTTAGACGCCCGCACGGCATGTGTTTGTAAAGCAATCAAGCGCTCCCCTTCCCCAGTTCAGCTACAAGGCTGCAGTTTGATACAAAGTGATTGAAGGAGTGGGTTATCGGTGAAATTTACACCGGTCACGTGGCGGTAACCAGCCAATCAGAATGAAGTATTGGGACTACCCGTTTTAGAATTACATATTTGTGTGCCGTAATATGCCGTAAATGTTATTTACACAGGGGTGACCTGAGACAAAACAGGTTTGAGAAGACGCTCAGTAACGTGTCCATTATGTTGTCAGGTTCACTCTGCTGCCAATGGGGATCCTCCAGGTGACGGGCGTGAAGCCACTGGACGCCGGCGTTTACCGCTGCAGCGCCACCAACATGGCCAACACACGCTACAGCCACGAAGCTACGCTCAACGTCACGGGTAAAAACAACCTCCTCCAACTCCACCTGTGACACGGTTAGCGGAATAGCGGCTATGCGCATGCTTAACCCATTCTGACCTGAGATCAGATTCATACGAGGTTTTCCACTGGACACACAATGGTCTGATGAACCCATTCTGACCCGAGATCAGATTCTAAAAAATGTCAGTCGCTCTTCGGTTTTTCAAAAATAGCAGACCTACAAGCTCGTATCGCACCACTCGGTGGCGCGATATGAGCTTGTAGATCTGCTATTTTTAAATAGCTAAAGCATAACATGATGCTGACACCAAAATGGGTGCCCGGTCAGAATGGGTAAAGTGAGTGGCAAGTCGAGTGGCAAAGTGAGATATAACGTATGTTTAACGTCGGTTAATGCAATAGGACTTTTCTGTTTGGATGTATGGGCTGTCAAGGCCAGAAAGTAGGGTTTTTTGCCACTCAGTAGGTGTTCCCACATAACTTCCAGGTCTGATGATGATGATGATGATGCCCCTCTCATACTTTACCACTGGAACACCAAATAACTACAGTAGAGTGAAAAATAATATCCATTTTCACCAGAGGACGGTTTTTGGATCTTCTCTTTTTTACTTTTTCATCTCTACTCTGCAGGAATGTTTGCAAAAAACAGTAGATCTACAAGCTCACAAGCTACTGAATTTGCAGCTCGACAAAGGCTATATTTCATCCTAATGTATGACGGAGGACAATTTCACGATACAGTTTCATCTCTGAGATACAAATTATTGTGAACGTATTTTATCACAATAAACGTTAATAACAATTATCATCCCATCCCTAAACCCCCAGTCTAGGCAGGGTGCTGCGGAAATACTTTGGTAACATTTACAATTTATCAATATCACTTCAGTTTAACCAATGAGTAAAATGGACCCGAGTTGCACTGTACTTAGTAGTGCGTTCTTTTTCGATCTACACCAAATGTCTTATGCCAAAAAATAGCTGATCTGCAAGCTCACAGCGCATTGCGATGCCTTGACATTTTGGTAGAAACCCTGCCCTGTCAACTATCAATTTATTTTCAATCTGTCCCATATGGAAACGGACGTTCTCTTAGATGTTCCTCTGTGACATACTGTATCTTGGGGGGAAAGACTTACATATTTGCCTAGCGTACCATGACATAAATGTAGGTGTAATAAGATAACAATGCAGTTGTTCTCCATAAGGAGAAGAGATTCAGTAGAACTAAAAGATAAGTAATTTCATGCTTGGTTGCACTCGGGTGTTGCGCTCTGAAAATAGCAGATCTACAAGCTCATAAGGCGTCGTGCTGCTGTTGGGAGCTTGAGACCGGCTATTGTCAGCATACATACAACCACGTGTGAAATGATGCATTATGCCGCCATCAAGGGCCACCAAAATGTCGACTGAATCAACTGTAGATTTACTCGACTATACATGATATTTAGTTGACTAAAACTAGACTAAAAGGTAAAACATTTCAGATGACTAAAATATGACAAAAACTAAATCAAACTTTGCTGCCAAAATCAACACTGATTTACAGGGGTGCCTTGAGCTTTAGTTTAACCCATTCTGACCTGAGATCAGATTCATACGAGGTTTCCACCGGACACACACTGGTCTGATGAACCCATTCTGACCTGAGATCAGATTCTAGAAATGTCAGTCGCTTATCGATTTTTCAAAAATAGCAGACCTACAAGCTCGTATCGCGCCACTCAGTGGCGCGATATGAGCTTGTAGATCTGCTATTTTTAAATAGCTAAAGCATAACATGATGCTGACACCAAAATGGGTGCCCGGTCAGAATGGGTTAAAGATGGAGTTCTGTGATACCCCCCCCCCCCCCCCATTCTAAAACATGACCCTGACCAAGTGTACAGAAAATGTTAAAATAAGTTTTTATGTGGCCACACCCACCAGTTCATTAAGTTTACCTGGTTTTCACCTTAGCACCGCCCACCTGAACTTAAGCCCCGCCCACAGCTGTGTGCTGTATGATAATGGGGGAGGGGTTAGTGTTATGATGTCACTAAAAGTGGCCTTTTGACTCAAAGGCTTTCAGCTTTCAGGAAGAAACCAAAAATATCCAGGGAAGACATATTTGAATATTATATCCACACCTGGGGGTCTGTTAGAGTAATGTTAACTCCATAGACGCATACAAAATAAAATAAAAGAATTGCGGCACTCCATCTTAAACCCTAGCATTCCAGAGACTTAACAGGCTGTTCTTCTCCTTGCTGTGCCCATCCATCCATCCATCCATCCATCCATCCATCCATCCATCCAGGCGGAGTTCCCAAGACGTACAGGGAGCCGGTCATCCTGTCCGGACCCCAGAACATCACCATCACTGTCCACCAGACCGCCATCTTGGAGTGCATCGCCACAGGCAACCCCCGACCCATCGTCTCCTGGAGCAGGCTGGGTAGGATGTTTTTTTGTTGTTTGTTTGTTTGTTTGGTTACAAACTACATCTTATTAACCCATTAAGACCTGAGGCCGATTCTAAAATCAGTAGATCTCAAACTTTATCGTGCCAAGGACCCCCAAAATCATATGCATTTGTCGTCGTCGTCCCCTTCTCCCATTCTGAAAATGTTTGCTATTTTTGAGAGCCACTATTCTAAATAAGAGTTTTCTGAAATGTGTATGTTGCTATAACTGTAGCTAAAATCTAAAATGATTTTGAATGGGTTAAAAACATGGTAAGCAACACAGTCGCACCAATTAAAACACATTAATAATGAGTGTGTTAGATTTAATCCCAGTGTGTCCAGAGCCAAGGGCATGCCAAAGCGAAGCGTCCTATAGTATTGACACACATAAAATCCAACACATATTATTCATTTGATTAGCTACAGCTCTGTTGCTTACATGACTGTGTACCACAAGGTCAGTGTTAAAGGAGAATTCCATGCTAGAATGCTTTCTTATCTTTCTTACCTTTCTTTGTAGTTGTTACGTCCCCATCAAAGAGGTCCAGGTGTTTTTTTGTGCAAAAACTCCTTATTGGCTATTTTCCCTACCATAAGCCCTCAATGAACAATTGTTCAACACAACACATCTAAAACTACAACATGACACGATGCGGTGGTCACCGTTCAACACAACACATCTAAAACTACAACATGACACGATGCGGTGGTCACCGTTCAACACAACACATCTAAAACTACAACATGACACGATGCGGTGGTCACCGTTCACACAACACATCTAAAACTACAACATGACACGATGCGGTGGTCACCGTTCAACACAACACATCTAAAACTACAACATGACACGATGCGGTGGTCACCGTTCACACAACACATCTAAAACTACAACATGACACGATGCGGTGGTCACCGTTCAACACAACACATCTAAAACTACAACATGACACGATGCGGTGGTCACCGTTCAACACAACACATCTAAAACTACAACATGACACGATGCGGTGGTCACCGTTCACACAACACATCTAAAACTACAACATGACACGATGCGGTGGTCACCGTTCAACACAACACATCTAAAACTACAACATGACACGATGCGGTGGTCACCGTTCAACACAACACATCTAAAACTACAACATGACACCATGCGGTGTCACCGTTCAACACAACACATCTAAAACTACAACATGACACGATGCGGTGGTCACCGTTCACACAACACATCTAAAACTACAACATGACACGATGCGGTGGTCACCGTTCACACAGCACATCTAAAACTACAACATGACACGATGCGGTGGTCACCGTTCACACAACACATCTAAAACTACAACATGACACGATGCGGTGGTCACCGTTCACACAGCACATCTAAAACTACAACATGACACGATGCGGTGGTCACCGTTCACACAACACATCTAAAACTACAACATGACACGATGCGGTGGTCACCGTTCACACAACACATCTAAAACTACAACATGACACGATGCGGTGGTCACCGTTCACACAACACATCTAAAACTACAACATGACACGATGCGGTGGTCACCGTTCACACAACACATCTAAAACTACAACATGACACGATGCGGTGGTCACCGTTCAACACAACACATCTAAAACTACAACATGACACGATGCGGTGGTCACCGTTCAACACAACACATCTAAAACTACAACATGACACGATGCGGTGGTCACCGTTCAACACAACACATCTAAAACTACAACATGACACCATGCGGTGGTCACCGTTCACACAACACATCTAAAACTACAACATGACACGATGCGGTGGTCACCGTTCAACACAACACATCTAAAACTACAACATGACACGATGCGGTGGTCACCGTTCACACAACACATCTAAAACTACAACATGACACGATGCGGTGGTCACCGTTCAACACAACACATCTAAAACTACAACATGACACCATGCGGTGGTCACCGTTCACACAACACATCTAAAACTACAACATGACACGATGCGGTGGTCACCGTTCACACAACACATCTAAAACTACAACAGGACACCATGCGGTGGTCACCGTTCACCGTTCACACAACACAAATCTCTCCGTTTTTACTAACCACCGTTTCGGTGGTCACCTCTTCACCGAAAACTAGACTATATGAATAATAGGGCCTTTATGCAGCCATGAATGTTTTTACCAGCTGCTTTAGCAAGCTGGTTAGACAACGATCATGAATTGTAGACGACCATTTCGCAACTATTCACCACCTAGTTGATGCCATATGTTGCCTCACAATTCTTTAGGGTCACTCATTTGAGCATAACAGTGAAGCGCAGCTAAACAGTGGCCTACCGGGTCCGTCAGTAGCAGACCAGCTGATTTAATGGGTAACAGACAGTAACACATTTGACACTATTTTTAACCTTATCTTGTGTGTGTGTGTGTGTGTGTGTGTGTGTGTGTGTGTGTGTGTGTGTGTGTGTGTGTGTGTGTGTGTGTGTGTGTGTGTGTGTGTGTGTGTGTGTGTGTGTGTGTGTGTGTGTGTGTGTGTGTGTACAGACGGGCGCTCCATCGGCGTGGAGGGCATCCAGGTGTTGGGGACAGGGAACCTGATGATCTCCGACGTGAGCCTGCAGCACTCTGGCGTGTACGTGTGCGCCGCCAACCGTCCCGGCACCAGGATGAGACGCACAGCGCTGGGACGCCTGGTGGTTCAATGTGAGTCCCACACGCACACACACACACATGCACGCACGCACGCATGCACACACACACACACACACACACACACACACACATTTATTTGTGCAAAGGCTTGGGCTATACATCCATTGGCTTTCCATTGAAAGTGCCAATGGCAGGCTATCTTTGTGACTTTGGAATGTCTTGGAATGTCGTCCTCTTTTCCTTTGGGCTTTTCCCTCCATCTCGCCCTGTCCTCTGCCTCCTCTTCTCTCACATCAACTAACTACATGTCCTCTTCCTCTATCCACCTGTTTCCTAGGCTGTGTGTGTTCCACTTCCTGTCGATTTGATCCAATGAAATCCAATGAAACTGGTCAGATGACCAATGATATCCAATGAAATCGACAGGAAGTGGAACACATACAGCCTAGGAAAAATGTGAATAGGCCTCCTGCCTGGCAGTTCCAACCTCAACGTCCATCTACTCGCTATCCCTTCCTCTGTACATGTCCAAACCATCTCACTATCCCTTCCTCTGTACATGTCCAAACCATCTCACTATCCCTTCCTCTGTACATGTCCAAACCATCTCACTGTCCCTCCTCTGTACATGTCCAAACCATCTCACTATCCCTTCCTCTGTACATGTCCAAACCATCTCACTATCCCTTCCTCTGTACATGTCCAAACCATCTCACTATCCCTCCTCTGTACATGTCCAAACCATCTCACTGTCCTCTGTACATGTCCAAACCATCTCACTATCCCTTCCTCTGTACATGTCCAAACCATCTCACTATCCTCTGTACATGTCCAAACCATCTCACTATCCCTTCCTCTGTACATGTCCAAACCATCTCACTATCCCTTCCTCTGTACATGTCCAAACCATCTCACTGTCCCTTCCTCTGTACATGTCCAAACCATCTCACTGTCCCTTCCTCTGTACATGTCCAAACCATCTCACTGTCCCTCCTCTGTACATGTCCAAACCATCTCACTATCCTCTGTACATGTCCAAACCATCTCACTATCCCTTCCTCTGTACATGTCCAAACCATCTCACTATCCCTTCCTCTGTACATGTCCAAACCATCTCACTATCCCTTCCTCTGTACATGTCCAAACCATCTCACTATCCCCTCCTCTGTACATGTCCAAACCATCTCACTGTCCCTCCTCTGTACATGTCCAAACCATCTCACTATCCCTTCCTCTGTACATGTCCAAACCATCTCACTGTCCCTCCTCTGTACATGTCCAAACCATCTCACTATCCCTTCCTCTGTACATGTCCAAACCATCTCACTATCCCTCCTCTGTACATGTCCAAACCATCTCACTGTCCTCTGTACATGTCCAAACCATCTCACTATCCCTTCCTCTGTACATGTCCAAACCATCTCACTATCCTCTGTACATGTCCAAACCATCTCACTATCCCTTCCTCTGTACATGTCCAAACCATCTCACTATCCCTTCCTCTGTACATGTCCAAACCATCTCACTGTCCCTTCCTCTGTACATGTCCAAACCATCTCACTGTCCCTTCCTCTGTACATGTCCAAACCATCTCACTGTCCCTTCCTCTGTACATGTCCAAACCATCTCACTATCCCTTCCTCTGTACATGTCCAAACCATCTCACTATCCCTCCTCTGTACATGTCCAAACCATCTCACTATCCTCTGTACATGTCCAAACCATCTCACTATCCCTCCTCTGTACATGTCCAAACCATCTCACTATCCCTTCCTCTGTACATGTCCAAACCATCTCACTATCCCTTCCTCTGTACATGTCCAAACCATCTCACTATCCTCTGTACATGTCCAAACCATCTCACTATCCCATCCTCTGTACATGTCCAAAACCATCTCACTATCCCATCCTCTGTACATGTCCAAACCATCTCACTGTCCCTCCTCTGTACATGTCCAAAACCATCTCACTATCCCATCCTCTGTACATGTCCAAACCATCTCACTGTCCCTCCTCTGTACATGTCCAAACCATCTCACTATCCTCTGTACATGTCCAAACCATCTCACTGTCCCTCCTCTGTACATGTCCAAACCATCTCACTATCCCTCCTCTGTACATGTCCAAACCATCTCACTATCCCTCCTCTGTACATGTCCAAACCATCTCACTGTCCCTCCTCTGTACATGTCCAAACCATCTCACTGTCCCTCCTCTGTACATGTCCAAACCATCTCACTATCCCTCCTCTGTACATGTCCAAACCATCTCACTATCCCTCCTCTGTACATGTCCAAACCATCTCACTATCCCTCCTCTGTACATGTCCAAACCATCTCACTGTCCCTCCTTTGTACATGTCCAAACCATCTCACTATCCCTTCCTCTGTACATGTCCAAACCATCTCACTGTCCCTCCTCTGTACATGTACAAACCATCTCACTATCCCTCCTCTGTACATGTCCAAACCATCTCACTATCCCTTCCTCTGTACATGTCCAAACCATCTCACTATCCCTCCTCTGTACATGTCCAAACCATCTCACTATCCCTTCCTCTGTACATGTCCAAACCATCTCACTGTCCCTTCCTCTGTACATGTCCAAACCATCTCACTATCCCTCCTCTGTACATGTCCAAACCATCTCACTGTCCCTTCGTTTGTACATGTCCAAACCATCTCACTGTCCCTCCTCTGTACATGTCCAAACCATCTCACTATCCCTTCCTCTGTACATGTCCAAACCATCTCACTATCCCTTCCTCTGTACATGTCCAAACCATCTCACTATCCCTCCTCTGTACATGTCCAAACCATCTCAGTTTTGGCCTCTCTGGCTTTAGGAATGGCTAGTCTGTACTCACAAGAAATAAACACTGTACATGATACATTTTACTAGAGGCTTAGTGGGCGTGCGCGCCCACAACCAATGCTAGGTAAGAGTTAACATCAATGTTTGATACGATAAATCCATAAGCACACTTTACATAGTATAGGCACTATATGGGTCAATATAGTAACGCTTGTGCTCACACTCAAATAATGCATATCATTATCTTTCCTAAAAGAGCTGAGTAGACAGGTTTGGGAAGATGTCAATATAGGCCTACAGCATTCCTTACATTATCCCATTCTGACCGGGCACCCATTTTGGTGTCAGCATCATGTTATGCTTTAGCTATTGAAAAATAGCAGATCTACAAGCTCATATCGCGCCACCGAGTGGCGCGATACGAGCTTGTAGGTCTGCTATTTTTGAAAAATCGAAGAGCGACTGACATTTTAAAATCTGATCTCAGGTCAGAATGGGTTCATCAGACCAGTGTGTGTCCGGCGGAAACCTCGTATGAATCTGATCTCAGGTCAGAATGGGTTATTGTTGCTGTTGGGCAGAAACCTTTCATCTTCATATTCTATAACTTTATATGTTTATGTTTTCTTTCTCTCTTGATCATACCACAGCGTCACACAAAAGCATCAAAAGGGGCCGATCCGCAAGCTCGAAATGGCATGTTTTGAGCCTTTCGCTGTTTCTGTGTGACGCTGTAGTAGACGCTGTAAATCGGCTACTTTTTGTTGTTTTTGAACCCATTCTGACCTGAGATCAGATTCATACGAGGTTTACGCCGGACACACACTGGTCTGATGAACCCATTCTGACCTGAGATCAGATTAAAAAAATGTCAGTCGCTCTTTGATTTTTCAAAAATAGCAGACCTACAAGCTCGTATCGCGCCACTCGGTGGCGCGATATGAGCTTGTAGATCTGCTATTTTTAAATAGCTAAAGCATAACATGATGCTGACACCAAAATGGGTGCCCGTTCAGAATGGGTTAATTTGACTCCTGAAGTGAAAAGTAACAGTTTTGTACATGTGAGGTTTCCACCCGACAGAGACGATAATATATGTTATATATATATATATATATATGTAAGACATTTTCTATTAATTTATTTACTTTTTATCCAGTCTTTGATCAGACCAGCCATAACAGTAGCTATAGGGCTAGACTATTTTGGAAATGATGGATGGATGGATAGATGGATGGATGGATGGATAGATATGGAGATACATGATTTCTGCCGTGTGTGTGTGTGTGTGTGTGTGTGTGTGTGTGTGTGTGTGTGTGTGTGTGTGTGTGTGTGTGTGCGTGTGCGTGTGTGTGTGTACGTGTGTGTGTGTACGTGTGTGCATACAACACAGTACTAAACAACATTGTAGCAGATTGGAATTGGTCTTGACCGGTGATGTCTATAAGTGGGGGAAGGACAAACAAGGAGGGGGCGGGGCCTTGATGTAGTCGATATCTAGGCTCCGCCCCTCATGCTTACCTTTGACCTGACGACACCCACCACCCCTTTTTTATAATTAACCATTGATGCTAGCTCTACCTCTGTGGTGTGTGTGTGTGTGTGTGTGTGTGTGTGTGTGTGTGTGTGTGTGTGTGTGTGTGTGTGTGTGTGTGTGTGTGTGTGTGTGTGTGTGTGTGTGCGTGCGCTCCCTGTGACACGGACCCATCCATCAGCCAGCAGCGTGTCCATAGACTGGGTCCGGCTCATATTTCAGACTGTCATTATGTGCCTCCGTTTTAATTGGCCGTCGGCAGGGTCCAGCTCATTAACCACGGACGGTGGCCATCGAGGTTCACATGTCACCCCTCATCGGCGTGAATGAGACGAGGCACATCTCCACCACAGCCGTACATAAACAAACACGTGCATGACGTTCGCTCTGAAAGAATATTCAAAGATTTGCAACACATTTTCACGATAAAAAAAAAAAAAGCAGATCTAACAGGCTCAAAGCGCGGCACTCGGTGCCGCGCTTTGAGCCTGTAGATCTGCTATTTTTCAATAGCTAAAGTATTATATAACATAATGCTTAAAACACCAAAAGGGGTTCCTGTCCAGAATGGGTTAAATAAACATGATTCCATTGTTACAGTGGTGGAACAGGTACGGCAATGTGGAAATACACGTCAAAGTAAATTTACTTAAGTAAAAAGTACAACATATTGCCATCAAAATATACTTAATGTACCAAGAGTAAAAGTATACTCATTATGCAGAATATCCCATTTCGCAAAGTTATCATAATGTCTTAAATTTAAAACAGCTGATCTAAAAGCACACAACACGTCGGATCACGCCGCGTTGTGAGCTTGTAGATCGTTTTTTATTTTCAAATAGAAATAGTTGAAATAGGGTTGAAGTGGTTAAAGTATGCTTTTGTAATAATACATCTACAAAGTAACTATAGTAACTATAACTTAACTCATCACACTTTTGGTCCTTTTGGTTTCATCTAATTCGTACACTCTCAGACTTATGAATGTCCTAGAAATGTAAAATGTTTGAGCACCACTGATATAGGCTGGTTAATTGGTTAGGGTCATCATACAGGGTGAACAGGCTCTTTGTTCCTCTCCGTTCCAGACAAAAAGAGAGGAGTAGTGGATCAATAACTGAATGAATATTATTAATGGTGTGTGTCCCCCTCCACTAATCAATCTGATAGCATTGACTGATCCTCTCCTCCTACTGCATGGATGGAAGGACAGTGCTGTCACAGTGACAACATTCAAGTTGACCATCGATTGTCATGCAAAATAATTGACTTTTATTTTTGCATCAAACATTGGGACATAATATAAACACACATGTCATTTCTGTATGGCCTTTTATAGGTTGCGTAATCAAGAGATATGACACGTAAAAACTGAAATATAGAAATTAATATTTAAACATTTGATACTTTCAAAAGAATGTAAAAAATAACGGATGGATGGATGGATGGATGGATGGATGGATGGATGGATGGATGGATAATGGAATTAATCACTTAGGTGTTTGGGATAAATATACTGTAGCCAACAACATTTTCACATGTTATTGCTGTGTCCTGCATATTTGAGAGTGTGTGCATCAGTGCATGTGTGTGTGTGTGTGTGTGTGTGTGTGTGTGTGTGTGTGTGTGTGTGTGTGTGTGTGTGTGTGTGTGTGTGTGTGTGTGTGTGTGTGTGTGTGTGTGTGTGTGTGTGTGTGTGTGTGTGTGTGTGTGTGTGTGTAATCATTGCTAGACTATAGAGTGTTTGAAGACAGCATGCAACAAGGTTGTGTCATGAAACCATGTGACTCCCATTGGAAAAGCATTGAGGCGGCCATGACACACAGAAGACACAGGACACAAGTGTCTTAGGTGTGAGTGAGGCCTAAAGATTTGGAGAGACATGGAGAACCTTGTTATTGAACAAACACTCAATGGTTATTACTATCACAATAGGCCTATAGTACCTACTATAGAGCTATTAACATGGTTACTGAACAACCACTAGCAATTATTACAGAGCTTTAACTTTATAACAAAAGCATGTGATGTCTTAAACGTTCTTGTATCATTGTCAACCAAATGAAGCATTGCAGTATAGGCTCTAGAGCAGACAGGCTCGGTAAGCAATGGCATAAGCCAGTGTATTGTTATAGTATTGATTTGTTGACACTTGACAGTATAATATGTCACGTTCAAAGTGGACACCATGCCAGAGCGCTGTGGGCTACAACCACTGGGTTCTCACATGGGGGGATGTGTACCCCTAGGGGTACAAGGAGGTACTGCACATGGAGTATGTGAGAGAAAGGGGAAAATCTAAGAATTTATTTGACTTTTATTAAAATAAACATTTTCATTTTCTATCCGACCACAACTGTTATAGAAAGCAATGCTTATTTGCCATTCATTGCTTTGATTCGTGGTATGGGAGCCTAGATAGTTAGAGACCCATCAATTAAAAGGCTTGCTTGTGAGTTTATGTGTGAACTTGTAATCTGTCCATGAACAAAGAACTACTGGGCAGATTTTCCTCAAAGTGGGGTCCCTGAGGGGGTTTCCAGGGGGTCCGCAATGAAATGATCGAGTGTAGCCTAGTACAAATGCAATGGAACAAATCTGTAACTCTGAGTGTAGAAATGGAACCAAATGGAACCTAGTTTACAGGTATTTTAAGTCTGTCTGTCTGTCTGTCTGTCTGTCTGTCTGTCTGTCTGTCTGTCTGTCTGTCTGTCTGTCTGTCTGTCTGTCTGTCTGTCTGTCTGTCTGTCTGTCTGTCTGTCTGTCTGTCTGTCTGTCTGTCTGTCTGTCTGTCTGTCTGTCTGTCTGTCTGTCTCTTGGTCCATGTTCATGGTCATTGCAGCTTGAAGGGACAAAAGAGGACAAGGGCAGTGTGTGGGTGTGTGTGTGTGTGTGTGTGTGTGTGTGTGTGTGTGTGTGTGTGTGTGTGTGTGTTTAAAGGGGGGAGGAGTGAGGGTCAAAGGATGCCCCATGACCTCTCACCCCTGACCTCCACCTTCAGGACCTGCAGGAGAGTAGAGGGACCAATAGGGGGGGGGGGGGGGGCGGAGCTCCGTGTGTGATTGATGGGCTCCCGGAGGAAGGAAGCGAACAGTGTGTGACCCCTCCCCCTAGGAGGGGGGGGGGCATGGCCTCCGCACAGCTGGTGGTCAGCGGTGTGTGTGTGTGTGTGTGTGTGTGTGTGTGTGTGTGTGTGTGTGTGTGTGTGTGTGTGTGTGTGTGTGTGTGTGTGTGTGTGTGTGTGTGTGTGTGTGTGAATACTGAAAGAGATCTTATGAATATCAGCTCACATGCCTCATATGGACTCGTTATCATATATGAATTAAACTATTTGGGGCAGAACAATCTTTTGAAAATAGCTGATCTATAAGCTCACAATAGACATTATTTTCCACAAATAGCCAACATAAAAAAAAATGTGGTCTTAATTGGTTAATGTGTATTTCTTTTTTGTAACATTAATCTGCAAACGAGTACAATATTTTACTCTGGGATGTAGTAGAACCACATACATACAGTAATTATAGGAAAAATGGTGAGTAATGTAAATGTATCTCAAAATGGTATACTTGAGTACAATACGTGAATTAATACACTTGGTTACTTTCCATCACGGATATAGTAAACATATACTAACATAGAAATATCAAATTGAAGGTGCTCTGTGCAAGCTGCCCATACTCCTGCCATGTATATATTTACAGTATGTAACAAGTCACATGATAACATGAGACATATATCGTTGCTGTCGGGGCAAAAACCTTTCATATTTCAACTTTCTATTTCTATGTTTTCCGTAAATTGTGTCGCACAGAAGTATACAATTTACAATTTAGGCATTTAGCAGACGCTCTTAATCCAGAGCGACTTACATTTAAGCAAGAACAAAAAGCATGGGAATACATCACATAAAAGCATTTATCATGAAACATGCGTAAGCTAAGAAAGTAACAGTGGAATATCTATATAATGAAACTATACATACACTATACATATATACTATACATATTTACTACTATGCTATACATATGTACTATGGCGTGCTATGACTATATACAATACAATTATAGTGCTGTCTACATAACATGCTATAAGTCTGTGTCAAATGCTATCTAAGTATAGCGACAATGGCCGATCTACAAGCTCGCAGATCTGCTATTTTCAATATTTTAAAAAGTTAAAAAAAAATATATATATAATGAACACTTCTGGACACCGACAACAACGACATACTTTAGGTTTTTGCTTTATTTGAACGCCAAGGCAGATGGCCCAGCTAGAGAGACAGGAACCACCGGCCTATTATATACAAAACAAAGCCCAGTGATCTAATGAACAAATGACCTCTGGTGAAATTCAAGGTCAAGCCTCGTTGGGCTATAGCAGAGAGAATAGCTGATCAATACGTGGTATGGATCGGCGGACAAATGGACGGGCGGGGGTGCTTGACAGCTTAAATCTTAACGCCGTGAGGACAGATGAAGGGGTGGACGGACAATCTCACGCAAGCACACACACACACACACACACACACACACACACACACACACACACACACACACACACACACACACACACACACACACAGGGCGTGATTTAATTATCCATCTGGCTGTCTCCCAGTGTGTCAGTGACAGATAAAGAAACCTTGAACTCTCGTTGTTCTGGATCGAGCCGCGCGGTTGGCTTTTGCTGTCTAGTCAGTCACCTAAGAAACTGTATAATAATACAAGTTACATTTGGTTTCATATTACGCTCTCTCTCAGGGGTTAAATTATTGTTAAATATCTGCATTACTTCATGTACAAGAAGTCTACACAATTAGAGAATGTAGAAGAATTGTTATTTGGATCAACGACAACAATATATTCTTTAGTTTTGGGTCTGAGAGGCTTTTGATGTCATCAAATGACGAATAAATAATGGGCCTTGAAATGAAAAGGGTTGAAAACCACTGGTCTAAACAACATGTTATCTAAATAACATACTGTATAGGCCTATACAATACATTATCAACTATAGGATAGCAGGTAACAGTGAACCTAGCATCTGTCTAAAGTCTTAACCCATTCTGACCTGAGATCAGATTCTAAAAATGTCAGTCGCTCTTCGATTTTTCAAAAATAGCAGACCTACAAGCTCGTATCGCGCCACTCGGTGGCGCGATATGAGCTTGTAGATCTGCTATTTTTAAATAGCTAAAGCATAACATGATGCTGACACCAAAATGGGTGCCCGGTCAGAATGGGTTAAACGATATGCTATCTAAATAACATTCTGTATTTGAAACTATAGCATACCGGGGTAAACAATGAATCTTTCTAAAACAACATCTAAATAAAAAAAAATTGCACATTATGTGCTCAAAAGTATCCAACATCTATAGTAAACAGTAATTTAGCAAGCTAGCATCTATCTAGCATTTGGAAAAGCCATGCATAATGCGGTTACATTTGAAAAGAATGAAATAAACCCCTAACAATATAATAATAATAATAACTAGTCATTTTGATAAAAAATAATCAAACAAACAGATATTTCCTCCAAATCAGCATGTAGTCATTATGGTCAAGTCCAAGTGAATCACAGATGATTTATGACCCCCCCCCCCCCCCCCCCCCCTATCAGCACTGCTGTTCAGCCAGGCTGTGACTCTGAATGACCTCTGACCCGCTGTGTTCTGCCTTAACCACTTAAAGCAGTGGTCTTCAACCCTTTTTATATCAAGGTCCATTATGCATTCTCCATTTGAGCCACGGAGGACCACCGTTTGATGACATTTAGCCTCGCAGGCTCTCAAAACGTAGAATGTGTTGTTCTACGTTGTTGTTTGATTCGGTCCACAATTCCATGTTGCATGTATTTGAGTACAAAACTACCATATTGGTACCATATAACTAAAAGAGATAAATAACACAGGTAGGCATAGTAGCCTGATACTGTATATAGGCTAAACATTGATCAAAAAATTGCAATTCTTCTACATTCTCTAATTGTCTAGACTTCTTGTAAATGAAGAAATGCAGATGTTTAACAATATGTTCACTCTTGTGAGAGTACAATTAAACCAAATGGACCCTCTTTACGTTCTCAAGATTTAAAGATCTAATGAGGGTCCATTTGGTTACAAACTGTCCATCTGGGGACCACCTGGAACCCCCTCAAGGACCACTGGTGGTCCCCAGACCACTGGTTGAAAACCGCCGACTTAAACTCCAGCATCCTTCCTTAATATTCTGGTGGGAACATTTTGCCCCAAAAGAAATGGCATATCTACAGGCTCACTTTAGCACCCTCTAGTGGACAGACAGCATTACTGTAAACACACAGATAGACCAGTGTGTCATTGCCAATAGCTTCGCATGGCTTTGTGGTCTCTAGTCCAGCTATCAAGGCCATCACAGAGTGAGCACTGGACGTTTTCTCGTTCCACTTTATCAAACTACCATGAATGCCTTTTAAGCGGTAAGGTTAAACCTATTTCATGTTTGACACTATGTGGTCCTATGAATAAGGTCCTTCACTCACAGTTCACAACATGCCTCAAAACTTATAACAGGGAAAGAAAGAACAACAAAAACTGGTCACTCAGTAGGGCTATCACGATTACAAACTATTTAATTTAAAGCACAGCTAGGGCAGATGATCTACGAGCTCACATCGCTTCACAAAGTGACGCTCCGTAAACTTGTATAGATCAGCTTATGGTCAGCTATTAAAATATTCCTGATATGATTATACAAGCCGGTATTCAGAACAATATTTGTATTATTATTGTATTTTTTAAGTCAACGGTACGAGGCAGTGAAAACAGTAAAGGTCATGCAGGAATAGATGGGTGGGATGGATCTATATCCTATACGGGAGGCTTTAGAGGACTCAGGGCTCCGCTCGTATATGAGAGCACAGCAGTTTGGGGAATATCGAAAGAAATCCATGAACACATTGATTTATGTCTCCCTATTGAAACAGGCCTTCTCATTGACACTTTCACCCCTCTGGCTTAACCCAACCCCCTCTCCTCTCCTCTCCTCTCCTCTCCTCTCCTCTCCTCTCCTCTCCTCTCCTCTCCTCTCCTCTCCTCTCCTCTCCTCTCCTCTCCTCTCCTCTCCTCTCCTCTCCTCTCTTCCTCTCCTCTCCTCTCTCCTCTCCTCTCCTCTCCTCTATATATAATTTGTTTTTATATATAATTTGTTGTTTCTCTTCTCTTCTTCATTCTACTTCTCTTCTCTTCTCTTCTCTTCTCTTCTCTTATCTTCTCTTCTCTTCTCTTCTCTTCTCTTCTCTTCTCTTCTCTTCTCTTCTCTTCTCTTCTCTTCTCTCTCCTCTCCTCTCCTCTCCTCTCCTCTCCTCTCCTCTCCTCTCCTCTCCTCTCCTCTCCTCTCCTCTCCTCTCCTCTCCTCTCCTCTTCTCTCTCCATTCTACTCTCCAAAAGTAGCAAAAGTATAGCAGACCTACAAAGCTCTCAACGTGTCGTGTCCATGACATATTGTGAGCTTGTAGGTCTGCTATTTCTGGCGCTTGACACCCTTGCTCTACCAAGTATGGGGGCTTAACACAACCTCTCCTGGGGGGGGGGGGGGGGGGGGGGTGAAGGGTCGACTTCAGGGTCAAATAGATCAATGAGATGCATGGGGGGGGGGGTTGGGGATAGGGATTACGGCAGTGCTACGTATATATATATACGGCATATATATGCCCCCCCGCGATGGACGAACGGACGGCTGGCTGCCGTGTGAATGAATGAATGAATGAAAATTTTATTTTCGTGTCATGCCACTTTGGCCCATCCCATATGGGATTATATGACACATTTCACAGAATACATTGAATACAACTGACACTTCCTGTTCATACATATTTGTAAATTATTAGAACAAACAAACAAAAAATAAAATAAAACGAAAACAATCATAACAAGGCCATTTTACGTGTAAATGGCCTTCCTCCTCATTGACCAGGCCTTCTCAAGGAATGAGGCAAATGAAAAAGTGTACTTTTGAAACAGGCACTTCAGTCTCTCGAAGTCCTCCAGCCATACAAATCTTATTAAAAAGTCTCTCCCTAATGGAGTTGTAGAATGGACGTGTGAGTGTGTGTGTGTGTGTGTGTGTGTGTGTGTGTGTGTGTGTGTGTGTGTGTGTGTGTGTGTGTGTGTGTGTGTGTGTGTGTGTGTGTGTGTGTGTGTGTGTGTGTCTGTGTCTGTGTCTGTGTGTGTGTGTGTGTGTGTGTGTGTGTGTGTGTGTCTATGTGTCTGTGTGTGTGTGTGTGTGTGTGTTGTTGTTTTAACCTCACAGAAACTATGCCTAAACCTAACCATTTTAACCCCCTTTTTTATTTTTTGCACAGTGTATAACACAACCCGATGTCTCTCTGTCTCTCTCTCTCCTCAGCGCCGCCCGAGTTCGTCCAGTGGCCGCAGTCCGTCTCCAAGCCAGCGGGGGGCAGTGCAGTATTCACCTGTGTGGCCCAGGGCACCCCCGAGCCCCACCTCATCTGGCTGAAGAACGGCAAGGTGCTGACGCCCGGAGACAACGTCAAGCTGACCAACAATAACAAGTACGACGACCGCACTTAACCCTGAGGCCCATTCTGCAGACGCCAAATGTCACTGGTTCTGACACTTTCTAGATTTTTAAGAATTGTTGCAAATGTATAGCTGATGTGCAAGCCTGCAGCACGGCACAGAGGGATGTGCTGTGAGCTTGTATATCTGCTATTTCTTCTCATTTTAATATTAATGCATTGTTGCATTAAAATGTAGATTTTCCCAGAAATGTCCCAACAAATAGTAATAATAATGAAAGTAGCAGGATCTACAAGCTCACAATGTGTCACATCGCAATGTGTTGGGACCTTGTAGATCTACTATTTTCACAACAGTATTTGAACTATGGATTATAAGTGCTTAATTCACAATGTTATCTTTGTTTCGTCTTTGTCTTGGAAGTGGAGTGGAGTGAAAGTCATAGTATCCCAAAAATACAAATAGTATAAGTGCAGTACGTAAAGTAAAGTGCAGATACTAAAATGAACTCAAGGACAGTAGGATTACAATCAAACACCACAAGCATAATGGACACACTGCACAGAAAATCAAATTTGTGCACTTCATGCTTTATGCCACAGGGTGGCAGTGCTGTGTCACCATAGATATATGTTAGTGCAGGTGATCAGATGTAAAGCTCTGGTCTATACTTAGTAAAAGGACCCAAGTTAAACTGTACTTGTGGATTATTTTTCAGATTACAGTACACCAAGTCGTTGAATAGGAATTAGTATAAAGTATAAAGTTATGTTCAGTCTGTCCTAATGGAAACAACAAATATTTTCCTCCTGACATACCAGGTCTGCATCTTTGGGGGAAAGATTTACATATTTATGTACCGTTACAGTAAAATGACAAAAGGTGCTATTTATTATATAAGTAACAATGTAATTCAGTTGGTACCATGGATGAATGTTTGAGAGCCACTGGTGCCTACTGTCAATTCTGTAAATGTATAACCCACTCAGGGCGGAAACCCCTTTTGGTGTTTTAAGCATTATGTTATACTTTAGCTATTGAAAAATAGCACATCTACAAGCTCGTAGCTTAATAATTGTAGATCTGCTATTTTTGAAAAATCTGGAAAATGTGGCGCAAATCTTTAAATACGGTATATATTCTTTCAGAGCAAATGTTTTTAACTCTTTGCTTCTGGGGGGTCCCTGGAACTACATATTTTCAGATGGGGGGGAAAAGGTTGAGCACCACTGACATAGAAACATAGGTTTATCAGATATATAGATTTTTTATAGAATGGGCCTCAGTCAGGTCTAAACAATTTGTCTGTGCGCAGCACGCTGGCGGTGACGCGCATCACCTCCACGGACGAGGCCATCTACCAGTGCATCGCCGAGAACAGCGCCGGCACCAACCAGGCCAGCGCGCGGCTGGCCGTGGCACAGGCCACCGACCTGCCCGGCACCCCTCAGGGCCTGGCCGCCGGCCCCCTGTCCCCCAGCGCCCTCCAGGTCACCTGGTCGCAACCCCCGCCGGAGGTGACCGACAGCATCATCGGATACGTCCTGCACTTCCGCAAGATCGGAGGTGGGTGTGGGCGGCGGCTTAACCCATTTCGGGTGTTACCATTACGTTATGCTTTAGCTATTGAAAAATAGCAGATCTACAAGCTCATAGCGCGCCACCGAGTGGCGCGCTAAGAGCTTGTAGGTCTGCTATTTTTGAAAAATCGAAGAACCACTGACATAGAAACATAGCTTTTTCAGAGAACTGTCATTTTCAAACAGACATTTTTTGAATCTGATCTCAGGTCAGAATGGGTTAAGGGAAATGTGCATCCACTATAAAAAAATATAAATATAATTAAGCCCAATTATTATTTTTTACTATTTGATATTTAACAAAACAAATGGTTGGTTTGTTATTATTATATGAGTACATAGCAGTTAAATGTTATAATGTTCTACGAGCTTGTAGATGGGCTACTTTCAGCATGCATCCAAGTGTAAAATCTGCCATCATCAAAGCCCGCCGAAATGCATTTCTGACGACAAAATCAACAGTAGATTTAGTGACTAGAATCTTATATTTTGTCGACTACAACTAGACTTAACACTAAAACATTTCAAATGACTAAAATATGACAAAAAAAAATTGGCGGTCGAAATCAACACTGGTGTGTGTGTATACATGCGTGCATGCGTGTGTGTGTGTGTGTGTGTGTGTGTGTGCGCGTGTGCGTGTGCATGCGTGTGTGTGTGTGTGTGTGTGTTTCAGAGCCGGACAGTCGCGAGCTCCAGGAGGCGGTCAGTAAGAGCACGTTTCAGCATGACTTCGGCAGCCTGGACGCTGCCACCACCTACTGCATCTACCTGAAGGCCTACAGCCCTGTGGGGGCCAGCCTGCAGAGCCGCACCGTGGTGGTCACCACACTAGGGGGAGGTATGGAGTCACAACAGATACTAGCCTGGGAGGTTCATGCAGATGATATCTTACCACTGTGTTGCGTCATGTTGTAGTCCCTGGGTTTGTTTGTAGTCATCAGACAGGAACCCCCAAACCAGACATTTCCCAGTGATCGTATAATTTCAGGGCCTACACCCAATAAAAGCCTTGATGCGGGGCGTGTGAATCTGAGTTTTCTTGGTTTTCTTAAAGGTATATTCAGTGATTTCACTCAAAAAACCTTAGGTTTAGTTTTTGGCTGTGGGACCCAGCCTTTCGTCCAATCAGGATAGAGAGTCAAAAACCCCCAGGGGTTAACTGGGGGCAGGGAGGAACTCCTTATATGGCCAGCACACTCTATAGTAGGGAGGATTATCACAACAAAACAAAAAAATAAGTGATATTTGAATTAAGTGAAATCACTGAATATACCTTTAATTACTTTTTAAGGCATTCATAAAATCACTGTCTTAAATTGTTGATGTCCCCGCGTGTACAGTAACTCAAGTGTGTGTGTGTGTGTGTGTGTGTGTGTGTGTGTGTGTGTAGTCCCCAGCGCCCCCACCTTCTTCACCAAGGTGCTGAACAGCAGCAGTGTCCAGGTGCTGTGGGAGCTCCCTGCCAGAGTAGGCCACACCCAGGGCTTCAGGCTGTCCTACCGCAGGGTCCCCCACGCTGACTACCAGGGGCCCGTCCTGCTGGCACGCCACACCAACGCGCACACCCTCTCTCAGCTCGGTGAGCGTGTGTGTGTGTATGCGTGCGTGCGTGTATGTGCGTGTGTTAGTACCAGTGTTGCCATATTAAATCACACTCATTGTGAAGTGAGGGGAGCCTGGTAATGTTTGCAGATTCACTGCCACTATATACTGTACGTTACGAGACATGAATGTAGCGTGTTATTATCGTATTAAACGCAATCAGTCACAAGACGTATCATGGCCACATGGCGTCTCACGTTGTCAATGTTTGCCATTTACAAATATTAAAAGTCCATAGACTTAGCTGCCACATGACGTAATTTCAAAAGCCAGGAATTGGCTATAGCGCCCCTCAAAAAAATTAAATAATGGAGAACTATAGACTAGACTAGACCGGATCAGTAAACTGTGGATTAAGTTGATCCCAGTCAGTCTAGTTGAGTTGTAATCGCGTGGTGTGCGTGTTAATACACAGCGTGAGGCGTAGTGGGCTTGTAGATCTAGTTTTTGGGTTCTGTTCCTAGTGTAGGGATGCTATAGGGTTCAAGTGATTAGCCCTCTAACACCCGCATTAATTTCTACTTGCAAAAAATAGATTTCAACCTTACTACTACTTTGTACTACTAGGACTAAGACTAAAAAATATGTTAAAAAAAAAAAAAAAAAAAAAGTTTGATGAAAAATGTATAATAATTATATCATAATTATATAATAATATAATAAATTAATAATTTACATTTTGGGGATATCTTTCACAATAATGAATAAAACATGTTCTAGACATTCTAATGATCACAAAAAACATATATTACAATTATTTTACCTACTTTTATTAGGGTAAAGGTCAAAAGTCTTAGGTTAAAAAAAATTCAAAATTCCAGTCCAGACATTTTTAATTTGTGTGAATTTCAGCCTCTGTGGGGGGTATGTATATGCAAATATCATGACCAATTTCATTGAAATGGCATTGAAATGAACATCACTGATGACGTTTAGGTGAAAAAAGAACAGAAAAAAAATAAAATAAAATGTAATTAAATTAAATAAAATTGTTGCTAAAAAGCAACGCTGGGTCTTAGAGGGTTAGAGTAAAAAATGTAATAAAAAAGTCCCAATCACTGTTGCAACTCTCAGGACCCCCTAGGGACCCCCAGGCTGCCTGTCGAAGACCCACGCTCTAATCAGCATCACCCACGCTGCTGGGTCAATAGACAACATCACCCTTCCAATCCCTGATCATTGATTTTCCTCTTGAAAACACCTGCCAGTGTGGTGACAACATGATTGTCAGTCTGATTGGATGATGGTCACGTTATGATGACCACATGATGTAATTTGCTTGACCCCCACCCAGCATGCCCCCCCTCGTGGCCTAAAATGCATGACTTGTGAATCAATACAGACAATAACATCAATAGAGAATCAAGGGGGATTTGTACTGGAAGTTGTGCGTTGCTATTACACACAGAAAGTAGCAGATCAAAACGTGCCATAGATCTGTGACATAGCTAATCTACTTGATATCCAGACCGCTATTGAATAACTGTAATGAAACAGGTGGTTATACAATGAATATGAGGCGGGCAGGTGGGTACCAGCTTTCAACCTGAAACTGTGTTGTGCATTTCAGATAAATGCGGCATAATCCATAACTGATTTAACCCATTCTGACCGGGCACCCATTTTGGTGTCAGCATCATGTTATGCTTTAGCTATTGAAAAATAGCAGATCTACAAGCTCATATCAGACCACCGAGTGGCGCGATACGAGCTTGTAGGTCTGCTATTTTTGAAAAATCGAAGAGCGACTGACATTTTTTTAGAATCTGATCTCAGGTCAGAATTTGGTTCATCAGACCAGTGTGTGTCCGGCGGAAACCTCGTATGAATCTGATCTCAGGTCAGAATGTGTTAAACTGTACATATTGAGGGATTGATTGAACAACAGCGTTCAAATCATCTGATCGATGGACGATGCAGGCGCACGATTCCAGCAGAGGTTTTTTTTCCTTTGATGAGCAGGATTGTGACAAAGGCTGGGTGGAGGATGTCTGTAATCCGGACAAGCTGTGAGCCTCCTGTCAATCCAATAGGATCAATATAAAGACTAATGCCGTTTTCACTCCCTCAACAACAAGCATAGAATTACCTTCACCAAACCATTAACCCCCCCCCCCCAGCTGTCTTTGTGAAGCAATGGAACATGGCTTTACCGTTAAAGTTGTTCCAATACCTGTAGGAAAAGCTGGAAACTCTCATGTATAAAAAATAAATAAAATCATGTCATGTCATGTTCAAAATAGAAAATGATCAGCACCTGAAGGGCGTTCAGTGTTTATTCTTCTTCCAGAGCTGCACACATTGTGTATCATTGTATCAAAGTATTAGTTTAAACAGTGTAATTATTTTTTTATTTGCAATATACCACTTAAACCCCACGCTGGGCAAGACCTACTCTGTAGAGTGGATTGCTAAAATTTGGCGGCCGTAGCGGGATTTTGTCGGAAGTACCGCTCAAGGAAATTACATTGACGTTTTACAAATCTGTTTACATTCTGTGTGTGTGTGTGTGTGTGTGTGTGTGTGTGTGTGTGTGTGTGTGTGTGTGTGTGTGTGTGTGTGTGTGTGTGTGTGTGTGTGTTTTACAGAACCCGGGGCGGTGTATGAGGTGTGTCTGGTGGCTTATAACGGCAATGGTGAGAGTGAGTGTTCTAAGAGGCTAGTGTCACTGGCAGAAGATGGAACCAGCGCCCAGAACACTGGTGAGTTTAACCTTCCCCGGCCTTGTACCTTCCCAACCCCCCCATCCCCGCCAACAAAGCAATTTAAAGCCTAAATCTTTGGCAATGGCTGACAATTACTTCCATTTGTTATTCTTTATAAGCAAAGACATTTCAAATGAATCCTTGTCTGTTTGCCGTCGGTATACAGTCCAGAAATCCTCCTAACATAACCTAACCTAATCCTCCTAACCTCACAATTTACAATTTACAATTTAGGCATTTAGCAGACGCTCTTAATCCAGAGCGACTTACATTTAAGCAAGAACAAAAGCATGGGAATACATCACATAAAAGCATTTATCATGAAACATGCGTAAGCTAAGAAAGTAACAGTGGAATATCTATATGATGAAACTATACATACATTATACATAATAAACTATACATATTCACTACTATGCTATACATATGTACTAACCTCCTAACTACTCTTTCTCCGCCACGCAGCTGCCAAGGCACCGTGCCAGTGCCGGGACGGAGAGGGCTCCCTGGGCGGCATCGTGGTTGGCATTCACATCGGCGTGGCCTGCATCATCTTCTGTGCTCTGTTCCTGATGCTGGGTTACCGACGCAGGTAAGAGACTACACCACACACACACACCTGTTCACTTTGACAGCACCTTTTGAAGTAGTTTTGGTCCTAGTCTTTTAAATAAAATTCTATTTAGTTTTGCATGTAGTTTTCGGCAATTCTGCGATTTAGTATTTTTAGTCCGCGGCTAAATATAGGCATATATCAATTTGGGGGTCATTGGAGAAAAGAAGAAGAAACCTTTGAGAACCACTGATCTATAGTAAACTTGTGGATATATAGCTGTGTGCGGATGTTTTGCAGTAAGGTTTGTCCTTGTGTGTCCCTCAGTGTGTTCTGTAGCAAGGGGACACAGGACAGCTGGTCTGTGCCGAGGGACAACGGGGGACATCAGGGACACAACGGAGTGCCCAAGGACACAGCGCTCAGCTCCAGAGTGGATCTGGTCCCCCAGGTAGCCTTTCAGTCCAGCTCAATCACATATAGCACTCTATAATGTATACTGATAGCTTTCACTGTACAGATAATCTACTGTTAGACAGACATTACGTTCTTAGCTTGTTTATGACTATTTCTATGATGTATTACCTTGTGTTGTTCTTGCTTACTGGATTAATTTAATGCCTATACATTGTAAATTGTAACCATGAAAATCCATAAAATGACTTGTCTACTAGTTCTACTGAATTTTGTTCTACACTAGTCCCTCCCTAACATTTTATTCTATAGTTTTCTAGACGACAAACATTTTCCGCCATAGTAGACGAAAGTAACACCGATCTTCCCTCATCTCTCTCTCCTCCCTCTGTCCGCCCACCCAGGACGGGGGTCCGGCATGCCCACCCACCCAATGCCAGGTCCTCATCGAGCAACACGCCTCACCAGGTGGTCTACCTGGCACAGGCACTGGCTAGCACTATCCGCATGATATCACCCCCCCAACTCCCAGCCCCCAAACCCCACCCCAAGTGGTCTGCATGGTTCCTCCTCCTCACCCTACCCACACAGAGACCCCCTACCCCTTACCTTACCCCCACACCACCCTCTGTCGCTCTCCGGGAGAAACAAGAGTTATTCTGAACCTCAACCGGGTAAAGAATAAACTCAAGTAACTCTGAACTTTATCAACGTTATTGAGCCTAATTAAGTAACCGGAGCAAAGTAGACACAAAGTAGACATTGCTAATTGAATGTTGTATCAATGGCGTTGTGGACTGGAAATAGTTCGTATTTTGCGTGACAACATTTAAATTGGCTCTTAATTCGCTTTGTTTAGCACTCCCCTCCTTCCCTCATCCCCTTAACCCACCTCAAAACCAAAGCTTATTGCCTTTATTGCCTGTACATCATGTGTGTATGCAGAAAACACCCACGCCTTGGGAAAAGTATTGTCCCTCAAGAACAAATCCTGTCATGTTGGAATTTCGACAAAAAAATACAACATAATCATGTTATGTCACCATGGGAGTGTTCCTCCCGTAACCAAAATGTTCTCCTTTGGGTGTGGCCACCTCCTGGTGACAATTACATGATACCTTGAAGCCCCAAATGATGCCAAATATTTTAAACTAATGGGGCCTTCTAGACACAGAACCAACATTTAACAGCACTGCCCGTGTGGTAGCAAAGATATCCGTGTACAAGTTTCAACTCACTGCTTGAGTCATGACTAGAGTTTGCCTTCAGTTTAACAAACAGAGCGGCCTTTGTGATATAGCCTTATTGGAGGTGAAATGATTGTCTTTATCACCGTGCTAGCCTTGAGGAGGGTCGATCTGGAGGAACCGCTAAAGCAACCAATCCCTTTACACACCACCCTGCCCCCCCACCCCCCTAACCACTACAACCAAAAGCTGCATACCTCCAAAGATAGCTACCTCAGAATGTGTGAGCCATAGGCGAGGCTAACGTTAGCCCGTTGATGCTGCTTGTGCTAGCTTACCTCAGCCAAAAAAGAAACAAAAAAAATACAAGATGATAAAATATATGAAACCCTTACCCTTAAAATGATAACACCAACTTCCCGGACTCGTGCCAATGCCAGTGTCCCTGTGCCAGAGCCACCAACGATGGCCATCGTCCCGAGTGTCCACCTGGATGACCGCCCATGGAGAGTGGAACCTCGGCGAAAACCACAACAGTCATGCTCGCCCTGAGCCCTGATCCTGCTCCGTTACGCCATACGTCCGCGACCCCGTGTCCCGCTTAGCTCTGCCAAAGCTTCGGCTCTTCATGAATAGACTGTCTATTTCTTTTTTGAAGGAGGAGCTTCAAATATTCCTTTTCGGTGCACGAGAAAATACAGGACGATGATCTGGAATGACGTTTTCGTGGTCGTTCTGAAGCCGTCATTTGTCAAACGTAGCACAGCTCTTGGTGGTGAGCGAAAACTGCTTTGAGTTTGAATTAAGCATGACCTCTTCACTTACAGTCGTATTGTTCATGTTGCGTTGGTACCTCAAGGAAAATATGGACCTTAAGGAACGCCTCTCCCATCCAATGACCTGTTCCGTGGGATGAGGTAGATTCTGGCTTTTTCTACGCGGTCCAACAAACAAAACAAGCTGACATCTTGTTTACTCCCCACAAACATTTCAAAGTCCAAATAGGTGGCTTGTCTTAGGCCACGCTGTCACGTGAAACTCTCCAGATGCCAAATCGGTCACCATGGGAGACTTGCCGATGCCGAGTTGGTGGCTATACAGATTTCCCTTGAAAGATTGAAGGTGATTCTTTTGTGGTGGAATTGACCTGGCATTAGTTTCCAATGTAAAAAGCCTTGTCAGCCTATCCAAAAAAAGAAGAAAAGAAAATACGTTTTATATGAAAACCAAGCTTGATGGTACCCAAAGATGTAAGAGTTTTGACGGTTTTCCTTGTTTTTCCTTCATGCCATTGTTTTAAGAGAAACTATGTTTGCTTCTCAGTTTATGTTCTTCCTGTTTTAAGGGGCGGTCACTATGAAAAAGTGCTTTAACTGAACCTAATAAGCCAAAAAAATTCCTTATAATTTCATTTCTAAAGATATTTACAAGTCCTTTTTGCTTGTAAACCGTGGTCTGCCCCTTCGACAAGGAACGTTCAAATTTGAGTTGGTTATAAACGTTTTACTTTTAAAGAGTATCCAAATGAAAATGGTATATATTTTCAAGATTTTCTATACAAAAAAAAAGGAATACTTGCTTACTCTTTTTTTTTTAAATAGCTGAAACTTTGCCAAATAACTAGCTATCTTTTTGATGAAAGAATTTTGTGACCAAATACCTCTTACAAGTTTTAACATTCGTTGTCTTTAGCGTCTAACGACACTTTCTCATAACCAAAAGCACAGCAACATGTGTATGTGAATGTATTAACGTGTGTGCGTGTGACAGAATGACGACCTTGAGGATGATAGTGGTATGAGGAACACCACACCATAGCTTTAAAGTTATTATTCACTATTCGTTTATTTTATTTTATATATAGTTGGCTACCCAATAGAGACCTTTCACATTATATAAAATAATATACTCTCTGTACTGCACTGTCTTTCAATTATCATGGCTGCTGTAACCAAAGGAATTCATTCCTTAACACCTCATTTCTGTGCAGTGTTAGTGTATTAGGAGAATGCTCTTGACTTATTTACAATAAGGTTCGACATCTGCAGTATATCTCATATATCTAAGGGTTGGTTTGTAAAAAAAAAAAGAAGAAGAAAAAAAAAGGGGGATTTCCATAATAAATGTAAATGTAGTTAAATTGCTATATTATTCGAACATGAATACGAAGCATATCAGACAAAATAAATTAATGTATTAAGATGAAACCAGACATAAAAATAAATAAATATATATATATATATATTTAAAAGGCATGCAAAGTGAAAGGCCTCTATTGACCATAGCTACTGTGCCAAGGTGTGTTATCCCACTGCCTACGATGCTGAATTTTATTGGCAGACGAAACATGTTGGGATATATTTTTTTATCTGTTTTATTTCACAAACCAAAAGAGTGGGTTGTCTTTCGAAGCCATATTTTCCTCAAGGTTGAGCCTAAGCCATTAATGAGTGTTGAAAGGTTTATTCAAAAGCTTTGCAGTACCAAAAGCCTGACCAGGGCTTTGACCAGTGGTGGACAGGACAGTAACTAGGACTACATTTACTTGAGTATCTCTACTTTACCTGGGTATTTGTATTTTCGGATACTTATGACTTTCACTCCGGTACTCTTCAAAGACACATATTGTACTTTCGACTCCACCACGTTTCCAGGAAGGGAGACAAAAATGAACCACTTAAGCCATATAGTTCCAACATAGTGAAAATAGATCTTCTGTTATTATTTAAAGGGATTGTGACATAAAAAAAAAGGTTTTGGAATTGTTCTTGTTTTTTTTAGTTTCTAATATCAATTGCACCCAAAAAACATGAACTTTTAACATTCAGTAGATTTTCTGTGATCTGGGATTTTCTGGCTCAAACAGGTGCTCTGATTTGCCGGCAGTAAGTGACATCACTTACTGCAAATCCCATATATGTCAATGGGATTTGCCAGCAGATGTCACTGTTTCACTGTGTTGCCTGTTTTCATTGTAGCTCAAAAGGCCCAAAAAACCCCAAAGAAAACTTCAGACCACAGAAAATCCACTGAATGTTCAAAGTTCAGGTTCTTTGGGTGTAATAGAGGTCATAAAACCTAAAAGAAAAAAGAAATGAAAATGAATGTCATAAAACCTTTAATTATTATGTGTACTATTCATTTATGTGTACTCTTGGATACTTGAGTGTTTTTTATAAAGCAAGTACTCTTGCTTTTTAAACTCAAGTACTCAAGTACAAATTTGACAAAGGCAGCTTTCACTTGGAGTTGAGTAGGCTCTATCTGTACTTTTGAGTATTGGCGTGGAGTTCTTTGTCCACCACTGGTTTTAACTCCCAACTTCGTTTCTCACAGGAATGAAATATGATAGCAATTGAGGGAAAGATTATATACAGTATTATGTGGGAGACTTATTTCTTGGTAGTGTGAGTTGTGTAGAGGTTTGTCTAGATTTGTCTATTTCTGCTGTGCACAGGAGACATTGCCAAAACAAATGCTAATGTTCATTTTTTGTTGCTGTTTTTGATATATTATTGTTATTAATTTTGAATTCCTGACCCATGTTTTATTATTTTTCAGTAGAATGTGTAAGGATGTGTGTTAGAATTGATGATGTTTTGAAGGCGTTTAGGCACAGCGGCTTTCACTGACATTCAAAAGGGCACTGAGTTCAGGTGACCACTTTCATCTTACGGCGCTGTCGAATGGCGGAAATGGATGATATGAAAGCTCACAAAGTGTCCCATTGCAAGACGTTGTGAGCTTATAAATCAGCTCTGTTCACTATTTGTGAAAATTCATGTAAAAAATATATTATGATTATGATTAATTACGCCTACAGTATAATGATGTGCCCAAAGTAGGACACCAGGGTGAAAGTGGTTAAAGGGGTATTTCACTTTAAAACACTTCCGTTGCTCTCCCCTTGTCCCCCATATATGGGGACTAGGTTGGTGGAGGGTGTGTAGAGCCCAGGATCACATTAGATGATTGACACAGGGGTGAAAAATGGGTTACAAAATCGTGGGATAAAAAATATATACAAAAAGAAAAAAAAGCAAGTTTAACGTCTACTCTGGCTTCTGTGTGCATCGGCTGCATCCCAGATCATTTTTGCTTGATTAATATTTAGATATTTGCCATTAATTATATCTGACATACAACCCCATTGGACATTCATGCCCCATTTGAACTATATCAAAAACATGTGTGCCTGGTTCTGGTGACTGATACTGTACTGAGGGTGCACACAAATGTCTGAGTTAGATGTTACCCCAGAAGTGTTTTGAAGTGAAATACCCCTTTAAGTTGAGCTGCCAAGCGATTACAAAGCTATAGGGCATAGCACTGGCAGACATTTTGTTCTGCCACAGATAAACCCCATTCATCCCCCCCCCCCCCCCCCATATATATTTATATAAATATTTATATAAATGATGTTACGCCTTGAACCAAGCCATCCAGGCTCCTGGTGAATTATGACCAGCAGAAGCCTGGATGGCTTGGTTCCAGGCTTAGACAATATTAATATTAAACATTTTCAGACATCTCTATGGGATATATGAATGGGTTTTCTATCTGTGGAACCACAAAATGGCCTACCACAGCTATGCCCTATTGTAATGCTGTTACTTGTAGGGTACAGTGCGAAAGCAGCTCAACTAAGCGTACCTCTAGGTTTGCCTGGTTTTGACGTGAAACTCACTGGCTGTGCTGATTAAGGCCTGCTAAAGCAGTATAGAAAGAACAAAAAATTAATAATTGTGTGTAGGGATGCTAGAAACCAACCCGCTATAGAACCAAGTCCATGACATGTTAAACGATGCTTTAATGATGCATTCCACTGCTGTGTAATAGTCAGCCTGAAAACCGAAAGCTTTAAAACCGTTGAGAGATGAAAGAAAGGCTTCCCGAGTTCCCGTTCTTCATCTCAGACCAAAATGTTTAGGAGGCAGAGGAACCTGGCAGATACCAGACGCAGAGCAACCTGACCTGTTTATGTTCACAACGCTATTCATCTTATCCGTTTATTTTGTATTTATTTATTTATTTAACCCCTTGTACCAATTAACACAGTGTTTGTTTGTTTTTTACACCAGAATCTATGCACGGGTGATTTAAGCCAATAATAGCCAAAACCAGCAGCGCTGGTTTTTTTCAACTTTGGTTGTGGTTTGGATTGTGCAGTTGTTGTCATGACGTGACTCTAAATATTGGAGACAAACAAGTCTTGCTCCGCTGCTCCACTGATTAGAGAGCAGTCTTGTATTGCAAACATATATAGCAAATTGTGCCAATGCGTAACATCCACAAATTACTTTTGGATTATCGGTTTCTAATCAACAAAGCAACCATATTGAAGACATCTAGCCAATATTAGGCGTTTTTACACCATGTACCATGTAGGCTAACAACCCAAACTTCTACCAAAGTGTCATTCTGGTTTAAGTCCTAGGAAACCATTTTTGTTTGTGTATATTATATTATGCATGTTGATATTCACACACATCATATAAATCTCTTTGTTAAATGGGATTAAATGGGTTTAAGCATACTAACATGTTTAGCCGGGCTATACGTTTCTCAGGTCTGCTCACATGCTGTCTGCCATCTGCCATGGTTCCGTTTGCTTCTTTTGTCTACATTCTCCATGCGCCTAAAACCAAATAAAGACATTTGAATAGGATTATGTGCTGATTCTGTTGCATTTTCATGTCCCTGTCCGGCCACCACCACAGAGGTTATTGTGGGTTCCAAATCCACCGTGGTGCATCCACGTCCATGCGAACACAAGGTCCATGTTCAGGGGGAGGGAATGGGCCGGGGCGAGATGGTGATATTTGTCACTGCATGCATTCCTATGGGCTGGGCCTGGGGGTGGCACCTGTCAGCAGGGAGTATTTGGCGGGAGGAGTAGGACGAAGGTAACCTGACGCTGCCAGATGAGGGCGGTATTGGGTAACCATGTTCCCCAACACAGCACTCATCTGGGATCTCTCAGGGAGTTGAGCTGACAAAAATCCGTTCCGTACCGAACCAATCGGCGTGAGCTAAGGGCGGGATATGTGCGAAACCGGATGTGAAGCTATATAGACACGTCAATATGATTGGTTGTGTTTGCACGCCCACACGGTGATAGACAGACGGTCCCATCCAATCATCTACCAAGTATCTTGAAAAAAAGGAACAGCCCCGTCATCGAATTTTCTTCCGCGATCCCAGATCCCAATAAGCTGTGAAACTAATTTGTGTAGCAAGCTTCTTGGATCTGGCAGCGTCAGGTTAGGACGAAGGCCCTACAACTATATGTCGTCCCAGTGGGGGCTCCTCACTGGCAGGTGAGCCAGTACGATACCACAGCAGTGACAACACAGATAGAAATGTGTGTGGGATGTGGGGGAGGAGGACTTAATTGACATAAATTGGGGAGAAAAAATAGGGTAAAAGATAAAAATAAATAAACACATCATCCGCACGATTGTATCAGGTATGTGATATGTCATTTATGATATTGAGTTATATGTCGTGTTTGGAGAATATTTGGAGTTTATTTTCTTACTTTTTCACCATCAGTTGATGCTTCATATCCATGAGTAAAGATTATTCTATTCTATTCTATTCTATTCTATTCTGAGGTTTTACAGTTATTTCAATGATTTAAGTAGAATTCAAGGCTTCATGGGATAGGAAACAAGTAGTTTTTAGGGTGAACTGGGTCGGGGTTAACCTCGCCTCACCAGGCTTTCCACCACCTCGGAGGAAAGCCTGGTCTCTGTTTCAAAAGTCCGTATGATCCGGGCTTGAGCGGATGATATGGTTACGTCATGTTGTAGTATTGTTTTGTAGTCGCCAGACAGGAACAACAGGCGGCGACAACTTCCTTTTCCCTCTCAATAAAAGCTCTCGTAGCCTGTAAGCTTTTATTGAGAGGGAAAAGGAAGTTGCCGCCGCCTGTTGTTCCTGTCTGGCGACTACAAAACAATACTACAACATGACGTAACCATATCATCCGCTCCCTCCCGGATCATGTACCGAAATGAAATGGTGCCCAGGCTAGGTCGGGGTTGAGAGCCTTCGAAATCTTGGTCTGCAGTCGGTTTCATTATGCAGTGATTGCAGTGTTACACTTACGCGTTTGGTTGCAGATAGCTGTACAACTGTGTACAAAGTGCTAATGGTTTGATATTTTAGACTCAGCACTACATTGTCATTACAACATTTTTTTTCCTGCAGTGGGGTAGCGTGCATGTGTGTGTGTGTGTGTGTGTGTGTGTGTGTGCGTGCATGCATGTGTGCGCGTGTGTGCTGTGGCAAACCAGGGGAAACAGCCAGGCCTATTCCCCACAGAAGGAGGCTGGGGGAGGTGATAGAGGGAGTATCACCCTGTACAGGTATTGGAGCCAATGGGAGCTTGGACATGGACGCACCTGCAGCCAGTAAGGCAATCAACAGAAGCTTTTAAATAGCCGACGCCCAAGCTGCCTGGTGAGTCAATTTGGACTAATGGAGGAGTGAGGAAGCAGGAATCACTCTGTTCATGAGGAGGCTGGTATGAGGGAGATCTCACAAGTGAGTACAAGATTTAACTCAAACCTTTGGACCCACTTGGATGTGCTGTGCGTGTATTGTGGCTCACCTGGTCTCGTTCTCTCTCCCTCCCTCATAGGCCGACTGAACTCCACAAGGGAGAGCATACAGCACTCTTCCCCACCTGAATACATTAGCTCTCTCTGCTCTGCCCACAGGACTGTGCATTTCTATGCACAGTCCTAACCTAAGTTGATGTTTTGCCCCGTTTTCCCCTTTCCCTAACAAGTTAATAAAAGACAATTTATGTTGAATCTGACTCTGATCCTCTTATTTTATTGTGAATCTTGCCTATTCTCCCCTGGGTTGCCACAGTGCATGTACAGTAGCCTATACGTGCTCTAGGCACAGTGCCAGCAGAGAGTGTAGTGACATTAAGGAACAGAGCTAGGTAATGTGATGATTTAAATGCATGCCACCTCCAGTCTGCAAGTCAGCACTAGGTAGCAGTAGCCTAACTATGTGCATATATCAATTACTGTACTTGTACAGTGTAGAGGTAGCCTATTTGTACTTTACTATCATGAGCATTTCCCATTTCAGATACTTTTACTTATACTCCACTACATCTATTTTAAATTTTAGTTATAGGCTATGATAGTTACTTTATAGATTTGGATTATTATTACAAAACATTTCAGCCATTTGAAAATAGCCAAGCTCACAATACGTCTTGTGAGCTTGTAGATCTGCTATTTTTCAAAAGATTATACATTCTGTACAATGAGTACCTTTAAAGATGGCAGCCACCTTAACCCCTTCTGACCGGGCACCCATTTTGGTGTCAGCATCATGTTATGCTTTAGCTATTGAAAAATAGCAGATCTACAAGCTCATATCGCGCCACCGAGTGGCGCGATACGAGCTTGTAGGTCTGCTAATTTTTAAATCGAAGGACGACTGACATTTCTAGAATCTGATCTCAGGTCAGAATGGGTTCATCAGACCAGTGTGTGTCCAGTGGAAACCTCGTATGAATCTGATCTCAGGTCAGAATGGTTTAAAAGGAGTAGTTGACCCCACCCAAAAGGACTTATTTTCCATCAATTACACACCACACAAAGCCTTGAATTCATGGTGATTTTGTCACATTCCAGAGCTAATAATTTGACTGTCCGTCTCGTACTGACCGATGACCCAGCCAGTATGAGACTGCTTTAGGAATGCAAAAAGGAAAAAAAATAATTCAAGGCTTCATAGGGTATGCAATTGATAGAAAATAAGTAATTTGGGTGAACTACTTAATTTCCACAGCTTGTTTCACCTTCAAATACATTTCTATATGTCCAGCTGGCGAGACATAGAACGTTATTATAAGATTGTTAGCTAAGCTTAAACCCACAGGTCACCAAAAAAGAAAAACAAAGAAAAAAAAAAAAGTAAACCACTGGTCACCAGTATGACCAGTACAAACAACAGCTTACACCAGTACAGTCTGCTTGTATGGGAGGTGGAGCTGGGGCGTTCATCCACATACACGCAGGGGCTCTGGATCCAATAAGTCCTCGTGGAGGACTTTCACGAGGCACTGAAGTGTTTCTGGACTGGCATTCAACAACATTCAAGAGGGGGTATTTTTTAAATGTCAATTAAAGCTGTATATTTTAGAGAGGGCAGTCTGTAGTGTTTTGCGGTGTTGTCGGTGGAACTGCCCAGCCACAAATGCAGCAAGTGCCTCAATGCCCCCCCCCCTGTGCAAAGCAAAATGTGCAGATTATTGATTTCTAAACTGTGATAACATGGTGATCATCAACCGTATAATATCACAGAGAAGTTGCACTTATTGCGACCTATTACATTTATTTTAGTTAATTTTGTGGGGGCTTGTTTGCCTTCATCTGTCACTGTCCGAGAGCCTATAGGCTAACATGGAGAGAGGGAAGAGGATACATGCAGCAAATGGTCCAGTCAGCCAGGGACCAAACCGTGTGCTATCGGCTATCGGCCTGAACATATATATATAGGCTGGAAGAGTCCGCTTTAACTGAATCATCGTTATTATGAGGATTGTGTTATATCACTCCCATGCATACACTGTATGCACATACGATTGATTAGGCTGCACAGCTTTTGGATTTCACCAGTGTAAAAAAAAAAAGAAGGTAAAACATCACACCCATGTGAAGTGAGGGGCGCTTTTATCATCGTAAATCATCTCATTCCGGGCAATCACAATTTGCGTCCTCCCTTCGTCTTCAATGTTTGTGTTAGGACACAGTTTGTGTTAGCACACACACACACACACACACACACACACACACACACACACACCAAAAGCTGGACATATTGGCACAGATGTTTGAAAAATCACACTTGTGTGAAGTGAGGGGCACTCTTATCATCATACATCAGCATATACATCACATTTCGTGCTCAGCCAATCAAATCATCTCAAATTTGGTACACACAAAGCATGGGCATAGGAGGGGCCAGCACCCCTCAAAAATAAACCATGCATGGCTTAGCCGCCATATTGCAGTATTGCTGCTATAGTTCATGTACAGTTCAGTCCACAGGCCTTCACATGGGATTTCACTCGGGTACAGTAACTAGTTACAGCAGCCTAGGCAGTGGTGCTCACCCTTTTTTATTTTATTTCAAGGACCTTCGTTTTGTTTTACCTACATTAGGGCCAAAGACCCCCATATAATTGTATATTAATTTATTGTTTAATCTCTGGGACCACGATCTACACTGCACAGTCCTCAGAGTTCATTTAACTTGGAATAACATGAGGATGTTACCAAGAAGCATCTGTTTGAGGGGTGGATGTACCAATGGTGGGTAAAATAGCAACTACAGGATAATGAGGCTGGCCGGTCACTGCCATCGACACCAGGAGCTAAACGTGTGCTGTGGTAACCAACAAACATCGATCACAAGGGCATCCCACACCTATCAACATCGACATACCGATCAGTCCTGGTTCCTCAGCTTGCGTAGCTCCTCGGTGGCCCAGGTTGCTAGCTTCTTTGTGGTGGAGGTCTTGGATTTCCGTCCCTCAGTCAGAAGGTCGTTGATGACCGGACGACCCTCCACAAGCTTCAGTACATCCGTACCGAACGTGCTGCACAGGTCACCTATGAGGCCTGCGGCTTTGGCCACAACTCCGTCTGAGTGGTCCACGTCATCGGCTATGTGGTGGACGAAGGACAGGATGAACTCCACCCACGGCTGCACCAGCATCACGTCGGGGTGCACCACGCGCTTCTGGTCTCCCTTGAGGCCCTGGACGATGCCCGTGTAGGCCTCCAGACAGCCCTCCCTCAGGTCATTCAGGTAGTCCACCATGTCATAGTCCGTCTTGTCCACCTGGGTGTGGGACGCCTGCTGCAGGATGTCCAGGACAATCTTCAGATACTTCTTGAACTCCCCGCCGATGGCCAGAGCGATGTCGCCAAACGCAGACAAGATCCGGGGCTTCACCGAGCGGTCGACGTTCTCGTTGCCCAGGTTCTCCAGCAGCAGCTGCATGATCTCGTCGCAGTACGGCAGCATGCCGGTACTGAGAGCTCTGCTCAGGTCACACACCAGAACCACTGCCTGAAGACACACCTGGTACTCTGCATAGTTCTTAAGCGCGACACACAAGAAGGGCTTTAAGGCATCCATGTACTTCTGGAAGTCACTGTTCAGCACTTCCACCAGGGTGGACATGGCCATGAGAGCATCTTCCTTGACCTCTCCCGAACCGGCAGTGCTCTGGAACATCCTCAGCAGGGAGTCCATCACCTCGTCGGAGATGTTCAGGGCGTCCTGGCGCCGCAGCTTACGGATCACGGTCTGCAGAGTGGCGCACAGCAACAGCTGGAGGTCATTGTACTGGATCCTGTCTGAGGTGCTTAGAATGTGTGACTCCATGAGCAGGACCTGCTGCAGTCTCTGCATGATGATCTGAGCCGTCTTGTGGGTGGTGGCGTAGCAGTCCCTGGCGCTGTTCTCCACAATCTTCATCAGGGCGTCGTAGGCCGCCGAGCGCAGGTTGTTCTGGTGGCCGTCCGTCCGGTCCGCCGTCTCCAGCAGCTTCTGCACGATGACCTCAAAGGAGGAGGACAGGCAGTACGTGTCGGGCTCCTCCTCGTCCAACGCCGCGGCCTCGTAGGCGGCCTCCGCCAGGCTGGAGAACGCCGAGCAGATGTTGGAGGCCACGCGGGGCTCGTCCCGGAGCCCTTCCGTCAGACACTGCAGCAGCGGGGGCAGGTGGTCATCGGTCACGGCCGCCTCGGGCAGCAGGTCACAGATCTTGCCTACCGTCCAGGCAGAGGTGTCCCTCACCACCACGCTGGGGTCCTTCATCAGCTCGATCAGCGTGGGCATGGCCTGCACCACCTGGGGCTTCAGCTTGTTCAGGTCAGGCCCTTCCAGGATGGAGCCGAACGCCATAACGCAGGCGTCGCGGAAGCGCCAGTTGGGGTGCTTGATGTGCTCCTTGATGAAGGGCAGGACGTGGGGAACTACGTCGTCCTCGCAGCACGAGGAGAGGAACATAAGACACACGCTGGCCGCCTTGTACGGGTTCCAGTCATCGTCGTCGTCATTCTCGTCCTGCTTGGTGAGGGTCTGGGTCAGGATGGGAACGACGTACTGCAAGGCCCCCTTGGCGTAGAATCTACTGGTGTTCTCTGGAGGACGGCCCTGCTCCTCTGCCTCAGTTAGGGATTCAGCCAAGTCGATCTCCTCCTCGCAGACGGTGGACCAGAACTCGATGCCCTGCAGGGCCACCTCGTCTATGTCACTCTTCATGGCCTCTATGGTGATAGAGAAGAGAGCCTTGCACATGTAGTTCTCCATGTGCCGGTAATACAGAGACATGATCTTCACCAGGTTCTGCAAGGCCGCCACTTTCACCCGGGTGTCCTGACACTGCGTGGCTTCGCACAGCACCTGCATGATGAAGTGTCTCTCCGCCTCCTTGTCGAAGTTTGCTTTGGTGAACTCCAGGGAGTTGATGAGGGCGTTGGTTGCTGCCAGTTTGACGTTGTTGCTGGGCTCCTCCTTCCCCATCCCCTGGATGATGGCTGTTAGGATGAGGTCGGCGTGGTTCTGCAGGTGTTCCGCGTTCATGTCCTGGCAAATGTATCCAATGGCGTCCAATGTTGACTCCTTCATGTGTTCTATGCTGGAGGGGTCTCTCACATTGGCCACCAGCTGGGGTATGAGCTCGGGCCACTGGTTGATCGGGATCTCGGCACAGGCGATCCCTGCCACGCACTGGGACGCAGAGCTGGGCCGGAAGTTCTCTGTGCCCAGTGTCTGAAGAACAAAGGCCTTGATCTGGTGCCGTGTGTTGCCGTCGATGGCTAGCCATCTCTGCTGGTGGTGCTTCTTGACGCCTTCGTCCTTGGAAGTCAGAGAGTTCTTCACCTGCAGGCCGGCGGCCTGGCGAGCCACCTGGCTGTTCCTCGGGTTGGCCAGGACCTTGGACAGCTCCACCAGGAAGGTCGGCAGGTTCTTGACAGCTGCCTGCTCCAAATACTTCTGCGCCATCTCCAGCTCATTACGAACTGGAGAGACCGTTTTCTCAAGGATTCTGATGAGCTCCATTTCGTTCCACCAGGCGGCTGCTGCTTCTACCTTTTGCTGGAGTTGCGTCTAAAGCTTAATGGTTTGCTTGCTCCCTCAGGAAGTCCAACCGATTATATGGTTGGTCCAGAGCTATTGCGTGACATCACACACAACACAAGCAGTTGCCATGCCTGCCTATCCTGAATCTCTACTAGTTCCCCCTAACATTTACATCTATTAGACATGGACTCTGACACTACTCACAGCACAACAGCACAGGGCCGTGGATGGAGTCTACACAAGAATGTTGTGAATGGCACTAGGTGTGAAATGGACAGACGACATCAGAAATGTGGTCCTCCATAGGGACCTACCTAACCTGACTTTGCCAGATGGGGGCGGTATTGGGTAACCATGTTCCCCAACACCACAACCATCTGGGACCTCTCAGGGAATTCAGCTAACACCGAACCGCTCCCGGTTCGAGCCAATCAGCGTGAGCTAAGGGCGGGATATGTGCGAAACCGGATGTGAAGCTATATAGACACGTCAATATGATTGGTTGTGTTTGCACGCCCACACGGTGATAGACAGACGGTCCCATCCAATCATCTACCAAGTATCTTGAAAAAAAGGAACAGCCCCGTCATCGAATTTGCTTCCGCGATCCCAGATCCCAATAAGCTGTGAAACAAATTTGTGTAGCAAGCTTCTTGGATCTGGCAGCGTCAGGTTAGGACCTACCATGGGGCCCAGACAAAGTCAGAGAGAGAAGGATGAGGCTGGCAGGGCACTGCGTCAGGCACCCGGAACTAGAGGCCCAGGGCACTGCGTCAGGCACCCGGAACTAGAGGCCCAGGGCACTGCGTCACGCACCCGGAACTAGAGGCCCAGGGCACTGCGTCAGGCACCCGGAACTAGAGGCCCAGGGCACTGCGTCAGGCACCCGGAACTAGAGGCCCAGGGCACTGCGTCAGGCACCCGGAACTAGAGGCCCAGGGCACTGCGTCAGGCACCCGGAACTAGAGGCCCAGGGCACTGCGTCAGGCACCCGGAACTAGAGGCCCAGGGCACTGCGTCAGGCACCCGGAACTAGAGGCCCAGGGCACTGCGTCAGGCACCCGGAACTAGAGGCCCAGGGCACTGCGTCAGGCACCCGGAACTAGAGGCAAGCAGACTGACACGATGGGAATCAACCCAAGGAGGGAAAAGCCAGGAGAGGCATGGAGCGCTCAACCTAATAGATGCACTGCAGCGCGACACCTTAGCTAACAACACTGTAGAGCTCAAGACCTCCAGGGCATGTAGGATCAATTTGAAAACAGCTGTGCGATCAGGCTCTAGTGCTGTGATCATAGGAGCGCTGCCTCTGCAACTAGAGCTGGAGTTTGGGGGACGACTGCTTTGAGAATCGTCATAATTGGTTGCACACAACATAAAACAAGGTATATACTGTATTTCAAGAGCGAGAGATCACAGTAAACATCCATCCTAAAAATTCTTCCTTCACACTGGGAGGAAAACAGCATCTGAAAGTTTGATGGGATGCAATTTTACATGCGAGTGCTGTGGGGGTGCATATCTTTTTGTCCGACGTACTAATCACACGCAATAGTCCGACCCCCTAGCCTAACCCTAAGCCATGGGTGAATCTTAACCGGCTACACATGTCTTCATCGGCAACACATGTCGGAGCCACAAGTGAGACTTAACCAGCCATATGTGTCTTAACCGGCAATTCATGTCGGAGCCATGCAAGGATAAGGCTTAACGGGCCACACTTGTCAGACCATCGTATGCCCCCGGCCCTGAGTGCTGTGCCCACTTTTACATTGCATCTAATGAGCATTTGGTTATTTTGGCCCCGGCCTGCACGCGCATTACTGCTTCATGTCAGTGTAACGTTGTCTGGAAAGTGGATATCTATGGGAAAAATGAATGGGTTTGTTGCACTACTATATTTCTCTATCTGTCTCTCTCGGCCCATTAATTCCATACGTAGGCAGCTTCCCTGACACAACCTGGACATTTGTTGGCCTTCAACTTGATGTTTTTCAGTGCTCATTCTCCTTCCCTCCGTTTTTCAGTGCTCATTCTCCTTCCCTCCATTCCCAATGTAATCCCCTATTTTTTATAATAAATGAACATAAGTGAAAACCTTGCAGAGTCTTCATTCAACCCCGACAGATGACAAGCCGACCAACCAGAGAAATACACCACAATGGGAATGTGAGTCACAGGGAATGATGCTGTAGTCACTCATGGGTTCTGCTACAACACTGAACACACTGTTATATCATCACTGTTATATCAGCCTGGTGGAGTAGGCTACATTTACTCAAGTATTGTATAGGATACTTAAACCTAGAACACTATACCCTTTTGTCAAACCATCACTAAACCCATGCAGGTGTAGTACACATGGCAACTCATTAATATTTCAACATGAAAAAAAAATCTATTCATTCATTCGTTCATTCGTCCGTTCGTTCGTTCGTTCGTTCGTTCATTTGTTCATTTGTTCATTCGTTCGTTCATTCATTCGTTCGTTCATTCATTCATTCGTTCATGAATGAATCAACGAATGTTCACAATGAATGACCACGAGTCTCTGCAGTGGCGTGCACAGACATTTAGAGGGGCAGGTGCTCAAGTGAAAAAAAAGGGCACCTTGTGCTGCCCATTTTGGGGCGGGAACCCATTTTGGTGCTTTATAGCTATTGAAAAATAGCAGATCTACAAGCTCGTAGCGCGCCACCGAGTGGCGCGCTACGAGCTTGTAGGTCTGCTATTTATTTTTTATCGAAGAACCACTGACATAGAAACATAGCTTTAGATTGTGGGGGCCTAAAATAATATAGTAGAAGCGTTTTTTATCAAGATAAAAAGTAAGAAAAAAAAGAAAAGGTTTTCTTTTCTTTCTTTTTTAGCACATTGCCAAAAGGGCAGGGGGTGCTCTAGCACCCCCTAGTGTCTATCTGTGCACGCCACTGTTGAAATGTACCTGAACAAGGCAGCATTAATAGCGTACACACATCTCACATGACAAGACATCCGGAATACAGATGGTCCTTCATTGACTCACACAGCCAAACACTTGAAGATAAACGTCCTATCGTGCCTGCATGGTCTGCCCTGCATTGTGATGTGTTACTTAGTAAGTGTTTGCTTGACGTGACGTCACACGTCTATTGATAAGTTCATCTGACACCTATACGTTCGTCTTATCTGTAGCTTAAAATGGAGTCTGCAGTGAACCGTGACCGACCCGCACACAAAACCCCGGGACCGCGAAAACCGCTGGATTAATGACTCCGATTCCATTACATGTATTCCCGTGATATCGCCCCCCCCCCCCCCTCTGTCAGAAATAAATCTGTTAAAGGACTTGGCTCGTCATTGGTGGATAGAGACTTCAAAGTCTAATGTCAGAACCTTGGACAGCGCTCGGTCTTGATCAGCACGCGGGACAGCTCTCTATGGCACTGTCACTACTGAACGCGTTATTTTGTCCCCCTTTCTCTCTTTCACACGGATCTAGATTTTAACATTTTGTGGATTATTCTGTGAAACTCTAAACTGTAATATAGGCTACACCTGCATAGATTGAGGTAAGTGTGAGATCGCTCCGGCCAACTCTCTCTCTCTCTCTCTTTTTCTTCCCCCAATCTCCCCTGCAGATGCTGCTGTTGCGTTGCGTAACACATGAGTGTTTATAGGCTATTTGCGTGGTGTTTATTTTCTTGGGAACACTTTCAACTTTCACAGCAGGAGGATAGAGAGATAGACCACCAACAGTCATCACCGTTTTCGGACCGTTTATGCACTCGCTATGAAACTATTGTAGTCTTTATAATATTAGTATAGCCTACAGAATGTGTATAGGCTATTGATGAAGAGGGCAGCGCTCTACGTGTGAATTGGAAACGCAGCATGTAATCTTTTCTGTTCTCATCTGATCAGCTTTGTCCATCGATTTTCCTTCTTCGGTCTTTAATGTGCGTGTCGTGTGGGGACGTGGAGGTGGAGGTGGGGGACATACTTGCTGATGGCACTGATCGTCGCCACGCCTTTCCCAAAGATCAATCAACGGCGGTCGTCGCTTGCCGACAAGAACACACGTCGTCAGCTTGAAGATCTGTCCTTGTGGGCAAGCGACAACATCACACTATGATAGGCTACGGGGAATAAAACAAAGCTTTTTTGGGGGGGGGGGGGGGGGGGGGGGCAATCACCACAATCACCATATGTGTTGCGAATTCCATAATGGACATAAGCAGATAATTATTCACATATATTTTAGGCACGTGCCTATAGCATAGCTACTGCATAATAACTTAATGTTTAATGAGATAAAAAAAAAAAAGAAAGAAAGAAAGATCTCCTGGCTTTAGATAATATGCCTACAGTTATCCTCAATAAAATAAAACATAAATAATAATAAATAAATTGATAATTTTACATATTATTACCCGCATGCCATAAAGACATTTTATTCTCACGGTAACTCATGCAAGGTGTTTTACACCAGAGGTCTTCGGTGTTTTTCAGGCCAAGGACCCCTTAGAGATGAAAGCAGGGGCCCTATTGTATAAATGTGTATTTGCAGACAAAAACTTTTAAAATGTTATATAGTTTCCTTTCCTATAAGTAAACTATAGAAAGGCACAATTCTGGGAAATTACAAATGTGGTTGCATTGACAATTTCAAGCTTTGAGTCTTAATAATAATAATAATACACTTTATTTGTATAGCACCTTTCATACATAAATGCAGCTCAAAGTGCTTCACAGGGCAGGACACAAAAATATAATACAATAAAACACAAGTAGTTAAAATGATAGAACAATGGCAAAGAACAAAATTGAATATAAGAACATAAAATAAATAAAAACAAATAAAAACACCACATGCAGCAAATCAGTCAGGGCAGGGTAGGAACGTGCATAGTAAAACTCAACTAAAAGCAAGAGTGAAGAGGTGAGTCTTGAGTTGAGATTAAAAAATGTCTACAGAGGGTGCGTGTCTGAGCTCGAATGGAAGTTTATTCCAGGCTGTTGGGCCGTAGAAGCAAAAAGCTTCCTCACCATATTTTTTTGTGCACATTCTTTTAGGCACTTCAAGTAGGCCAGCATTGGAGGACCTGAGGGGGCGGTTAGGGACATATCTAGGTAGGCAGTCACGGAGGTACGGAGGTGCGAGACCATTGAGAGCTTTATAGACAAGTAAAATAATTTTAAAAACAACCGGAAGCCAGTGCAGTGATGCCAAAACTGGAGTAATATGTTCTCTCATCTTAGTTCTAGTTAAAACTCTAGCTGCTGCATTTTGGACAAATTGTAATCTGTCAGTAGTTTTCTTAGGCAGTCCTGAAAAGAGCATAAGTTCTTCTGAGACGGCTCGCCCCGGAATTTCGAAAAGTAAAGACGGCTCGCCCCAAGCCGTGGATAGCTCGCCCCCAAAGCACGGATATCTCGCCCCATGTTTAATTCATGTTTATTTGTTACCTTATTTCTCATGGTAGAATCAATGTTGTTTGTCAAAGGAGAACATTTGTTTGTTTGTTGTTTGTTGTTGTTGTTGGTCAAATGAAAATTATGCATGGAGAATGAATGGCTCACCCCCCTCCATTGTTCTGGAAATTACATTCTGGAAAGGTGTTCCATTCCTCCATTACTTTTTCTTTTTTTTCCTAAATTTTTATCCCACGATTTTGTAACCCGGTTTTCTTTTCACCCAGTGCCAATTAACTAATGTAATCCTGGGCGCTACACTTCCTCTGCCAACCTGGGGGGGCAGCGGACTGACCTCATGCCTCCTTCTATGCATGAGGAGTCCAAGCTGCTTCTTTTCACCTGACAGAGGGGAATTTCCCCGGCCGGACGTAGCGCGTGGAAGGGACACGTTATTCAGTTCCTTTCCCCTCCATCAGGTGCCCCGGCTGGCCAGGGGGAGGTAGTTTTAGAGACCAGGATTACGGCATGTTTTTGTGAGGGTATCTCTACCCTAGGGGACACGGGGAGAACATGCAAACTCCACACAGAAAGGCCCTATCGGGCCCTATGGGCACTGATAACGCGGAGGAGGGAACACGCCGCCAGTGCCCACAGCGTCCCCAGCGGGAATCGAACCCAGGACCTTCTAGCTGTGAGGCGACAGCACTACCGACTGTGCCACCGTGCCCCCTTTTTCCTCCATTACTGAAATTAGTTGTTGTACTATTGTTGTACTATTCTATGTCTGCCTAAAAGTACAGTAGCCTACTTAGAGTTAAAGATGGATTTTTGAAAATGACTCAAATCATGAAGGCAGCATGCAATTTACGTGGAATCTTTCACAGACTTTCATACTAGGCTGAGGAATATATCCCACCCTTTTCACATTGGCCAGTTACAGCGCCACCAACAGGTGGATTTTTCAAATCATGAAGATTTTAGGCTGAGGCATATATATATATATATATATATATATATACACACACACAGAGCCTAGTTCTTCCACGCGCCAGACCTCCCAGTCCCGGCAGAGTAGTTAGGGAGCGGCGGACTGTATGACCCTGTCTTTCCCTAATGGGACTGATCGTGGGTAGCTACTGGGACGTAAGTCGGGACTTGATCACCCCGGCTGGGTCACCTGAGTGAGGGTTATGATATTGCCAGACCGGAAACCTCGATGACCTTGGGATACATCACTGAGGATACGTCCCAGGTGATGACCTTGGGATACATCACTGAGGATACGTCCCAGGTGATGACCTTGGGATACATCACTGAGGATACGTCCCAGGTGCATCCATGCCATGTTTTTTAGCTCTCATAATAGAGCTATAGCACTGTTACTGAACAAACACGCTATAATAGCTATGACTACTATCACAATAGAGCTATTAAGCATTGATTAATTTGATTTAATGACATGACATATCACTATACAATATCAATATTACACTCCCTTGAAGTGTGTCATAAAGTTATTTAATAACATGACATATATCAATATTACACTGGCTGGACCAAACATATGGGCTGTAAACTAAAGACCTGGAGGCGTGATCAATGCTCTTTGGCCACTGAGAATAGCCAAATGGCATTGATCACGCCTCCAGGTCTTTAGTTTACTCAAGTTAGGGAATAAAACCTGGTACTTAAGACACGCAAAATACAGCCCCTAGTGTTATATAGATCCCACAACACTGTGGCTGGACCAAACATATAGTGTTATATAGATCCCACAACACTGTGGCTGGAGTCTTTGATATATAGTTAATAGTTACCTTGTGTAACCCCGAAGGTTTGCAATAAATAAAAAATCACACCTAAGTGAGGGGAGCTCTTATCATCGTACATCATCATAATATCATCTCATTCCGGCCAATCACAATTTGCGTCCTCACTTTTGTTTTCAATGTTTGAGTCTGTTTTTACACAAACATTCAAAAATGGCCATTATTTTTCAATGGCAATTAATGTTTGTGTTAGGACAATGTTTGTGTTTAAACGCACCCTAAGAGCTGCATGGACATAGGAGCGGCTAGCGCCCTCAAAAATAATTGCTCCATTGATTACAAATTGATCATTTGTGTTCATTCACATCTATTGTACAGTGAAGAGGCTCAGGAGTCAGGAGGAGCTCTTTTAGCCCGTAAACAAACACAAAGCTGCTTGCAGCAATAACAGAACAAAACATCACCAAACCCTGTACTATTTTTGAGGGGCACTAGCCCCTCCTATACACAGGTTTAATGTTTGTCTTTAGTTCAATGTTTGTTTTGTAAACGCCATTGACAATGAAGGGAAACTGTAATGTGCCTCATTACGTCATATTGTCTCTTTATTGTTAATGGCGTTTAATGTTTGTGTTGGCATCGTTTGTTTTACATCACCTAATCAACATGAGCTAGAGTCTATCTCATGTTGATTAGGTGATGTAATGGTGATGTAAAGTCTAGCTGCTATCCCCTCCTACAATGTACAGCTTTTGTCCCCACACGTCTCAATATACGCCATTGACAATGAAAGGAGAAATTAGGTCAAATGTCTGCCAAATATGACATAAATGTAACCAACCAATCACATAGTTGTTCATGAGATGATATATGATGTATAACCCATTCTGACCGGGCACCCATTTTGGTGTTGGCATCATGTTATGCTTTAGCTATTGAAAAATAGCAGATCTACAAGCTCATATCGCGCCACCGAGTGGCGCGATACGAGCTTGTAGGTCTGCTATTTTTGAATAATCGAAGAACGACTGACATTTTTAGAATCTGATCTCAGGTCAGAATGGGTTAATCAGACCAGTGTGTGTCCAGTGGAAACCTCGTATGAATCTGATCTCAGGTCAGAATGGGATAATGTCTCAGGGGTATTTATAAGTGGTTAAATATGTCTCCTCCTCGTTACAGAATGGCTGCAAACGAGTCCTTCTGGGACCCCGTGGAGCTTCTTCCAGGGAACAGTTCTGACACCTCCTCGTGGACGAACGGCTCATTGGACTGGGAGCGGCCGGCCTTCACGGTGGCGGCTCAGTGTCGCGTAGCCGCCACCCTGTTGCTGTTTGTGTTCGCCGCCGTCAGCAACCTGTCCGTGCTGCTCAGCGTGCTGTGGGGACGAGGACGGCGGCTGGCCAAGCACCTCCGCCCACTCATCGCGGGGCTGGCCTCCGCCGACCTAGTGAGTGATTCATTTCATTGGGGGGGGGCATGCACTGCACGTGTATGTGTAGCATAGTAACAGCCTGCTACACATTGACCTAGTGAGTGATTCATTTCATTGGGGGGCATGCACTGCATGTGTATGTGTAGCATAGTAACAGCCTGCTACACACTGCGTGGTGCAGGCACCCTCTTTTCTCTCTGTTTTCTTCTGTTTTCTTCCGCCGCACTATCTACTAGCTCAATGGCCTTGTGGTAGACTCTACCTGCACTCTACCGCACCTTGACCTCCCATTCTCAGGGTAGAGTGTAGAGTGTCCGGACTGGGAGGTAAGGGTGTGATCCCCGGCCGGTCCCACCGTCCCACACTATAGCATCATGTCGAGGGGGCGTACTTGTACATAAAGCTGCCTCATGCTACAGAAACAGGAGATACTGCATAGGCTCCTGCCCTATATGGGCCTCATGGCTCGGGCCGCTCAGCAAGGCTTACTATCTATGCAGTTTAACAAAAAAGTTACATTTTTAGGTACCGTATTTCCAATAGCCTACTTTTACTTCTACTCCACTACATGTATTTGAAATCTTTAGTGACTTTTTTCAAAATATACATTAACCACTTCATTTCGGCATTTTGAAAATAGCCGATCTACAAAATCACAACCCATTGTGAGCTTGTAGATCTGCTAATTCCAAAAATATTTTTATACATTCGAAAATATATTACGGGACATTCTGCATGATGAGATTTTGACACCACTTTGAATTCCGGACTTTTATTGCAGTATTGATACTTTTACATAAGTAACAAAAATGTGAGTTCCTTTTCCCCACCACCGTATTCAATTGATAGGTGATGACGTTCGTGGTGATGCCGCTGGACGCCATCTGGAACGTCACAGTGCAGTGGTACGCGGGCGACGCCATGTGCAAGCTGCTGTGCTTCCTCAAGCTGTCGGCCATGCACTCGGCGGCCTTCATCCTGGTGGTGGTCAGCCTGGACAGACACCAGGCCATCCTGCACCCTCTGGACTCGCTGGACGCCGGGCGCAGGAACAAGCGCATGCTGCTGCTGGCCTGGGTCCTCAGCCTGCTGCTGGCAGCGCCGCAGGTGGGTCCCGTTTCCAACGCCACCAATGCACTGAAAGGGACAAAATCATGTTTAACCCATTCTGACCTGAGATCAGATTCATACGAGGTTTTTCCGCCGGACACACACTGGTCTGATTAACCCATTCTGACCTGAGATCAGATTCTAAAAAATGTCAGTCGTTCTTCGATTTTTCAAAAAATAGCAGACCTACAAGCTCGTATCGCGCCACTCGGTGGCGCGATATGAGCTTGTAGATCTGCTATTTTTCAATAGCTAAAGCATGACATGATGCCGACACCAAAATGGGTGCCCGGTCAGAATGGGTTAATGGTCTCAGTAACCATCTACAGACCTACCAAGATCTCAGTAGACTGCATTCTGTGTGGTTGATCACGAGTCACGACTACCAGTAACGACTTGCCTTGTCAACTGACTAGTGGGCGGTTGGTTAGGGGGAATTATGTTGGCCGGTTAAGATTAAGGTTAGGGTTAGAGTTAGGGTTAGATTTAGGGCTCCATTTTCGTCACCGCTAAACCCCTGATATCCTTTTTATTATTTCAGTTCAGGGTCAGCAACTCTCATGCACCTCTAGCCGTTCCTGTTTACACTGAGCATGTGCAAACCTCCCACACGAGACCGTGCACCTTCCTCTTTATTTTTCCTAGGACTACATGTTGTCTCGGTAAGACAGCCCTCCCCCTATCCACAAGGAGGAGCAGTGCACCAAAGCATTATGGGAATTGTAGTCCAGGAAGGAAGTGAGCTCAGTGTCACTTTGAAATACTGAAATATCTAAAAACACAAATTACCCACATAAAAACTCCAGGAAAGTGTGTCTCCCAAACATCATTAAAATAAGATCTTGTTGCAAAAAGGGTGAAGTGGCCCTTTAAGAGAGAGAGAGAGAGAGAGAGAGAGAGAGAGAGAGAGAGAGAGAGAGAGAGAGAGAGAGAGAGAGAGAGAGAGAGAGAGAGAGAGAGAGAGAGAGAGAGAGAGAGAGAGAGAGAGAGAGAGAGAGAGAGAGAGAGAGAGAGAGAGAGAGAGAGAGATAGAGATAGAGATAGAGATAGAGATAGAGATAGAGATAGAGATAGAGAGACAGAGAGAGAGACAGAGAGAGTAAGGCAGCGGGGGCTCCTATAAATCGTGTCCATTCTAATAAATAACATGAACGGGGAAAAAGCATATAGCAGGTAAGTAAGTACATTTTATTTATAGAGCACTTTTCGAAACAATGTTACAAAGTGCTGTACAACAAGGTAAAACAATCATGTTAAAACAAAGGCATGAAACAAACAATAGAAGGTAAAACATTGAGATGCAAAGTAAAAATACATCATGAAATAAAGTGCTGACGAAATAAATATACGTTATTAACAAGTTCTTCAAACCGTATGGTATGCTGCCCTGCAACAATTTACAATTTACAATTTAGGCATTTAGCAGACGCTCTTAATCCAGAGCGACTTACAATTAAGCAAGAACAAAAGCATGGGAATACATCACATAAAAGCATTTATCATGAAACATGCGTAAGCTAAGAAAGTAACAGTGGAATATCTATATAATGAAACTATACATACACTATACATATAAACTATACATATTTACTACTATGCTATACATATGTACTATGGCGTGCTATGACTATATACAATACAATTATAGTGCTGTCTACATAACATGCTATAAGTCTGTATCAAATGCTATCTAAGCCAACAGAAATGCTATCTAAGGGGTTAGGGTAAGTGCTATGGGCCATGATGGAGTCTGAAAAGGTGGGTTTTCAGGCTACGGCGGAAGATTGGGAGTGATGCTGCAGTTCTGACTGCAATGGGAAGTGCATTCCACAGTTTTGGAGCCAGAAGGGAGAAGAGTTTGGGACGTGTGGAGCGTTGTCCCGGCGTTTTTAGTGAGGGTACTTCCAGTTTCCCTGCAACAGCAGACAGCACTATCCTTTATGACTTACGGTAAACAAGCCAGGAGCCTGCATGGTGGTTTGGCAGTCGGCCCTTCATACGCATTAGAATGAATGAGAGTGAGACTGCAGCTCAGACAGGGAGGCAAGTCACCATCTAAACTAAAGCACGTTAATTATGTTTGCATAGGACCAGACTGGGAACACTAATTGTCATACCTCAAAAAATAGGAATTAAAAATTCCAAAAAGGTAGCACATCCAAAAATTAAACAAGCGGGGGACAAGGTACTCACATTTCCATTTCTTTATTGGCAAACACCAAATAAGTTACGCTGACGCGTTTCGGCTATGCAGCCTTCATCAGAGCATGACTAATTGTCATAGTTTGTGGAGGCGTCATACCATAGATTCACATCTGTAACTATATGATCCATGATTCACATGGTAATAGTCGACAGCAGCAAGTAGGCCTACTGCTTGAGTATTGTACCGTCAAGTAAACATTTTTTGAGTAGGCATATGTACTTGATCGAGTTTCACTCCACTACATGTATGACAGATATTGTAGGTTACTATAGCCCTGTGCTTTTCTGGGCATAGAGGGGCGGAATAAACTAGCGCTGGAACCGGACGCCGGCTCCCTATTGGTTCACCAACCCATGTGCCACACTAGGACATGCAATTGTAAGCAGAAGTCTTGACTACATTATGCGAGCTGATTACACCTTTACTTTACTTACGCCTGACACCCCTACTGGGGTATAGGCCGTCGACAAGGGTCCTCCAGAGTTCTCGGTCACTGGCATTCTTCTCTGTCTGCGACCAGGTGCATCCCAGCTGATTACAAGCATTGTTTTAAGTAGTGAAAATAGCAGATGTACATGCTCACATTTTTTTGTTTTTTGAAAAATGTCCACAGCTGTTGATCTTCAGGGCCATCAAGCCGGAGGGCAGGGACTTCACTCAGTGCGTGACGCATGGCAGCTTCACGCAGCAATGGCAGGAGACCGCCTACAACATGTTCCACTTTGTCACCCTGTACGTGGTCCCCCTGCTGGTCATCACCTGCTGCTACACCAGGATCCTCCTGGAGGTCAGCAGGCAGATGACCAAGAGCAAAGGTATACGGGACTCACTGGAAACCCCCTGGTGCTCCATGAACTCTTCATCGTCTCCACCAGTCGTGCGATTTCCACGGAATTATGCATGAAAATTCCCATTTAATAGGCCGAGGAAAACGAATACCGGAAGACTCGACCCGGTGCTTGCCCGTTTTTCCTCCCGGAATTGTCACCAGTGAGGGGGATAACTTTGTTGCGAACGCAGTGATATATAAAAAGATACTCCTGTAGAAAGGCTATATTATTTTACTTATTGACCCTATAAACAATTTAGTATTATTTAGTATATGTAAGGTTTTGCCCACTCAAATGGTACCTCGTCAGATAATCCCCACATATCCTACAACAACTTCTGTGAACAGACTTCAATGTAGTAGATTTTCATAAATTATATTTGTACTTAGGCTGTCTGCTGTCATGAAAGTTTATAGTTAGAGAAATTCAAAGTCCAGCCGTCTGCTGTCCAGCCTCTCCCACCCCTCACATTGGGGAAAATTCTGGGAGGAAAACAGAAACGGGGCGAGTCTTCTTGTTACCAGGAAAACAGGCCACTTAAATGTGGCCTCATGGTGGTGCTATAACTGTGGGGTTTCTTTTCTTTCTTTTTTTCCCAGGCGGTGAGTCCTGTCTGAGACGCAGCGGAGCGGACATGATCCCCAAGGCGCGCATGAAGACCCTGAAGATGACCATCGTGATCGTGGCCTCCTTCGTGGTGTGCTGGACACCCTACTACCTGCTGGGCATCTGGTACTGGTTCCAGCCGGACATGCTGCACCGCACGCCCGAATACGTGCACCACATCCTGTTCGTGTTCGGCAACCTGCACACCTGCTGTGACCCGGTCATCTATGGTTTCTACACGACCTCCTTCCGGGCCGACCTGGCCGACGCGATGGCGTGCTGCTGCGGCGGCAGACGGCGGCGCTCCGACGCCCAGGCTTCGCCCGGGTCCCTGTATCGCTTCTCCGGAAGGAGAGCCGGAGCTGCCAGAGATGTGGAGTCTGACCCCAGCGCTGACCAGTCCAGTGTCAATCTTGGTTAGGCGTTGGAGGATTCAGGAGTGTGTTTGTGACTGCGAAGGGTAACCCTGGATCTTCCATAACCTGGAACTTTACGCAACCCATGCATTTCTGTGACTTATTTTGGTTTACATTATAGCCACAACCCTTGAAGAGGAAGGTACATCATGAGAAAATATCATAATTTCTTTTTTTTTAATAGCTGATTAGCTCGGATATTTCAACTATTTTATATATTTAAAGAACTAAATGCTTTCCTAAAGTAACTTAAAAGTCAATTCCGTGCCCCAAAAAAAGAAGTTTGAGGGCATTTAAGAGAGTTCGAAATACAGCGCGGTGATAGCAATGGCCGCCGCTCGGCTTCACTTCTCCTGCAGTGCAGAACACTATATGCATGGTTATGTCTGAGTCATGGTTATGTCTGAGTCATAGTTAACTCTATGGTTATGTCTGTCTGAGTCATAGTGAACACATAATGGTTATGTCTGAGTCATAGTGAACTCTGGTTATGTCTGAGTCATCCGCCCCACCCATTAGACCATTTTAATATAGGAATTTAGAAAGTTAAGATCTGATCAGAGTAGAGCAGGGCCCAAATTAGGTCCTGGGAACCGGATATGAAACCCAGTCCAGGTGAATTATGTGGAAACAAACCTGTGAAATATGTTTTCATGGCACGGTTCACTTTGTTATTGTAGTCAAAAAGAGACGACGAGAGGGATACAATATTGGGATTCAGAGATTTCCAATGAGAAGAATCGTTGTGCAACTGGTGCAAGAGCTTTTTTCCCCTGGCTTTGATGCATATGTGTGAGATATAAGCAGGGCCGGACTTCTAAACCTTTTTTTGGACCATACTGTGAATGAGAACCTAACACCCAGAAAGTACATGTGTGCCATAAGTCAATATCCTCTCAAACAGATTGGGCCGACAGTTGGTTGGCTTTTCACAACAACCCAATGTATGAATGTAACTTCTCTCTACAAAACCTCACTGCCTTAAACCAGCAGGACACTTGGCTGCTGATATGCAGAGAGTTGTCGTTCAAAGCATTCAGGTCTTCTGATGTTAAGATGTCACAGCCTCTGTGCAATATGTTGTGTGCAGTATATTGCAATACATACTCACACAATTCACGACACCTGACCTGAGCTCTTTAAACAGTGGCCTCTTTTTGAAAGACAAAACAATGTATTTTTGTCTGAGATCTACACCAAATATTTGTTTAAAAAAGTCCACCACAAGCCAGCATGGCGATGAGTGCTGTGGATTATGGACATGTCCACAGTAGGGCATTAACGAGTTGACTGTCAGACAGTAAAGTATAGTTTGGGGATAAAGTTTGCGCGCTTCTATCTGTTACTTCTCTGACAAGTAGTTCAAATTCAGCCAGTCAATAGTAGGACACCGCTGAGAGCCACACACACAGCAGTTAGGTTCTTAATTAAGGGCGCATTCAGAATGCAATGCAAACTAATAGGCGAGTGCGCTCTGGTGCGGTATGCAAAGAGAAAGAATGACTTATGTCCGTGACAATAATCAATCCTACAGTTTGAATTCTGTACAAACGCACAAAATATGATAGGCCTATGGGGAAAACAATTGAAAATATATATATTTTTAATTTTCTTTTTGTTTTTACTTTCAACTTCTCCTAATCTGAATCGACTTGTTAATGAAATTGATGCATCGATGCATATTTCTTTTTAATGAATGCCCTAGTCCACAGAAATAATGCTATCCTGGCACAGGTTTGAATCTGAGACTCTTTGCTGCATGTCAATCCCTCTGTCCTGCCTCTCCTGTCTGTCTCCCTCTCACAGTTAGTCTCGCGTGGCCAAACTGTTGCCTCTCGCAATTGTCGGCTGGATCAATGACATGCAGGTCTGCTCCAGGTCTTCATGAGAGGTGCGAAAACGCAAGCATAAAAAAAAGCTCAACACAATATCCGTCAATCCAGGTCTAGTCAGTTGCGGGCGTGTGTGCACAAAACAAGCACGCGCGCCTCATTTTCATGGTACTGCGCGCTCACGTAAATCTGTGCGTACAAAAGAAATCACACCAGTGTGAACCAAGTGGTGCAACTCCCATCTATTGGTTCTCTGTATCGTTCCAATTTGTATCGTTCCAATTTCTTCTCTGTATCGTTCCAATTTCTTCTCTGTATCGTTTGCGTCCAGCAGGTGGCAGCCATGTCACATACTTCTCTCGTTCCAATTTCACGCATGCGCACACCACTCGTGCTCATGATACATGATACATGCGGACATTGCTGGATGTAGAAGTGGTTGCACCACTTAAAAATGCAGGCCTCTCATTGAAAATTAATTACTAGGCACGTTAATCGCTGCCCATCTGAAAGCACCTTTAAGGGCCTTTCAAATGGGAAGCGAGGAACGCAGGCGTTGCCTGGATCAACGACAGGTCTCCTCCAGGTCTGCTGAAGAGGGGCGCGAGCACGCACGCAACAAATTCACGGGACCACGCTCATGTAAATACGCTTGCGTTGTCGCACCGCGACTGCTCCCCAGTGCTCCGCGCATAAACGCAAGTCTCATTGAAAATGAACTATAGGTGAGTTATATCGCTTCACGTTTGAAAGGCCCTTTATGCTGCGTTCACACTGGCAGACGCAAAAGATTCAAGGATGCAAAGCTACTTGTACTTGTAGCTTTGTATCTTTGTAGCTGAAGTTGAAACTAGCTCAACTTTGTTGTCGCTTTGTAGCATGTTTGTAGCATGTTTGTAGCTTTTGCAGCAGCTACAAACATTGGATGTATCTTTTGTATATCAATGAATGGTAGACTGTATCTTTGTATATTCCTCCGTGAATGCAGCATTAGACATGTATTTACATTTGTTCTAGAACAGGTTTATTTGAATTTCATCAGGCCATCCTACACAATGTGATGTGTTTTGCTCACAGGCCAATAATAGATGATGTAATGACCACCCTATTGTAATCTATTGCATTTGGCAGCCATCACAGATTTGTATTGACAGACACATAGAGGACAGTCTCCTACAGCAGGGTGCCAAACCTTTTATTACCACGGACCGGCTGACATAAAATGTTCGCGGACCGGCATGGCTGGGGGTGGGTGGGGGTGGGGGTGGTGTTAGTCGCAGTCGCGCATTATCATGCCAATTACCAAAACCAAAACACGGAGGACAGTTGATTGGCCTCAAGTAGCCTACCCGCTGCTATATTATTATATCACAAGTAAGACCGCAAACGCGGGAAGCGAACGCAGCTCTGTGTGTGTGTGTGTGGTTGTGTGTGTGTGTGTGTGTGTGTGTGTGTGTGTGTGTGTGTGTGTGTGTGTGTGTGTGTGCTACAGCTGCGCCCTCTGGTGGCGGGCGGGTGGTGTCACAGCGGGACAGACACACAGACAGACACACACACACAGACAGACACGATCTGCAGGGTCTCATAGTTAGTGCTCATTGCGTTCGCAATCACAATGTTATATCATTGTCATTGACGATATCATTGATCCTGCTGACGTACGGTTATAGATTCACGGTCGAGAAAACTTGGGATTCCCTTCTCGCGTAGCAGTGGGACATGTCCCGCCTACCAGCACAGGTACATGTATGTGGTTGGGAACCTCTGTCCTACGGAGCCACACCCTAATCATACCAATGAATGTTGTTTTAGTTTTACTTTAGGAGCAAAATAAATAAAAAGTATAAAATGCAGGGATGGAGCTTTTTGTAGCCTGCTGTACAGTGGTGATGCAGTGCATGTTTCTATTGAAATGATACTGTGCAGTATTGTACACAGTACTGTTGTACCCAGAGTATTGTAGGCTTGTACAGTATTGTATGTATTTTTAAAGAGTCTATAGTTCACTGTTTCCCAAACATTGGGTCGGGGCCCAATTTGTGGGTCGCGGACACACTTTTATCGGTCGTGACTTTTCAAATGTATTATTATTTAAAAACATTATTGAGGAAACTAAAATAAAAGAGAAAATCTAAAGTTTACAGAGACATTTTTTTCAAGAAAGAAATACAATTTAGGGAATAGCCTAGCCCATTCTGAACGGGCACCCATTTTGGTGTCAGCATCATGTTATGCTTTAGCTATTGAAAAATAGCAGATCTACAAGCTCATATCGCGCCACCGAGTGGCGCGATACGAGCTTGTAGGTCTGCTATTTTTGAAAAATCGAAGAACGACTGACATTTCTAGAATCCGATCTCAGGTCAGAATGGGTTCATCGGACCAGTGGGTGTCCAGTGGAAACCTCGTATGAATCTGATCTCAGGTCAGAATGGGCTAGTGACTAAAGCAGATCTACAGGCTTACAGAGCTAGATCGAGTAGTTTGTGTCCCGCGGGGAATTCCTCCAGCTAAAAAGGTTTGGGAACCACTGGACTCAATCTAGACTCTACTTTGACTTGTTTTGCTTGATTGTACTCTACAGCCAGCCACCTGCCTGTCTTATAACAATTATACAACGTGACAGCCAATGAATGTATTTGAACAACATACAGTATAATAGTCATTAAAGGGACACTTCACCCTTTTTGCAAAAAAATATATGTTAATGACGTTTAGAAGCTTTAGATCACTTTCCTGGGGGTATTTATGTGTGTAATATGTGGTTTTAATTATTTTAGATTGTAGCAGTGAGCCTGTTGTCTCTGATGTCATGGACACTGGTCTCACTACCTTCATGGACTACAATTCCCATAATTCTTTGGTGCACTGCTCCTCCTTGCGGATAGGGGGGAGAGCTGTCTTACTGAGACAACATGTAGTCCAGGAAGGAAGTGAGCCCAGTGCAGAGCATCAGAGACAACAGGCTCACTGCTACAATCTAAAATATCTAAAACCACATATTACATACATAAAGCCCCCCAGGAAAGTGTTCTAAAGCTTCTAAACGTCATTAACATATATATTTTTTGCAAAAAGGGTGAAGTGTCCCTTTAATGACACATGGACCTCTGGGTCTCTATCAAATATATATTATATAGAAGTGTATTATTATTATTTTCTTGTATGTTTAACATTGTTGCACCTTGACCAATGCCACTTTGTATGTTTCACATACTGGCAATAAAGTGTTTGTGAGTTCTGTCATCAGTTTCATATATATGGGGTGCTGGTCAAAGTTTAACCACTAGAGGGAGCACTCATACCATGAGATCATGTTGTTGGGCCCTGTAGTCAGCCGGGTGTGGAGTGGGAAATTTGGCAGGCCTATATTTATTTTTTATTTTTGTTATATTGTCTCATGACTCCACTTGCTGACCAGTTGTCAGCATTGAGCAATTTGTTTTATAAGGGTTTATATGTGACCATACCATTATGTTACATCCTATATAAGGCAAATTTGTCAAAAATGACAACATTTCATCATGCTTTAAGTGTCAAACTAGGGGGGTTTTCATGATTCTGAATCCATTGCAAGCATTAGTTTTGCACAACACACTGTTTTCTATTATGGAGATATGAATTGAACCACAGAATTGCATTTTGAGAAAGGCCAATCTTTCAATCTAAAAGAAGATATATCGATCAACTAAATCTTGGTTAAATCAATAAATATGGCACCAGTGAGTTGACCTTTTTCTGCTGAGGAGTATAGGCCTATACATCATTACTAAGTTTAAGTAAGGCAGTTGTAGTTGAAATTCCAAAATAATGTTATTAGTGTGGTTGCCCCAAAAGGGGCAACCAGACTCTAGTAATTGTAACACTTTATTATTATTTTTCTTTTTATTATTTCACTGTAGTCTTTTTTTTGTCGCTTTATACCTCCCACACTGTACGCTGTACACACTTGAGCCATATGTCAAATTGACCGGAAAAATCGGGAATCGTGTGCTTGTATTTTGTTAAGAGAAATGTTGTATAGTTTAATTGATATGAATTTATTAGTGAATTAAATTTCCCCATTGACATGAATGGGAAAAGGCAAAAAATCACATTCAAGTATTTTTTCCTCGGAGACTGTAATCACTATAGTTACAAAACTTTTAGGGATATTTCTTAATTATCACTAAAATTAATTAAAATTATAATTTTATAGGTTGGCCTCATGGTGGCGCTATAACAGCCCACTTTACATTTTGGCTTATAACTCTTGAACCGTAGGTCGTAAAAGCCACGCCCATTTCCGCCATGATGGATTTTCCGCCATTTTGAATTTTGTCCAAAACAAACTTTTTGCTTTTCCTCCTACATATTTTGTCCAAATCTCACAGAAATCGGCACACATGATCTCTGGACATATCCGATTAAAACACCAAATGCAGAATTTTGGTAGTCCGTATCGTTCGGCCGTAATCGTCTTCCGAAGTTAGTAGGAGGGGCCTATATCACAAAAATGCCATAAATCACGAACGGAATGTCCAATCCATCCCAAATTTGAATCACATGTCCGGGGTGGTTCAATCAACCAAGTTCTAAAAGCAATTCCATTTTCATCCATAGGGGGCGCCGCAAATGCGAGAAATGTAACCGTTTGTCGCAAAAACATGAATTTCGGGGGTTAAATCCCCTCCGAATTACTTACGCATGATCTAAGGCGTGACTTCAAATTGTAATTGGCTGGCAATATTAGTGGGAGGGGCATATGTAAGCCACTGCGGCAACCACACTCTGCAATTTTTTTAAATTGCGAATTTTCTAGTTAGTATTGGTATAGTGCGAAAGTTGGTTATAGATCAATTTTTCAAAGACTTTGGCGGTGGAGCAAATAATTGATATAGGTCTATAATTATCAAAATTGAGTACACAAGTAAGACACACGAACGTGGGAAGCGAACGCAGCTCGTAAATTGCAATAACAACAATTCGAATAAATTACGTACTTTTTAAGGGTTTTTTAAGTTCTCCTTTTCTTTTATTTGTGTTTTTTTTAATATATATTTTTTAAGTTAAGGTTTTTTAAGTTACTTTTTGAAGTTATTTTTAGTGTGTATGTATGTGTGCGTGCATGTTTTTCTTTTTTTAAGTTTTTTTACATTTAAGTTTTTTCTTTGTGTGTGTGTGTGTGTGTGTGTGTGTGTGTGTGTGTGTGTGTGTGTGTGTGTGCGTGTGTGTGTGTGTGTGTGTGCGTGTGTGTGTGTGTGTGTGTGTGTGTGTGTGTGTGTGCGTGTGTTTTTTTTTGTGTGTGATACAGCTGCGCCCTCTGGTGGCTGGCGGGTGGTGACACAGACAGACATGAAAAGAACAAGCACACACACACACACACACACACACACACACACACACACACACACACACACACACACACACACACACACACACACAAAAACTTAAATTAAAAAAACCTTTAATTAATTGATGGCCGCCTGGACCTCGACAGGTGAAATTCTCCTAAAGTTAATCAGGCTAGGACAATGTGGACCATTATTGAAAGAACCAGGGGTAAGATATGTGTCATTTACTAGAGTGTAGCCGACAGGAAAAATGCTGATTGAAAGCCTGCATGGGCAATCGATAATGGGTCATTTTATATTGTGTCATTACATCTTATTTGATTGATATGACGTGATGTATTAATGTATTCATAACCGATTTGATTTTTTTCCAAAATTGCTTGAGATTCTTAAAACCATTTGTGAGACTTTCTTTATAATAATTTGCTTCTGCATCTCTAGTTTTTGTCTTGGTCTTATTTCTAAGCTGCCTATAAGCTTCCCAATCAGCACCACTCCTCGTCCACCAAAATGTTGCCCGCGCTTTGTCCCTCTGCCTGAAAAGCTGTATAAGTTAAAGGTCAACTTTAGTTTTTTTCAACCAAGGTTCATGTTTTAGGTTGTTATTAGAGAAAGTAAAAGGTGAGAGTTAATTTTCTTTCATTTGCTGCTTTCTTTCGTTTTTGGGATTTTAGCAGTTTCTGACAGGGGGGCGGGGGCATTCGAGCATGGGGCTAAATATGTATTTTTTTACAAAATATTATGGCGATTTCTTTTTTTATTATTTACTACAGTCCTAATAAACCCCAAGAAAATACATCTGGCCACAAAAGATTACAGGATCTATTGAATGTGTCAAACTGACATATTGAGCCTATACACACAGTATAAGCCTTCCTCCAGTAGGCTACCTTCACATTCAGTAGATCCTGTGATCTTCTGTAACCAGATGTAATTTCCTGGGGTTTATTAGGACTATAGTAAATAATACAAAAATAAATCACCATAAAATTTGGTAAGAAAATACATATTTAGCCCCATGCTCGAATGCCCCCGCCCCCCTGTCAAAAAGAGCTAAAATCCCTAAAACGAAAGAATGCAGCAAATGAAAATAAAATTACACTCACCTTTTACTTTCTCTAATAACAACCTAAAACATGAACCGTGGTTGAAAAAAACTAAAGTTGTCCTTTAAGGACTGACCTACAGGAAATGTTGGCCCTTCACTTTCACTGTTTTCCATGGTGCATGTTTGTCAACAACCTGGGTAAATTCTGAACAGAAAAAAATAACAGGCATCTTGAACATTAGGTATGAGTTGATATCTATCCCAATGAATCGCCAACTGCCCTAGCTAGCTCTTCCTCTCCTGAAGCCTTGATGAGCCTGAGTGTCATCACCTGTGAGGACCAGATGAACTAGGGAGCTCCAGACAGTATAAAAAACTGGTACATCTTTTCAGCTACGGATCTGTGGCCATATTGGGTAGGGCCTACTATACTTCTTTTTGCGGATGATTCAGCACTGGTAGTCTCTCATAAGGAGAAAACAGAGGTCTAAAGGCTACTTAGTGCTGAACTCCTTAAAGTCAGTGTCTGGCTATCAGACAACAAACTGTCTCTCCATCTTGGTAAAACTGAGTCCATTCTCTTTGGGTCAAATTACAAACTGAAGAAGTCTCCTGGGTTTAAAATAGTGGTGGGGGACTTTGAAGTGATAGGAATCCATTACTTACCTGGGGTGCATTTTGGACAACAAGCTTTCAGGAGAGAATATGGCACAAAAAGTAGTTTCAAAGGTAAGCCAAAGAACAATTTTTTTAGCTAGAATATCTAGCCTTTTAGATACAAACACCCTACAGATCCTGGATGGGGCTCTTATACAATGTCACTTTGACTATGCCTGTACATCTTGGTATACTGGCATTTCTATGACCCTCAAGAAGAAACTCCAGACCTCCCAAAATAAATTGGTTAGAGTGATCCTGAAGTTGCATCCTAGAACTCACCTTCTCCCTGCCCACTTCAACCGGTCTGGGATGGCTTAAAGTGGAGGAGAGAGTAACCCAATTTAAAATGTGTCTAGTTCACAGGATTATAAATAATGTAGCACCCAAATATTTCAGTGACTATTTTTCAAGGGTTAGTGATACTCACAGGCACTACACCAGAGGGAGCCCTACTGATTTTAAACCCTGCCTTTTTCACAACAATAATAGGGAAAAACATCCTTCATGTACTCGGCAGCAGTTCAGTGGAATGGCTTGCCTTCCAGCCTCAAGGTGATCAGTTCTCTTGAAAACTTTAAATCCACATTAAAAAGATGGTTGGCCGATAACATGTCCTAATTTTTATTTTAGTATACTGACTTTTATAGTGTAGAATAGATAAATGGCACAAATGAAAAAAAAAAAAAACATAAGGGAAAAAAAGAAAAGAAATCCAGTTTTATTGGTCAGTTTTTATGAATTTTGTCCTGTTTTTGTTTTCTGTTTGTTTTTTGCCTCCTGTTTGTGTCTGTATTGTACTGTTATTGTCTGTTGCTGCCCTTCCCCTTTCCCCAAGAGGACCACAATGGAAACAAGCATAACGGCTTTCTTGTGACTCTATCCTTTTGAGAATGTATTTCTCAATAAAGTATTCAATCAATCAATCAATCAATCAAAAAAAATGTTGTCTCACTTTTCTAGTGTCCATGTTTGATGTGTATTAGGCTAATAAGCTTAACCTGTACATTAAAGCATGTATCTGGAAAACATTTTGGGTTAGAAATAAGCACATACATATTGTGCCACGCCGCCCACCTGCTGCCTGCCCAGGGTGGGTGGACACACCTGGACACAATAATCTGCAATCAAGCCAGCCCTATTTAAGCCCCAGTTTGACTCCAGCTCAGAGTTGTTTCTCCACTCAGACAAAATAAATTGCAGACTGTTTTTTATCACCGATGAGAACTAAATAAAAACTAAGCTATGATGACTAAGACTAAAAATATATTGACAATTGCATAAACAAATAAAATCTGGACTAAAATGGGAGAGACTAGTCTCACTCTCGCGTGGGACAACTATTCCACAATCTCTGAGAACTATGGGTAAGGAATTGCTGTAATTTCCGTTCACGTAAATATCTTTGGAAATATCTTTACATTTTATTCTTTCATTTCCATTTCTGCTAAGCCACAAGCTATATATTCTTAGATGATTTCTATTGATCTTAGGATAAATGTGTGCAGCTGTAAAGACAAAACGGAAGTGAGGAGGAGTCCGCTTTATCGCTTACTCATGATAATAATAATAATAATAATAATAATAATAATAAAACTTTATTTGTATAGCACCTTCCATGACATGAAATGCAGCTCAAAGTGCTTTACAGAGCAATGGAGAAAAGGAAAAAAAGCAAGGCAACGACATTAAAAAACAAGCAGTAATGCAATACAGTGAGGACATGAATAACAAAAAAAAAAAAAGATCAATTAAAAGCAATGCTGTGCTTTAAAAATGTCTAAAAGGCTCAACTTATGTAATTTAGATGTAGACAATATAGCACTTTAGTGTATACTCAGTTTCATTGTACAGATATTCTGTACAATGCTTATACTTCTGCTAAATTGTCTAATTGTAAGGAACGTTCACACACAAGGTCATGTGGCCAGTTCTATGGTGCTCTAGTATCTATGACGTATGTATTTTTGATGTAGGCCTATGACTCTATTAGGCCGTGGTTGCAGCCTGATCCAACCATCGTTGACTGGAACAACTTACCAACCAATATTCAAACCATTTCATCTTTCAACATGTTCAAAAGTGCGCTGTCTTCTTTTTTTGTTATCAAATGTTTTTTATTTTAAGACAAAAATCACAAGACACGTTAACAACATGAAAGACTTAAAGCAAACAAAACACACATAAAACAACACACAACAGCAAAAGCAAAGAACACAAAAACAAAAACAAACAATCCCACCCACCCCTCCCCCCCGAGACCAAAGATGCCACAAAATGTCATCACTTCAACCACTGTGCAATGAAAACAAAAAACAAATAATGATAATAACAATAATGATCAAACCATGCCCCCAACCAAATCTGCAATACCAGTCCAAATCTCAACGTTTTCCTCTTTTGCACCATGCAATCTTGCTGTAGACATCTCTAGATAAATGATATCCAGAAAGGTCAAAGCCCATTGGCGAAATGACAATGTATGAGGCGGTTTCCAGTGCGAAGCAACCATCTTCTTTGCGGCCGTTACGCCAGCAAAGAAGACACGAATACGGGTGTTATTTAATGGCAACTGGGATACATCATTTAATAAGAATAGAGATGGGGAGGGTGTGATGTTAACTTGTAGAATAGTCGAAAGGTTAGTAGCAACCAAATTCCAAAATGTGAGGACACTCGGACACTCCCACACCATATGAAAGAATGTACCTATGGTGTTTGAAGTGCAGAAAGTGCAGTTGTGATTATTTAAAATCCGCATAGCACACAATCTACGGGGGGTTAAGTACGTCCTATGAACAAAATTTAGATGAATTTGTTGATGATCAGGATTCCTAGAAGACAAGATAACATTAGACCACACTGTATCCCAGCTCCAATCTGGATCTAGATTTGGTATGTCATTCCTCCATACAGTAAGTGCGCTGTCTTCTTACCTTACCTCCTGCACATGCCCATGAGGCCATGAGGCCATGATGACTATTGCTCAACTTATTTATTCAATGTATTTATACACTATTATATTACATACCTGACTTAGCGTATTTATAGTTACTCGCAATGAATATATAAACAGTGTATATGTGTTTCACGTGGATACGTATGCTCTGGATATGTACATATGTGTTTAATCAACTGTACTCTAATGCTGACCAACGGAAGTGACAGTCATATCTGACAGAACAAATGATCCATCTCTTTGCTATTATACTTATTACTTATTGTAATACCCTGTTTTTTGTGTTTTGTATTTTGTGTTTGTTTGTTTTGTTTTGTGTTTTAGTTGTTTTAGTTTTTATTTTTATTTTTTTCTCTTTTCTCCCTTTTGTGTATTGTATTGTATTGATTGTAGTTAGGACCCTCTCGAAAACGAGATACTGTATCTCAATGGGGTATTCCTAAATAAATAAATTTCAAACAACAAACATATAGCACAGCTTGGCTCTGAAAGAGGCTAGCTGATGGCATTCATGCCCAAATTTGGGCAATCAGAGCATATATAGAACCACTTCTAAAAATCACACTTGTGTGATTTATTATATATATTATATATTGTATTTATATCGACCACACATTGTTTAGTGCCCTAAACAAACATTAAAGTCCATAGACTTGGCTGCCATAAAGTCGTAATCTTCAAAAGCGATCATATTGGAGGGACTAGCACCCCTCAAAAAAAACAAATTCATATTTCATAGGGCGCAACAAAGTGAACTGGAGGTATTTAGGTTATTTGCATTTATTAGACATTGGATGGATGTGCCTGTGTCCATATATGGGTGTGTGTGTGTGTGTGTGTGTGTGTGTGTGTGTTAATGCAAAAGGACAAGGAGATGTTTGGTGGGTACATTTCCCATTCTGGCTTGTGATTGGCTCTTCACAGCGCAAGTCCACTATATAAAGATACTATCCTCTCAAATCTGACCACACTTCTAGGTTGACTTTTAATTTGGCACTTGAGCAAATCTTTCCCTGTGAGCTAGAAGGGTTAGATTGCCAGCTCTGATCTTTTAGCTGGCTTTTTTGATTCATTTAATCAAACTAGTGCTCGAAGAAAGAACCGAAGCGGAACCAAAACATGTCTGTGTTTTCGGTGAACGTGAAATGGGGGCGGGATAAGTTTGACGCGGTGGAGCTGAACGTGGAGGAGCCGCCCATGGTGTTCAAGGCCCAGCTGTTTGCCCTGACGGGTGTCCAGCCCGAGAGACAGAGGGTCATGGTGAAGGGAGGCACGCTCAGGGATGACCAGTGGGGCGACATCAAGCTGAAGAACGGGATGACCCTGCTGATGGTGGGCTCTGCCGACAGCCTGCCCGAGGAGCCTGCCGTCCAGCCGACATTCCTGGAGGACATGAGCGAGGAGCAGCTGGCCTCTGCGCTGGAGATGCCCTGCGGGCTGGCCAACCTGGGCAACACCTGCTACCTGAACGCCACGGTGCAGTGCCTGCACTCCGTGCCCGAGCTCAAGGCCGCCCTCAGGAGATACTCAGCCCGGGGAGCCAACGAGCCCACCCAGTACCTCACGGCGGCCCTCCGCGACCTGTACGACACCATGGATAGGTCGTCGTCCAGCCTGCCGTCCGTCGTTTTCCTCAAGTTATTCCATGCGGCCTTCCCCCAGTTCGCCGAGAAGGACGACCGGGGCCAGTACATGCAGCAGGACGCCAACGAGTGCTGGCTGCAGATGATGGGCGTCCTCCAGCAGAAGCTGGACCCGGCAGAGCCGACGGAGATCGTCCCCGTCGAGAGCGGAACTTCCCCTCCCGCTGGCACCGCTGCCACCGCAAAGAAGTTCATCGACCAGTACTTTGGCGTGGAGTTTGAGACCACCATGATGTGCGCTGAGTCCGACGAAGAGGAGCAAAAGAAGGGCAAGGAGACCCAGCTCCAGCTGAGCTGCTTCATCAACCAGGAGGTGAAGTACCTCGCCACGGGATTGAGGCTCCGACTGCAGGAGGAGATCACCAAGCTGTCCCCATCTCTGGAGAGAAACGCTGTGTACACAAAGTCGTCCAAGATCAGCCGTCTGCCCGCTTACCTGACGGTGCAGATGGTGCGTTTCTTCTACAAAGAGAAGGAGTCAGTCAACGCCAAAGTCCTCAAGGATGTCAAGTTCCCCCTCATGCTGGACGTGTATGAGCTGTGCGCCGCCGGGCTCCAGGAGAGGATGATGTCCGTCAGGACGAGATTCCAGGAGGCAGAGGACAGGAAGCTGGAGAGGCAGCAGCAGCAAAAGTCGAAGAAACCAGAAGACACCCCGCCACTGGAAACCAAATACCAGCCTTTCTCTTTCGCTGACGACCTCGGCTCCAACAACAGCGGCTACTATGACCTCCAGGCGGTGCTGACGCACAAGGGTCGCTCCAGCGCGTCAGGCCACTACGTCGGGTGGGTGAAGAGGAATGAAAAGGAGTGGTACATGTTTGATGATGACGAGGTGACCATGGTGTCCCCGGAGGACATCCTGCGGCTGTCCGGTGGGGGAGACTGGCACATAGCCTACCTCCTGCTCTACGGACCCCGGCCACTGGAGGCGGAACAGTGCAATGCAGAGGTGGAGCTTTAAGTAGCTACGGTTCTGGAACTGAGAGTTAGAAATGTATTCTGTGGATTAGGGTCCCAGTAGCCTGAGCTAACGTGTTAGGTTTCCGGTCTAGAGGGGCGGGTCGCGGCTCAGATTTGCGCACGCCCTGATTGGATCTCATCGATCTGCCCGTCACCCCCGGCCCCTCCTCTCCCCCCCTAGTGCAGCGCTACGTCACATCATTTGGAGCGACGCCCACCCGGAAGGGTTGACTCCCACTTTTAGACCAGAGCTGAGAGCGGCCAATGCGTTGCACCAACAAAAATGAAAGCCTGGTACCGAGGCTAGGGTCCCAGGGATAGAAATGTTATGAAATGAGGGTCCATGGTAAAATTAATATCAAATGGAGGGTCCTTGGAATTTAAATTGAAACTGTTTGAGACTCTTTTTTTTTTTAATACATATTTTTTCCTTGTGATGTTTATAGCCACAACAACTCACGTGTGTTTAGCAGCACGGTTACTGTGTCTATTAGTCCATTTCAGCACGGTTACTGTGTCTATTAGTCCATTTCAGCACGGTTACTGTGTCTATTAGTCCATTTCAGCACGGTTATGTGTCCATTAGGCCCGATTTAGACTGCAGTCGCTTTCAGTCAAATCCGAAACTGAGTTTTCTCAAATATTTTGGTCCAACACTGCTGTTTGCAAGTCACCCAATCCGATCTGTGTGTTCAGACTTCTTTTAACAACTCTACCCAAAGCTGCCCTGCGTCGACATATCTGCTTTAACAACAATCTGACATTGCAGATGGGACGTGAAGATACAGCCATTCTCTACCATTTCGTGAGAAATTCCTCATATACAGCCTTAATTGTTTCTGTACATTCCGAGAAGTTTAGTTTGTATGAAGGCATCCCCCAAAGTGCAAGGAGCACCAAAGTCTGACGTAGTTTCACATACTACCCGGTTTGCATTTAACCCTCCACCCCCCTCCTGAATTCCAATATACATTGGGTTCTAAAAAATAAACAAATGATCCCGGTGGTTTGACTCGTATGGATATGAAGAATCAACTGGTCAAAATACAAATGTTACTGCCGCCGAATTTGTAACATTTTCACTTGACTGTATGAAATATGACTGACTGTTGTAAACGATACAGAGACACCTCCCCGACAATATCGCAGAGACAGTTTGTTTATTTTTGGACCACAATTCTTATGAGACAATTTAAGATGACCCAATCTCCATAGAGAAACATCTGCGACCCAGGGGATGAGCGAGTGACATTAGTGGTACGGATTTCACCATCTGTACTCCAGTGCTGACAATATTCCTATGAAAACAAACGTATACATTATGCACTATTTGTTGTCTCCACCAGGCCGAAGGCATGGGGGGAGAGTATGTTTTGCCGTCCGTGTGTGTGTGTGTGTGTGTGTGTGTCCGTGAGCAGCTAATCTCGGCCACCGTTAACCCGGTCGATGCCAAATTTTGCACACACACTCCCTGGATGCCAACGATGAACCTCTGCCCCATACTTTCCAGAACGGCCTGTTATAGCGCCACCAGGAGGCCGCTTTGTGCAAAACAAGTTTTTGCACAGTACACCTACACATTTTGTCCAAACATCACGCAAATTGGTACACAGTCTCTCTAGAGCCATTCAACGAAACCGGTCTTTTAGATTTCTCAGACTCCATCCTGATTTACTTTTGTTGCCCTTTTATCCAACCACCAGATGAAGGCAAGCTGCAATGTCCTACATTCCTATCCTGGTGGAGACCTGTGCCCAGAATAGCACTTTTTCTAGTTTTTTCTCCTTTTTCTGTCCTCTCACTTGTTTTCTTTCTTTTGCACTCGTTTTCTCTCTTTTCTCTTCTCGCTTGTTTACTATCATCCATCGTAAATGAAAATACTCGCACTCTGTAATGACGTCACGTCAGTTGCGCTGCAATAAGGGCCGTTTTGGACAGTCACAGTTTGATGACTTGGGTCACATCATCAGGTTGTTGCATTCAGAGACGGATCTCCTCAAATTGGATTTGAATCAGATTTGAAACCACCTCACATTCCATGTGACCTGCATTTACATTTATAAACAAATCAAATGACAGATCTGATTCAGGCTATATTTGGCTGCCAGTGTAATTATAGGGCCTTACTTAGTCTATTTCAGTCTTGATTACGTAATCATTATTCCTCTAGTTCATATACAGACCTCACTGAAATTAACTCATCAAAGGCACTGTTCACTTCACACAGGGTGTGATTTTTGTGACAAATGTTCTAATCTAAAGAAGTAGGCCTACTGTCGATCGATCAATCTGTGTCATTCTCAACCTTCTCATTTGGGGTGTGAGAGGTTGACTGAGAATAGAGGTGCTTGTTTTGTTCATTTGACGTACGCGTGTCGCAGTTTGACTAAACACACGTTTTTTTTGCCAGCACTTTCACATGGATATGAAACTAGAGGACAATATCTGACTTTGGAATTATTTACACATGTAAAGTACACATGCAGTGTTGTGAAGATTTATGCCGCTGCTAACCCTGAGTGGGGGCTGTGTATACTGGAATACATTAAATGTATGTACGCTCACAGACATTCTAGGGCTAGTCTCTAACATTCTGTCACTCACTCACAACATATCAACTTTTACTTTTTATGTCTTTCTGGATTCTCGTGATATCAAGTAAAAAGGTAAAAAATAACCACAATCGCTCACCTAAACGGGTGGGATGCTTGGCCTTTTACAGCCTATGGTGCAGATCAGTAAGATAGAACATATCACGGTGTACTGGCGGTATAGTGGGCGTGGCGGACAAGAGATGCCGTTAGGGGCATCTTCTGTGCATCTTCATTCGCCCAGGACAACTTTCGCACCTATGTTTTGTAGGTGTGACATCACTTTTGATGAAAGCTTCTGTATTTGGGCATTCATACCCGTGCCAAGTTATGGACAGATAGTCCATATAGATTGCCTGACAATGTCTGGATCATCAATCCTCAAAAAGTGAACAATAGATGACTGGAAGCATTTACGGTTCGCTTTTAAAAATACGTTAACCAACCACCAAGATCGCACACAAGAAGAACCACAACCATGTCCTCTGAGAAACCACCCTTCAAGGTGGCCGACATCGGCCTGGCCGAGTGGGGCCGCAAGGCCGTCAACATCGCTGAGAACGAGATGCCGGGTCTGATGAAGATGAGGGAGACGTACGGCGTGTCCAAACCGCTGAAGGGCGCCCGCATCGCCGGCTGCCTGCACATGACCGTGCAGACCGCCGTGCTCATTGAGACGCTCACTGTGCTGGGAGCCGAGGTCCAGTGGTCCAGCTGCAATATCTTCTCCACTCAGGACCACGCGGCGGCGGCCATGGCCGCGGCTGGTATCCCCGTGTACGCCTGGAAGGGCGAGACGGACGAGGAGTTTGTGTGGTGCATCGAGCAGACTCTGTACTTCAGAGACGGCCACCCTCTCAACATGATCCTGGACGACGGAGGGGACCTCACCAAGCTGGTGCACGACAAGTACCCTACACTCCTGGGGGGCATCCGTGGCCTGTCGGAGCAGACCACCACGGGCGTTCGCAACCTGTATAAGATGTCCCAGAGTGGAGAGCTCAAGATCCCGGCCATCAACGTCAATGACTCCGTCACCAAGAGCAAATTTGACAACCTGTACGGCTGCCGGGAATCCCTGATCGACGGCATCAAGCGCGCCACCGACGTGATGATCGCGGGAAAGGTGGCAGTGGTGGCGGGCTACGGCGACGTGGGGAAGGGCTGCGCTCAGGCGCTGCGAGGCTGCGGTGCGCGTGTCATCGTCACCGAGGTGGACCCCATCAATGCCCTGCAGGCCGCCATGGAAGGCCACAAGGTGACCACCATGGAGGAGGCCTGCAAGGAGGGCAACATCTTCGTCACGGCGACCGGCTGCGAGGACATCATCCTGGGAAGGCACTTCGAGGGCATGAAGGACGACGCCATTGTCTGCAACATCGGCCACTTCGACTGCGAGATCGACATGGCCTGGCTGAAAGCCAACGCTGCCGACAAGGTCAACGTCAAGCCGCAGGTTGACCGCTACTGCATGAAGAGTGGCCGTCACGTCATCGTGCTGGCTGAGGGCAGACTGGTCAACCTAGGCTGCGCCATGGGACACCCTTCGTTCGTTATGAGCAACTCCTTCACCAACCAGGTGCTTGCTCAGATGGAGCTGTGGAGGAACACGCACAAGTACCCGCTGGGGGTCCACTTCCTGCCCAAGAAGTTGGACGAGGAGGTGGCGGCGGCTCACCTCGACAAGCTGGGGGTGAAGTTGACCAAACTGACCGAGAAACAGGCCAAGTACCTGGGTCTGCCTAGCGAGGGACCCTTCAAACCGGACCACTACCGCTACTGAGGGCCCCCTCGTTCCCTCCGCCTGTAGTCCTCCTCCTTCTTCCTTCCTTGCTTGCTGCTGCTGTATCAGCGTGCTGCTGTATACAAACCTGCTGCTCACCCACCTCCACCCCAGCTACCACCTGTCATTTTGGATCTACTGTTTAGGTACGGGGGATTCAGAGTCCCTATGGTCGGAACTGATGTGCTTGATCTGAGTACCTAAAAAGCACATCCAATACATCGCCAAACCATAATAAATATATTGCTCATATTCAATAAATATATATTCCATCCATTCTTGAGTTGTCCTGACTGAACTTGATGTTATCAATATGCCAACTGAGAGGCAGCATATAGCCATTGTTAGTTGGGTTATTGTAAGGCAGGTATATCGTTAATCGATTAAAATCTATTCAAACTGGCAACAATTTTGAATCGTGATGCAAACAGCAGTGGGCGTGCAAAAAAAGAAATACAGGATCTTTGTAAGAAAAATGTTGTCATTTGCTACTGTATTGAAAAGAGGACAAAAGAAGAAAATGTGAGAAGAAAGAACATACTGGATTTGTGAGAAATAAAATAAAAATAATCTGTCATTTGTCTCAAATCATTTGTTTTAAGCAATCGTATTGTGAACCTCAACCTAGTATCATGATTCGAATCGTATTGTGAGTTGAGTGAATTGTTATACATGCCTATGCGTGTAAACACCATTTGTTATTCAGACATAGTAAATGCTAAGCAACCAATAACTTTTCACCAGAATTTAAATAGTTCAACCACCTTTAAATGACTCAACCAATATATATTTAACACATAACTCACTGTTTAACACTCATGAGCAGGGCCCATGTATTAGAACATTAAACAAGAATAAAATTGTTGTAAAGAAATAATATAATATTATAATATAATATATATAAAAATATATTGTGGAAAGTAATTTAATTCCAAAAGTGAAACATTGGTCTCTTTTAACTTCATTATGCCACTCATGAAAAAAATCCAGTATTTCAACATATTCGATTATAATATAATTTATATTTTTTATAATTATTATAAATCCAGTTTTTGAATGGTCTTATTCTTAAAAAGTTAAGATACAGGTTTATTTTTGATTCATTGAATGCTATAATCCAGAGATAACATACAACCTTTCCAGTTCCACGACAGACAGACAATCCAATTATATTCTTAAAGGACCCTAACTCTGAAATGCTCAAAAGAAACAAATGTTGTTGATCTCAAAGTAAAAGTAAGGTCATAAACATAACTAGATATTGCACACCAATAGAAAAAAAATGAAGACGGAAGTCTGATAGCTGTGATCTGATGCAGAACAATGTCTTTATGACAGAAAGAGAGGAAAACATATTTTAAAAAAAGCGTAAAACCGGTTTGTAAAAACAGGGTTCCCCATACATGTATCACAAAGTAAATACAATGTTCATATTATTCAACTACTACCAGTAACTCGCCCATAAAGGGTGAGGTCGCATGCACGCATCAGCTTCGTTGATGGCAGACTGCTGTGCGAGCACTGGCGCTTTGGCATGGGGGTCAGATCAACATGGAATGAATTCAGTACTGGTCATATAAGGAGCATGTCTTGAGTGTACAGGGTTTGATGAGGTCAGATCAACATGTGGAATGTCAGAACAGGTCAGCTCCATATATGGAGATCTAAGGGTGGTAGCGGGGACATTCTCTTGATTGTACAGGGTTTGATGAGGGCCGGGCCTTAATTTTCGGGCCTGTTGAGAACTCTAGTTTTTTCCGGCTGCCGGGCGTGGCTGCACTAATAACTTTGGGGCAAGCCCGTCTAGAGTTTGAATGGACAGGTATCAGTCAAAAGGGAAACATCGAAGAGGAAGGATGGGTGGGGAGGGATCAACATTATGGAATTTGTGGGATATATCAATATATGGAGATCTAAGGGTTTGAGGTCAGATGTGGAGTTGCTGGCCAATATGGATGACGTCAGGGATCTCCATATGGGCTTAATTGCGACAGCAGATCGTATTTACACATCAGATGTCATAGTGATATCACGAGACCTGAGCACCAAATGGGGGCTTCCATGTATGGGGATTTTGAGTGACTTTGAGTGATTTTGATTGCACGTTTTCATAGTAATTGCGAGCTGCATCGCAACTATGACAACATTTTAAGGCTATTTTCACCATTCTGCGTTACTTGTAAACACAGTAATATTGTAGGTTTCATCAACAAAACCAAAACTACATTGGTTCGCTACCAAGTTATATTTACAAGCTCACAACAAGCGTGTAATTTGTGTAATGCGCTTTACCACTTCCGAGAAATGTAGTGGAGTCAAAAATACAATACTGAAATGTAGTGGAGTGAAAGTACCGAAACAAGGTCCCATTTAGCCTTTTTTAAATACTTATTGCAAACCTCATTTCCCTCTATCAGTCACGTAGGCCTACTATATAATTGTGCTGGTGTGCACATAAATAGACACCTCTGGCAGTATTTTGGTTTCATTCCACTGTTTATGTTGAAGTTCATCCTTGCAGGGATGTGGGTTTTTTTTCTGTTGGGGGAGAGGTTGTGCAGTTGATTACAATACTTTAGTACAATACAACTCATGAGTGTGCTTCATTAAGGGCCTTTCAAATGTGAAGCGATATAACGTGCCTAACGTGTTCATTAATTTTCAATGAGACCTGCGTTTCTGCGCGGAGCAGTCGCGACAACCCAAGCATATTTACGGTCAAACATGTAATATTTTTCTCTTCTCTATCTTCTGTCTAGACTCCATACACCTCCTTGTGTGTAAAGAGGAGGTATTCACTGAGCAGCAGGAGAAAACCTCCAGTCTGGTCCAGGAGGATCCAGAGCCTCCACAGATTAAAGATGAACAGCAGGAGATAGAGGAGGATGGTGGATCAACAGAGACATTACTATCAGTGAAACATGAAGATGATGAAAACATACACATGAAAACATACACATGATGACTCATACAGGGGAAAAACCCTTTATGTGTACAGTTTGAGGCAAAGAATGTAGTCAAATGAGTAATCTAAAAACACATATGATGACTCATACAGGGGAAAAACCCTTTATGAGTACAGTTTGTGGCAAGGGCTGTATTCATAATGGCATTACAAGTACACATGAGGACTCATACAGGGGAAAGACCCTTTACGTGTACAGTTTGTGGCAAGGGCTGTTTTCATAATGGGGCATTAAAAGTACACATGAGGACTCATACAGGGGAAAAACCCTTTGAGTGTAAAATTTGCAAAAAGGGCTTTACTCAGACTGGTAGTCTAGAAAAGCACATGAAGACACACAAAAAGGAAAAAGCTGTAAATGATGAGTGCTAATGAGAGAGGCGCTACCCCCTCCTTTTGGCTTGTGATTGGCTGATCACCCCATAGTGATGATTGGCTGAGCAAAGTATATATTGAAGATAAAAGTGAGGGCAGTTATTTGAAGACGCCAACAAAAAATTGTGTTGATTTTATTGCTTGAGATTAAAATGTCATATTCATTCATATTCATACACTAGTGGTGCAATTGTACCTAGTATATTTTAATCACTTAGTTGTATAATTTGTTTAGATTTTCTTTATAGAATAGTTGTCTTCATAGAATGCATTGTAACAGAAAATATGTACTATGTCATACCTGTAAGAAAACTGTTTGTAATTTCTTATTTTTCTAATAAAGGGTTGACAGCTAAAGATCCTTGTGTTCATTACAAGAAGCTAATCACATCACATGTGTTTCACCTCCCTTAAGTATGGATGCCTTGTACTGTTATTTCTAAATTGGCCAAACAAACAAACATAAATCCATCAGGATACTAAAAGGTGAGGTAAATGTTAAATTCTCTCTTTTAAACAGAGTATTGTATTTGTTGATGACATTTATTATTCTATACTTTTTACATGAAACATGACTTTTCAGATTGACCAATTACTCTTGATATGATGGACTATTGAGTCAGTTGTGTGTATATATGGTTGGTGTGTGGCTTACCTGTACAATAAGCATGGTGCTACTGATGGTGCTACTGTACAATACCACTTATAATACAAATTATTCCATTATGTCTGGTGGTATATAGGCTATTTAAACCAATACAATTATTAAAAGTGTTAGACGACCCTGGTTGTGAATGTTGTGGGATGTTTTGGGGGATGTCTGTCCCATTGTTAACAGACAGGTGATAATGGGTTAGGGTGTGTAACCCTGTTGCTGAATGGATCGCCCAAACAATTTCCATGTGATCCTTTTAGTATGATAAGTAGAGTGCATATAGCCTACTCCTACAGTATTGTGTGAATGGATGGAGTGGAACATGTATATATAGGATGGGGAATCATTTGGATTCAAATGATTTAGACTGTAAAATACTTTGCCTCCTGCGACAACTTCTGAAAGGTGAAAACAACAACTTGAGCTATGGTCAAATAGATATCTCACACATTCATGTGACAGGGTTGAATAGATTCTGTCCACACCTACTTTCTTCTCTAGTAGGCTACTGCCATGTAGAGAAAGATATTTAACTATGACATGTTAAACTACATGTAGCCTACAGAGTACAGACCATGTTAAAACTACTATGTGCAGGACATCGACAGCCACTTTCTTCCTGTTTTTGATGACAGGTACGTGGAACTGGAACATTTACAATATGTTCTCAGCTTCTAGATCGGCTATTTTCCTAATCTACAACACATTATAAAATAGGCCTTGAGAGGATCAACCGTCAGCATACGAAATAATAAATTAATAAGCCCCACACATGCGCTCACAGCATGTCACATTGTAAAAACATGCATGCATTTTTGCTTCCTCCTTTCATTACACTGAGTGATTATTTAAATGGTCAATTAAGGCAACAAGGTTCAAATTCAGAGTAGAATAGGAAAGTTAGCTTCATTATGTTTTACTGAATCTGATCGTCCTTTTATAATGTTTCATTTGCTTAATGTTTGATTACCAACTAATTTAATTGCCTTGCTGTTGGGAGCAGTGATTGGCCGTGTTTTGTTCTATTGTTGGTGTGCCCCGCCCCCTCACTCTGATTGGAGCATCAGGGCCCTCTGTTAGTATTTAACAAGAGTTTGTTGTGCTTTGTGTCACTTACTTTAATCTCTGCTAGTTGTTAAGAGCTGAACTTCTCCTCTCTGCACTATAGCTGAAGCATTTAGGTTTAGTTCTTCAAAAACTAGTATCAGTTTATTTGAGTTATGGCTTTACTACAAACATTGAAGTCCATGGTCAACCAGAGACTATCTGCTGCTGCTGAAGAGATATTTGGGGTCGTTGGAAGAATTCTAAAAGAGTACGAGGATGAAGCTTTCCACATCAAGCAAGAAACTGACCGCCAACGCAGACTACTGGAAATGGTTTTACAACCTATCTTCAAACTACACAGTGCAGGTTGGTAAAACATTTATATGTTAACCTTTACTACGTTAACTGTTAAAGGTTTGAACATGTCTGAACACAGTTGGAAGAGGAACTCTCAATCCATTCATGTTAGGGTTAAACTTGCATTAAAAAACATTATCTGTGGATATATCTGATTGATATCTGATGAGGTTGTAGCTAATGAGTCCTAACAGCATTAGGACAGATATGGAACAGTGGAAGCTTTCTCCAACCACAACTACATAAGCGGTTGAACACATCTAATCTTGACCAATACAAAGACACCGTAAAACATAATGTAAGTCATATTCAAACAATATAATAATGTGTTTCTATTCTGTATCTTCTGTCTAGACTCAATAAACCTCCTTGTGTGCAAAGAGGAGGTATTCACTGAGCAGCAGGAGATAACCTACAGTCTGGTCCAGGAGGATACAGAGCCTCCACTGATTAAAGATGAACAGGAGGAGCGAACCTCCAGTCTGATCAAAGAGGAACCATCATCTCCACAGATTAAAGAGGAACTTGATGAGCTACTTCAAAGATCAGAGGAAGATGGTGGATCAACAGAGATATTACTATCAGTGAAACATGAACATGGTGAAAACATACAAACAGAACCTGTAGCCGGCACCTCATCTAAAAGCATGGAAACACAAGCTGATGTAGAGGACTGTGGAACATCACAACCAACTAGTGATGATCAGCTCCTCTCTTCACACTGTTCTGAATCTGACATCACTGAAGACAGTGATGAGTGGGATGAGACCACAGGTGACCAGTCTGGTTTAAACACACTGAAATCGCACAAAACACAACACATGGGTGGAAATAGTTTGTCTTTGAGCAACAAGCTCCTCCATGACCTTAAATCACCAAAAGAAAGTCACTCCATGAGGAGTCACACAGGTAAGAAATGTTTTAGTTGTACAGATTGTGGCAAAATGTTTAGCCTAAAGGGAAATCTGAAGAAGCATGCAATGATTCATTCAGGGGAAAAGCCATTTGCTTGCACATTGTGTGGCAAAGGCTTTAATCAAAAGGGTAGTCTAAAAGAACACATAATGACTCACACAGGGGAAAAGCCCTTTACGTGTACAGTTTGTGGCACATGCTTTAGTCTAAAGCGTAATCTAAAAACACATATGATGACTCATACAGGGGAAAGGCCCTTTACATGTACAGTGTGTGGCAAAGAATGTAGTAAAATGATTAATCTAAAATCACATATGATGACTCATACAGGGGAAAAACCCTTTACGTGTACAGTTTGTGGCAAGGGCTGTTTTCATAATGGGGCATTAAAAGTACACATGAGGACTCATACAGGGGAAAAACCCTTTGAGTGTAAAATTTGCAAAAAGGGCTATACTCAGACTGGTAGTCTAGAAAAGCACATGAAGACACACAAAAAGGAAAAATCTGTAAATGATGAGTGCTAATGAGAGAGGCGCTATCCCCTCCTTTTGGCTTGTGATTGGCTGATCACCCCATAGTGATGATTGGCTGAGCAAAGTATATATTGAAGATAAAAGTGAGGGCAGTTATTTGAAGACGCCAACAAAAGATTGTGTTGATTTTATTGCTTGAGATTAAAATGTCATATTCATTCATATTCATACACTAGTGGTGCAATTGTACCTAGTATATTTTAATCACTTAGTTGTATAATTTGTTTAGATTTTCTTTATAGAATAGTTGTCTTCATAGAATGCATTGTAACAGAAAATATGTACTATGTCATACCTGTAAGAAAACTGTTTGTAATTTCTTATTTTTCTAATAAAGGGTTGACAGCTAAAGATCCTTGTGTTCATTACAAGAAGCTAATCACATCACATTTCACCTCCCTTAAGTATGGATGCCTTGTACTGTTATTTCTAAATTGGCCAAACAAACAAACAAAAATCCATCAGGATACTAAAAGGTGAGGTAAATGTTAAATTCTCTCTTTTAAACAGAGTATTGTATTTGTTGATGACATTTATTATTCTATACTTTTTACATGAAACATGACTTTTCAGATTGACCAATTACTCTTGATATGATGGACTATTGAGTCAGTTATGTGTGTAGATATGGTTGATGTGTGGCTTACCTGTACAATAAGCATGGTTCTACTGTACAATACCACTTATAATACAAATTATTCCATTATGTCTGGTGGTATATAGGCTATTTAAACCAATACAATTATTAAAAGTGTTAGACGACCCTGGTTGTGAATGTTGTGGGATGTTTTGGGGGATGTTTGTCCCATTGTTAACAGACAGGTGATAATGGGTTAGGGTGTGTAACCCTGTTGCTGAATGGATCGCCCAAACAATTTGCATGTGATCCTCTTAGTATGATAAGTAGAGTGCATATAGCCTACTCCTACAGTATTGTGTGAATGGATGGAGTGGAACATGTATATATAGGATTGGGAATCATTTGGATTCAAATGATTTAGACTGTAAAATACTTTGCCTCCTGCGACAACTTCTGAAAGGTGAAAACAACAACTTGAGCTATGGTCAAATAGATATCTCACACATTCATGTGACAGGGTTGAATAGATTCTGTCCACACCTACTTTCTTCTCTAGTACTCTTGATATGATGGACTATTGAGTCAGTTGTGTGTATATATGGTTGATGTGTGGCTTACCTGTACAATAAGCATGGTGCTACTGATGGTGCTACTGTACAATACCACTTATAATACAGATTATTCCATTATGTCTGGTGGTATATAGGCTATTTAAACCAATACAATTATTAAAAGTGTTAGACGACCCTGGTTGTGAATGTTGTGGGATGTTTTGGGGGATGTTTGTCCCATTGTTAACAGACAGGTGATAATGGGTTAGGGTGTGTAACCCTGTTGCTGAATGGATCGCCCAAACAATTTGCATGTGATCCTCTTAGTATGATAAGTAGAGTGCATATAGCCTACTCCTACAGTATTGTGTGAATGGATGGAGTGGAACATGTATATATAGGATTGGGAATCATTTGGATTCAAATGATTTAGACTGTAAAATACTTTGCCTCCTGCGACAACTTCTGAAAGGTGAAAACAACAACTTGAGCTATGGTCAAATAGATATCTCACACATTCATGTGACAGGGTTGAATAGATTCTGTCCACACCTACTTTCTTCTCTAGTACTCTTGATATGATGGACTATTGAGTCAGTTGTGTGTATATATGGTTGATGTGTGGCTTACCTGTACAATAAGCATGGTGCTACTGATGGTGCTACTGTACAATACCACTTATAATACAGATTATTCCATTATGTCTGGTGGTATATAGGCTATTTAAACCAATACAATTATTAAAAGTGTTAGACGACCCTGGTTGTGAATGTTGTGGGATGTTTTGGGGGATGTTTGTCCCATTGTTAACAGACAGGTGATAATGGGTTAGGGTGTGTAACCCTGTTGCTGAATGGATCGCCCAAACAATTTGCATGTGATCCTCTTAGTATGATAAGTAGAGTGCATATAGCCTACTCCTACAGTATTGTGTGAATGGATGGAGTGGAACATGTATATATAGGATTGGGAATCATTTGGATTCAAATGATTTAGACTGTAAAATACTTTGCCTCCTGCGACAACTTCTGAAAGGTGAAAACAACAACTTGAGCTATGGTCAAATAGATATCTCACACATTCATGTGACAGGGTTGAATAGATTCTGTCCACACCTACTTTCTTCTCTAGTACTGCCATGTAGAGAAAGATATTTAACTAGGACATGTTAAACTACATGTAGCCTACAGACCATGTTAAAACTACATGTGCAGGACATCGACAGCCACTTTCTTCCTGTTTTTGATGACAGGTGGAACTGGAACATTTACAATATGTTCTCAGCTTCTAGATCGGCTATTTTCCTAATCTACAACACATTATAAAATAGGCCTTGAGAGCATCAACCGTCAGCATACGAAATAATAAATTAATAAGCCACACCCATACGCTCACAGCATGTCACATTGTAAAAACATGCATGCATTTTTGCTTCCTCCTTTCATTACACTGAGTGATTATTTAAATGGTCAATTAAGGCAACAAGGTTCAAATTCAGGGTAGAATAGGAAAGTTAGCTTCATTATATTTTACTGAATCTGATCGTCCTTTTATAATGTTTGATTTGCTTAATGTTTGATTACCAACTAATTGAATTGCCTTGCTGTTGGGAGCAGTGATTGGCCGTGTTTTGTTCTATTGTTGGTGTGCCCCGCCCCCTCACTCTGATTGGAGCATCAGGGCCCTCTGTTAGTATTTAACAAGAGTTTGTTGTGCTTTGTGTCACTTACTTTAATCTCTGCTAGTTGTTAAGAGCTGAACTTCTCCTCTCTGCACTATAAGCATTTAGGTTTAGTTCTTCAAAAACTAGTATCAGTTTATTTGAGTTATGGCTTTACTACAAACATTGAAGTCCATGGTTAACCAGAGACTATCTGCTGCTGCTGAAGAGATATTTGGGGTCGTTGGAAGAATTCTGAAAGAGTACGAGGTTGAAGCTTTCCACATCAAGCAAGAAACTGACCGCCAACGCAGACTACTGGAAATGGTTTTACAACCAATCTTCAAACTACACAGTGCAGGTTGGTAAAACATTTCTATGTTAACCTTTACTATGTTAACTGTTAAAGGTTTGAACATGTCTGAACACAGTTGGAAGAGGCACTCTCAATCCATTCATGTTAGGGTTAAACTTGCATTAAAAAACATTATCTGTGGATATATCTGATTGATATCTGATGAGGTTGTAGCTAATGAGTCCTAACAGCATTAGGACATATGTGGAACAGTGGAAGTTTTCTCCAACCACAACTACATAAGCGGTTGAACACATCTAATCTTGACCAATACAAAGACACCGTAAAACAGAATGTAAGTCATGTTCAAACAATATAATAATGTGTTTCTATTCTGTATCTTCTGTCTAGACTCAATAAACCTCCTTGTGTGCAAAGAGGAGGTATTCACTGAGCAGCAGGAGATAACCTACAGTCTGGTCCAGGAGGATACAGAGCCTCCACTGATTAAAGATGAACCATCATCTCCACAGATTAAAGAGGAACTTGATGAGCTACTTCAAAGATCAGAGGAAGATGGTGGATCAACAGAGATATTACTATCAGTGAAACATGAACATGGTGAAAACATACAAACAGAACCTGTAGCCGGCACCTCATCTAAAAGCATGGAAACACAAGCTGATGTAGAGGACTGTGGAACATCACAACCAACTAGTGATGATCAGCTCCTCTCTTCACACTGTTCTGAATCTGACATCACTGAAGACAGTGATGAGTGGGATGAGACCACAGGTGACCAGTCTGGTTTAAACACACTGAAATCGCACAATACACAACACATGGGAGGAAATAGTTTGTCTTTGAGCAACAAGCTCCTCCATGACCTTAAATCACAAAAAGAAAGTCACTCCATGAGGAGTCACACAGGTAAGAAATGTTTTAGTTGTGCAGATTGTGGCAAAATGTTTAGCCTAAAGGGAAATCTGAAGAAGCATGCAATGATTCATTCAGGGGAAAAGCCATTTGCTTGCACAGTGTGTGGCAAAGGCTTTAATCAAAAGGGTAGTCTAAAAGAACACATAATGACTCACACAGGGGAAAAGCCCTTTACGTGTACAGTTTGTGGCAAGGTCTGTAGATTACAGAGTAATCTAAAAAGACACATGATGACTCATACAGGGGAAAAGCCCTTTAGGTGTACAGTTTGTGGCACACGCTGTGTTCGAACGGCTGATCTAAAGAGACACATGAGGACCCACACAGGGGAAAAACCCTTTATGTGTACAGTTTGTGGCAAAGGCTTTAGTCAAAAGGGTAGTCTAAAAACACACAGGATTACTCACACTGGGGAAAAGCCCTTTACATGTACAGTGTGTGGCAAAGAATGTAGTCAAACGAGTAATCTAAAATCACATATGATGACTCATACAGGGGAAATGCCCATTATGTGTACAGTTTGTGGCAAGGGCTGCCGTCACACTGGGGATTTAAAAGTACACATGAGGACTCATACAGGGGAAAAACCCTTTACGTGTACAGTTTGTGGCAAGGGCTGCCGTCACACTGGGGATTTAAAAGTACACATGAGGACTCATACAGGGGAAAAACCCTTTGAGTGTAACATTTGCAAAAAGGGCTTTGCTCAGACTGGTAGTCTAGAAAAGCACATGAAGACACACAAAAAGGAAAAAGCTGTAAATGATGAGTGCTAATGAGAGAGGCGCTATCCCCTCCTTTTGGCTTGTGATTGGCTGATCACCCCATAGTGATGATTGGCTGAGGAAAGTATATATTGAAGATAAAAGTGAGGGCAGTTATTTGAAGACGCCAACAAAAAATTGTGTTGATTTTATTGCTTGAGATTAAAATGTCATATTCATTAATATTCATACACTAGTGGTGCAATTGTACCTAGTATATTTTAATCACTTAGTTGTATAATTTGTTTAGATTTTCTTTATAGAATAGTTGTCTTCATAGAATGCATTGTAACAGAAAATATGTACTATGTCATACCTGTCAAAACTGTCTGTAATTTCTTATTTTTCTAATAAAGGGTTGACAGCTAAAGATCCTTGTGTTCATTACAAGAAGCTAATCACATCACATGTGTTTCACCTCCCTTAAGTATGGATGCCTTGTACTGTTATTTCTAAATTGGCCAAACAAACAAACAAAAATCCATCAGGATACTAAAAGGTGAGGTAAATGTTAAATTCTCTCTTTTAAACAGAGTATTGTATTTGTTGATGACATTTATTATTCTATACTTTTTACATGAAACATGACTTTTCAGATTTACCAATTACTCTTGATATGATGGACTATTGAGTCAGTTGTGTGTATATATGGTTGATGTGTGGCTTACCTGTACAATAAGCATGGTTCTACTGATGGTGCTACTGTACAATACCACTTATAATACAAATTATTCCATTATGTCTGGTGGTATATAGGCTATTTAAACCAATACAATTATTAAAAGTGTTAGACGACCCTGGTTGTGAATGTTGTGGGATGTTTTGGGGGATGTCTGTCCCATTGTTAACAGACAGGTGATAATGGGTTAGGGTGTGTAACCCTGTTGCTGAATGGATCGCCCAGACAATTTGCATGTGATCCTTTTAGTATGATAAGTAGAGTGCATATAGCCTACTCCTACAGTATAGTGTGAATGGATGGAGTGGAACATGTATATATGGGATGGGGAATCATTTGGATTCAAATGATTTAGAATACTTTCTACCTACCTACTTTCTTCTCTAGTACTGCCATGTAGAGAAAGATATTTAACTAGGACATGTTAAACTACATGTAGCCTACAGACCATGTTAAAACTACATGTGCATCGACAGCCACTTTCTTCCTGTTTTTGATGATGGGTGGAACTGGAACATTTACAATATGTTCTCAGCTTCTAGATCGTCTATTTTCCTAATCTACAACACATTATAAAATAGGCCTTGAGAGGATCAACCGTCAGCATACGAAATAATAAATTAATAAGCCTCACCCATACGCTCACAGCATGTCACATTGTAAAACCATGCATGCATTTTTGCTTCCTCCTTTCATTACACTGAGTGATTATTTAAATGGTCAATTAAGGCAACAAGGTTCAAATTCAGGGTAGAATAGGAAAGTTAGCTTCATTATGTTTTACTGAATCTGATCGTCCTTTTATAATGTTTAATTTGCTTAATGTTTGATTACCAACTCATTTAATTGCCTTGCTGTTGGGAGCAGTGATTGGCCGTGTTTTGTTCTATTGTTGGTGTGCCCCGCCCCCTCACTCTGATTGGAGCATCAGGGCCCTCTGTTAGTATTTAACAAGAGTTTGTTGTGCTTTGTGTCACTTACTTTAATCTCTGCTAGTTGTTAAGAGCTGAACTTCTCTCTGCACTATAGCTGAAGCATTTAGGTTTAGTTCTTCAAAAACTAGTATCAGTTTATTTGAGTTATGGCTTTACTACAAACATTGAAGTCCATGGTCAACCAGAGACTATCTGCTGCTGCTGAAGAGATATTTGGGGTCGTTGGAAGAATTCTAAAAGAGTACGAGGTTGAAGCTTTCCACATCAAGCAAGAAACTGACCGCCAACGCAGACTACTGGAAATGGTTTTACAACCAATCTTCAAACTACACAGTGCAGGTTGGTAAAACATTTCTATGTTAACCTTTACTATGTTAACTGTTAAAGGTTTGAACATGTCTGAACACAGTTGGAAGAGGCACTCTCAATCCATTCATGTTAGGGTTAAACTTGCATTAAAAAACATTATCTGTGGATATATCTGATTGATATCTGATGAGGTTGTAGCTAATGAGTCCTAACAGCATTAGGACATATGTGGAACAGTGGAAGTTTTCTCCAACCACAACTACATAAGCGGTTGAACACATCTATAATCTTGACCAATACAAAGACACCGTAAAACAGAATGTAAGTCATGTTCAAACAATATAATAATGTGTTTCTATTCTGTATCTTCTGTCTAGACTCAATAAACCTCCTTGTGTGCAAAGAGGAGGTATTCACTGAGCAGCAGGAGATAACCTACAGTCTGGTCCAGGAGGATACAGAGCCTCCACTGATTAAAGATGAACAGGAGGAGCGAACCTCCAGTCTGATCAAAGAGGAACCATCATCTCCACAGATTAAAGAGGAACTTGATGAGCTACTTCAAAGATCAGAGGAAGATGGTGGATCAACAGAGATATTACTATCAGTGAAACATGAACATGGTGAAAACATACAAACAGAACCTGTAGCCGGCACCTCATCTAAAAGCATGGAAACACAAGCTGATGTAGAGGACTGTGGAACATCACAACCAACTAGTGATGATCAGCTCCTCTCTTCACACTGTTCTGAATCTGACATCACTGAAGACAGTGATGAGTGGGATGAGACCACAGGTGACCAGTCTGGTTTAAACACACTGAAATCGCACAAAGCACAACACATGGGTGGAAATAGTTTGTCTTTGAGCAACAAGCTCCTCCATGACCTTAAATCACAAAAAGAAAGTCACTCCATGAGGAGTCACACAGGTAAGAAATGTTTTAGTTGTGCAGATTGTGGCAAAATGTTTAGCCTAAAGGGAAATCTGAAGAAGCATGCAATGATTCATTCAGGGGAAAAGCCATTTGCTTGCACAGTGTGTGGCAAAGGCTTTAATCAAAAGGGTAGTCTAAAAGAACACATAATGACTCACACAGGGGAAAAGCCCTTTACGTGTACAGTTTGTGGCATGGTCTGTAGATTACAGACTTATCTAAAAAGACACATGATGACTCATACAGGGGAAAGGCCCTTTAGGTGTACAGTTTGTGGCACACGCTGTGTTCGAACGGCTGATCTAAAGAGACACATGAGGACCCACACAGGGGAAAAACCCTTTATGTGTACAGTTTGTGGCAAAGGCTTTAGTCAAAAGGGTAGTCTAAAAACACACAGCATTACTCACACTGGGGAAAAGCCCTATACATGTACAGTGTGTGGCAAAGAATGTAGTCAAATGAGTAATCTAAAATCATATATGATGACTCATAATGGGGAAATGCCCATTATGTGTACAGTTTGTGGCAAGGGCTGCCGTCACACTGGGGATTTAAAAGTACACATGATGACTCATACAGGGGAAAGACCCTTTACGTGTACAGTGTGTGGCAAGGGCTGCCGTCAAACAGGGGAGTTAAAAACACACATGAGGACTCATACAGGGGAAAAACCCTTTGAGTGTAAAATTTGCAAAAAGGGCTTTACTCAGACTGGTAATCTAGAAAAGCACATGAAGACACACAAAAAGGAAAAAGCTGTAAATGATGAGTGCTAATGAGAGAGGCGCTATCCCCTCCTTTTGGCTTGTGATTGGCTGATCACCCCATAGTGATGATTGGCTGAGCAGTATCAAGTATATATTGAAGATAAAAGTGAGGGCAGTTATTTGAAGACGCCATCAAAAAATTGTGTTGATTTTATTGCTTGAGATTAAAATGTCATATTCATTAATATTCATACACTAGTGGTGCAATTGTACCTAGTATATTTTAATCACTTATTTGTATAATTTGTTTAGATTTTCTTTATAGAATAGTTGTCTTCATAGAATGCATTGTAACAGAAAATATGTACTATGTCATACCTGTAAGAAAACTGTCTGTAATTTCTTATTTTTCTAATAAAGGGTTGACAGCTAAAGATCCTTGTGTTCATTACAAGAAGCTAATCACATCACATGTGTTTCACCTCCCTTAAGTATGGATGCATTGTACTGTTATTTCTAAATTTGCCAAACAAACAAACAAAAATCCATCAGGATACTAAAAGGTGAGGTAAATGTTAAATTATCTCTTTTAAACAGAGTATTGTATTTGTTGATGACATTTATTATTCTATACTTTTTACATGAAACATGACTTTTCAGATTGACCAATTACTCTTGATATGATGGACTATTGAGTCAGTTGTGTGTATATATGGTTGATGTGTGGCTTACCTGTACAATAAGCATGGTTCTACTGATGGTGCTACTGTACAATACCACTTATAATACAAATTATTCCATTATGTCTGGTGGTATATAGGCTATTTAAACCAATACAATTATTAAAAGTGTTAGACGACCCTGGTTGTGAATGTTGTGGGATGTTTTGGGGGATGTCTGTCCCATTGTTAACAGACAGGTGATAATGGGTTAGGGTGTGTAACCCTGTTGCTGAATAGATCGCCCAACCAATTTGCATGTGATCCTTTTAGTGTGATAAGTAGAGTGCATATAGCCTACTCCTACAGTATAGTGTGAATGGATGGAGTGGAACATGTATATATAGGATTGGGAATCATTTGTATTCAAATGATTTAGACTGTAAAATACTTTGCCTCCTGCTTCTGAAAGGTGACAACAACAACTTGAGCTATGGTCAAATAGATATCTCACACATGCATGTGCCAGGGTTGAATAGATTTTCTGTCCACACCTATTTTCCTCTCTAGTAGCCTACTTCCATGCAAGTGATTATTTAAATGGTCAATTAAGGCAACAAGGTTCAAATTCAGGGTAGAATAGGAAAGTTACATAATGTAGCTTTAACTTAATTATGTTTTACTGAATCTGATCGTCCTTTTATAATGTTTCATTTGCCTAATGTTTGATTACCAACTAATTGAATTGCCTTGCTGTTGGGAGCAGTGATTGGCAGTGTTTTGTTCTATGTTCTATGTTTTGTTACGGTCCCGTGATTTTTTGCACGCGTGCTCGTTTCGTGCACACGCCCGCGACTCACCAGACCTGGAATCTGTTTAGCTTTTTTTTTACGCTTGCGTTGTCGCGTCCCTTTTGATCCAGGCAACAACGTGTGCGTTCCTCGCTTCCCGTTTGAAAGGCCCTTTACTGTCAACCACTGCACATGGGTGATGATGTCATAGCTTTTTCCACTGCACATGGGTGATGATGTCATAGTTTTTTCCACTGCACATGGGTGATGATGCCATAGCTTTCTCCACTGCACATGGGTGATGATGTCATAGCTTTTTCCACTGCACATGGGTGATGATGCCATAGCTTTTTCCCTGACATCATGGCAAGAACCATATATGGAGTAAGTTTCACCATTTGACATGCAGTGTCTATATTTAACAGAAGCTGCTGATATTGGGATGGTTTTAATTGTAAAGACTGTCCACCAAATAGATGACTTTGGAAACGTTTAGTTGATATAACAATCAAACAAAACGTATTAAATCATTAAAATCTGTGTGTTTGTGTGTGTGGGAGTGTGTGCCCAAAAATGGGTTACTGGGATCTGGAGGAAGGCAAAGACTGTGTTGGGAAAACATGGATCACAACCAAACTGGCCACGGCTCTAGGTCTGGTAGGTTCAGCCTATCACATCGTAGCGTTCCCGCCTGAGTCTGCGCTGGCAGCTCTGCAGAGGGCCACCAGTGCCACCGTCACCATGGCGTCGCTGGGAGCCATCTTCGGCATGGCCACGTGTCTCAGCGCTCAGGCCCACCATGGGGCTCCTGATGACCCAGTGAACTACCTGGTCGGAGGCTGTGCCTCGGGCGTGTTCCTGGGAGCCAGAACCCACAGCGCGATGACAGGAACGTGCGCCTGTCTGGGACTGGGAACTCTGGCCTTCTTCACCAAGGTGGGCAAGTTGGAGGGATGGAGGTTGTACGGACCACCCAAACTCTGACTCTGTGTTCATTCTGGCAGAATAGAGGCTATACCTTTCATGTTCAATGGAAGCCAGCAACATGAAGATACAAAGCTACAGGCTACCATTAAGTTAAATGGAAACCAGCAACATGAAGATACAAAGCTACAGGCTACCATTAAGTTAAATGGAAACCAGCAACATGAAGATGCAAAGCTACAGGCTACCATTAAGTTAAATGGAAACCAGCAACATGAAGATACAAAGCTACAGGCTACCATTAAGTTAAATGGAAACCAGCAACATGAAGATGCAAAGCTACAGGCTATACCATTAAGTTAAATGGAAGCCAGCAACATGAAGATACAAAGCTACAGGCTACCATTAAGTTAAATGGAAACCAGCAACATGAAGATACAAAGCTACAGGCTACCATTAAGTTAAATGGAAACCAGCAACATGAAGATGCAAAGCTACAGGTTACCATTCATTTTCAATGGAAGCCATCCACATGAAGATACAAAGCTATCAAGCGAGTCATTTAATAGACTGTTTTCATAACTTATGTTTTATGTTAAAAAAAAAAAAAAAAAACCTGAAATAGCCTTTAGTGTTTAGTTTATTTTTGTGATTAGTATTTTATTATATTTTTTTACATAACATAACGACACTGATCAAAAAGCCTTTTGTGATGATGAAGGCAACTATCAGTGTTTTCTGGGGAAGCTTTCAAAAGAGTAAAGAAGTCGGGACATTTTTAAATACACCAGTTTTGGAATAAAGAGGCATTGCTTTTTTTCAAATTCAGTGTTTCAGAATGGACAAAACTTTTTTTTATTATAAATTATTATTTGTATTATTACTATTTCATCATGATCAGCTTTGTGTATACTGTCAGTCTGTGTGATGTATGATACATCAGCCAATCAAAGTCATCGATTCATGCAGTGTTGGGGAGTATAAAGCTACATGTAGCTGAGCTACGTAGCTGAGCTACATTTTGCTGTAGCTTGTGGTATTTTAGCTACATTCATATTTGTGTACCTCGTCAAGTAGCTCAGCTACTTTTTGGGTCATTTTGTGTAGCTTAGCTACTCAAGTTACAAGCTACAATTTTGGGCAATAACATGAAATAAATATATTAATTTTGATTGAATGGATGGAGTGGAACATGTATATATGGGATGGGGAATCATTTGGATTCAAATGATTTAGAATACTTTCTACCTACCTACTTTCTTCTCTAGTACTGCCATGTAGAGAAAGATATTTAACTAGGACATGTTAAACTACATGTAGCCTACAGACCATGTTAAAACTACATGTGCATCGACAGCCACTTTCTTCCTGTTTTTGATGATGGGTGGAACTGGAACATTTACAATATGTTCTCAGCTTCTAGATCGTCTATTTTCCTAATCTACAACACATTATAAAATAGGCCTTGAGAGGATCAACCGTCAGCATACGAAATAATAAATTAATAAGCCTCACCCATACGCTCACAGCATGTCACATTGTAAAACCATGCATGCATTTTTGCTTCCTCCTTTCATTACACTGAGTGATTATTTAAATGGTCAATTAAGGCAACAAGGTTCAAATTCAGGGTAGAATAGGAAAGTTAGCTTCATTATGTTTTACTGAATCTGATCGTCCTTTTATAATGTTTAATTTGCTTAATGTTTGATTACCAACTCATTTAATTGCCTTGCTGTTGGGAGCAGTGATTGGCCGTGTTTTGTTCTATTGTTGGTGTGCCCCGCCCCCTCACTCTGATTGGAGCATCAGGGCCCTCTGTTAGTATTTAACAAGAGTTTGTTGTGCTTTGTGTCACTTACTTTAATCTCTGCTAGTTGTTAAGAGCTGAACTTCTCTCTGCACTATAGCTGAAGCATTTAGGTTTAGTTCTTCAAAAACTAGTATCAGTTTATTTGAGTTATGGCTTTACTACAAACATTGAAGTCCATGGTCAACCAGAGACTATCTGCTGCTGCTGAAGAGATATTTGGGGTCGTTGGAAGAATTCTAAAAGAGTACGAGGTTGAAGCTTTCCACATCAAGCAAGAAACTGACCGCCAACGCAGACTACTGGAAATGGTTTTACAACCAATCTTCAAACTACACAGTGCAGGTTGGTAAAACATTTCTATGTTAACCTTTACTATGTTAACTGTTAAAGGTTTGAACATGTCTGAACACAGTTGGAAGAGGCACTCTCAATCCATTCATGTTAGGGTTAAACTTGCATTAAAAAACATTATCTGTGGATATATCTGATTGATATCTGATGAGGTTGTAGCTAATGAGTCCTAACAGCATTAGGACATATGTGGAACAGTGGAAGTTTTCTCCAACCACAACTACATAAGCGGTTGAACACATCTATAATCTTGACCAATACAAAGACACCGTAAAACAGAATGTAAGTCATGTTCAAACAATATAATAATGTGTTTCTATTCTGTATCTTCTGTCTAGACTCAATAAACCTCCTTGTGTGCAAAGAGGAGGTATTCACTGAGCAGCAGGAGATAACCTACAGTCTGGTCCAGGAGGATACAGAGCCTCCACTGATTAAAGATGAACAGGAGGAGCGAACCTCCAGTCTGATCAAAGAGGAACCATCATCTCCACAGATTAAAGAGGAACTTGATGAGCTACTTCAAAGATCAGAGGAAGATGGTGGATCAACAGAGATATTACTATCAGTGAAACATGAACATGGTGAAAACATACAAACAGAACCTGTAGCCGGCACCTCATCTAAAAGCATGGAAACACAAGCTGATGTAGAGGACTGTGGAACATCACAACCAACTAGTGATGATCAGCTCCTCTCTTCACACTGTTCTGAATCTGACATCACTGAAGACAGTGATGAGTGGGATGAGACCACAGGTGACCAGTCTGGTTTAAACACACTGAAATCGCACAAAGCACAACACATGGGTGGAAATAGTTTGTCTTTGAGCAACAAGCTCCTCCATGACCTTAAATCACAAAAAGAAAGTCACTCCATGAGGAGTCACACAGGTAAGAAATGTTTTAGTTGTGCAGATTGTGGCAAAATGTTTAGCCTAAAGGGAAATCTGAAGAAGCATGCAATGATTCATTCAGGGGAAAAGCCATTTGCTTGCACAGTGTGTGGCAAAGGCTTTAATCAAAAGGGTAGTCTAAAAGAACACATAATGACTCACACAGGGGAAAAGCCCTTTACGTGTACAGTTTGTGGCATGGTCTGTAGATTACAGACTTATCTAAAAAGACACATGATGACTCATACAGGGGAAAGGCCCTTTAGGTGTACAGTTTGTGGCACAGGCTGTGTTCGAACGGCTGATCTAAAGAGACACATGAGGACCCACACAGGGGAAAAACCCTTTATGTGTACAGTTTGTGGCAAAGGCTTTAGTCAAAAGGGTAGTCTAAAAACACACAGCATTACTCACACTGGGGAAAAGCCCTATACATGTACAGTGTGTGGCAAAGAATGTAGTCAAATGAGTAATCTAAAATCACATATGATGACTCATAATGGGGAAATGCCCATTATGTGTACAGTTTGTGGCAAGGGCTGCCGTCACACTGGGGATTTAAAAGTACACATGATGACTCATACAGGGGAAAGACCCTTTACGTGTACAGTGTGTGGCAAGGGCTGCCGTCAAACAGGGGAGTTAAAAACACACATGAGGACTCATACAGGGGAAAAACCCTTTGAGTGTAAAATTTGCAAAAAGGGCTTTACTCAGACTGGTAATCTAGAAAAGCACATGAAGACACACAAAAAGGAAAAAGCTGTAAATGATGAGTGCTAATGAGAGAGGCGCTATCCCCTCCTTTTGGCTTGTGATTGGCTGATCACCCCATAGTGATGATTGGCTGAGCAGTATCAAGTATATATTGAAGATAAAAGTGAGGGCAGTTATTTGAAGACGCCATCAAAAAATTGTGTTGATTTTATTGCTTGAGATTAAAATGTCATATTCATTAATATTCATACACTAGTGGTGCAATTGTACCTAGTATATTTTAATCACTTAGTTGTATAATTTGTTTAGATTTTCTTTATAGAATAGTTGTCTTCATAGAATGCATTGTAACAGAAAATATGTACTATGTCATACCTGTAAGAAAACTGTCTGTAATTTCTTATTTTTCTAATAAAGGGTTGACAGCTAAAGATCCTTGTGTTCATTACAAGAAGCTAATCACATCACATGTGTTTCACCTCCCTTAAGTATGGATGCATTGTACTGTTATTTCTAAATTTGCCAAACAAACAAACAAAAATCCATCTGGATACTAAAAGGTGAGGTAAATGTTAAATTATCTCTTTTAAACAGAGTATTGTATTTGTTGATGACATTTATTATTCTATACTTTTTACATGAAACATGACTTTTCAGATTGACCAATTACTCTTGATATGATGGACTATTGAGTCAGTTGTGTGTATATATGGTTGATGTGTGGCTTACCTGTACAATAAGCATGGTTCTACTGATGGTGCTACTGTAGGCTACAATACCACTTATAATACAAATTATTCCATTATGTCTGGTGGTATATAGGCTATTTAAACCAATACAATTATTAAAAGTGTTAGACGACCCTGGTTGTGAATGTTGTGGGATGTTTTGGGGGATGTCTGTCCCATTGTTAACAGACAGGTGATAATGGGTTAGGGTGTGTAACCCTGTTGCTGAATAGATCGCCCAACCAATTTGCATGTGATCCTTTTAGTGTGATAAGTAGAGTGCATATAGCCTACTCCTACAGTATAGTGTGAATGGATGGAGTGGAACATGTATATATAGGATTGGGAATCATTTGTATTCAAATGATTTAGACTGTAAAATACTTTGCCTCCTGCGACAACTTCTGAAAGGTGACAACAACAACTTGAGCTATGGTCAAATAGATATCTCACACATGCATGTGCCAGGGTTGAATAGATTTTCTGTCCACACCTATTTTCCTCTCTAGTACTTCCATGCAAGTGATTATTTAAATGGTCAATTAAGGCAACAAGGTTCAAATTCAGGGTAGAATAGGAAAGTTACATAATGTAGCTTTAACTTAATTATGTTTTACTGAATCTGATCGTCCTTTTATAATGTTTCATTTGCCTAATGTTTGATTACCAACTAATTTAATTGCCTTGCTGTTGGGAGCAGTGATTGGCAGTGTTTTGTTCTATGTTCTATGTTTTGTTACGGTCCCGTGATTTTTTGCACGCGTGCTCGTTTCGTGCACACGCCCGCGACTCACCAGACCTGGAATCTGTTTAGCTTTTTTTTTACGCTTGCGTTGTCGCGTCCCTTTTGATCCAGGCAACAACGTGTGCGTTCCTCGCTTCCCGTTTGAAAGGCCCTTTACTGTCAACCACTGCACATGGGTGATGATGTCATAGCTTTTTCCACTGCACATGGGTGATGATGTCATAGTTTTTTCCACTGCACATGGGTGATGATGCCATAGCTTTCTCCACTGCACATGGGTGATGATGTCATAGCTTTTTCCACTGCACATGGGTGATGATGCCATAGCTTTTTCCCTGACATCATGGCAAGAACCATATATGGAGTAAGTTTCACCATTTGACATGCAGTGTCTATATTTAACAGAAGCTGCTGATATTGGGATGGTTTTAATTGTAAAGACTGTCCACCAAATAGATGACTTTGGAAACGTTTAGTTGATATAACAATCAAACAAAACGTATTAAATCATTAAAATCTGTGTGTTTGTGTGTGTGGGAGTGTGTGCCCAAAAATGGGTTACTGGGATCTGGAGGAAGGCAAAGACTGTGTTGGGAAAACATGGATCACAACCAAACTGGCCACGGCTCTAGGTCTGGTAGGTTCAGCCTATCACATCGTAGCGTTCCCGCCTGAGTCTGCGCTGGCAGCTCTGCAGAGGGCCACCAGTGCCACCGTCACCATGGCGTCGCTGGGAGCCATCTTCGGCATGGCCACGTGTCTCAGCGCTCAGGCCCACCATGGGGCTCCTGATGACCCAGTGAACTACCTGGTCGGAGGCTGTGCCTCGGGCGTGTTCCTGGGAGCCAGAACCCACAGCGCGATGACAGGAACGTGCGCCTGTCTGGGACTGGGAACTCTGGCCTTCTTCACCAAGGTGGGCAAGTTGGAGGGATGGAGGTTGTACGGACCACCCAAACTCTGACTCTGTGTTCATTCTGGCAGAATAGAGGCTATACCTTTCATGTTCAATGGAAGCCAGCAACATGAAGATACAAAGCTACAGGCTACCATTAAGTTAAATGGAAACCAGCAACATGAAGATACAAAGCTACAGGCTACCATTAAGTTAAATGGAAACCAGCAACATGAAGATGCAAAGCTACAGGCTACCATTAAGTTAAATGGAAACCAGCAACATGAAGATACAAAGCTACAGGCTACCATTAAGTTAAATGGAAACCAGCAACATGAAGATGCAAAGCTACAGGCTATACCATTAAGTTAAATGGAAGCCAGCAACATGAAGATACAAAGCTACAGGCTACCATTAAGTTAAATGGAAACCAGCAACATGAAGATACAAAGCTACAGGCTACCATTAAGTTAAATGGAAACCAGCAACATGAAGATGCAAAGCTACAGGTTACCATTCATTTTCAATGGAAGCCATCCACATGAAGATACAAAGCTATCAAGCGAGTCATTTAATAGACTGTTTTCATAACTTATGTTTTATGTTAAAAAAAAAAAAAAAAAACCTGAAATAGCCTTTTGTGTTTAGTTTATTTTTGTGATTAGTATTTTATTATATTTTTTTACATAACATAACGACACTGATCAAAAAGCCTTTTGTGATGATGAAGGCAACTATCAGTGTTTTCTGGGGAAGCTTTCAAAAGAGTAAAGAAGTCGGGACATTTTTAAATACACCAGTTTTGGAATAAAGAGGCATTGCTTTTTTTCAAATTCAGTGTTTCAGAATGGACAAAACTTTTTTTTATTATAAATTATTATTTGTATTATTACTATTTCATCATGATCAGCTTTGTGTATACTGTCAGTCTGTGTGATGTATGATACATCAGCCAATCAAAGTCATCGATTCATGCTATACGGACAGACATATACACACACAAAGCTGTGCATGTGCATGCGTGATGAAAGGCGCCATTCACTTCATACAAGTGTGATTTAAAAAAAATATACAGAATGAGATAATATCAACATTGGTTTATATTGGTTATTATTAGCCACTATGGCCAGCAATTAACTATAGAAATACACTCTGTTGAGGTGCCAACTTGTGCCTTGCACACAAGTAGGCCATATATATGGCCTACTTGTGCGCAAGCAGAGCGCACAACAGTCTATTACAACTGCTGTTCTTAAGACTGCTGTTCTTAAGACCTTTAGACCTGTTTGACCCTATACCAACCTTGAAACGTACCTTCGTTACGTCACCATCAACAGCCAATGAGGGACCAGTGGACCACCATTCTTACCCCGACATACATACATACATACATACATACATACATATATACATAAATACTGTAGCCTACATATTATCTGTAGGCTATTGGGTACAAAACACACACACACATGGATAGTTCTGTCCACCCTCTGCATGTAAACAGCAGTGTTGGGCTTTTATACAATATACAAGCAGTCATTTAGTATGCATATAAATTATGTATGTATTATTGTATTTATTATCTTGATAACCTGTCACTTCTCGATAATAACAAACACCTCTACAGAGCCCTCATGTCTGTTTCTCTACCCGTGCTTTGATTGACAAGCTAAATAGCCAATGAGGGCGCTTTACAGAGCCTCTACTGAAGCTGCACCCACAGCTGTAGTTGTATGATAAAGGGGGAGGGGTTATAGGGGAGGGGCTGATGTCACTATATTACTGTTTATTTCATTGGCCCGTTTGACTGTCAAGGGTCCAGGAAGAAACCCTAAATACAACATGACCATTGCACATATAAATGACTGCAGGGTGTCTAATGAAGTCCCGTCACCTCATTGACACATGAAAAACTGGCACTCCATCTTTAAGATGTGTCATTTTTGGCTGCAAAGTAAATTTTAAGGGTATAGAAGCCGGATGTGCTGCGGTATAGCTGCAGTCCAATTATGGATGTCACATGATTAGAAGGCATTTCCATGACGTAATTTCCATGATGCAATTTCCATGACATCATAAGTTATTATTTACAGGTGTTTTTTCTAGTTTCTCAAGCATGCACCGTTTTGAAACCAGGGCTCATTCGTGATCGGCTGGCTCACAGGTTGAGGTATTTTGAAAGGTGCCCTGTCAGTGGATGAGACTAGAGCTGGATGTTTTCTGGTGGCAGATTGTCAGCTTGTCATCCCCACCACAATGGGCTATACAGGGTCTATAAGTATCATGAAGGCACTTCCCCTTTTGGCAATTATACTAATAATCTTTGCAAAAGGAATAACTGCTGAGGAGAAAAACGGAGTTGATGAAACAAGTCCAGAGTTAAAGTCGTACCACCGGCCAGACTCTGAAGAGGGTGACGTTCCGGTCGGCTCGAGGATCGTAGCAGGCCCCACCCGGACCCCTGCCAGGAGGGACCGCCGTCCAGCTGAGCTGAACAGAAGGATACGGGGAGGAGGGCTGGAGAAGGAGGAGTTGCCAATTCCTACTCCTCCCATTGAAGTGAAGAAGCCTAAAGAGGTTCCTGTGGTGAATGGAGGTACTCCCATTGAAGTGAAGAAGCCTAAAGAGGTTCCTGTGGTGAATGGAGGTACTCCCATTGAAGTGAAGAAGCCTAAAGAGGTTCCTGTGGTGAATGGGGGTACTCCCATTGAAGTGAAGAAGCCTAAAGAGGTTCCTGTGGTGAATGGGGGTACGGCCCATGGAGAGCACTGCGTCTTCCCCTTCCTGTTTCGGGGGAAGGAGTACTCGGACTGCACTGCCGACGGATGCGAGGGTGGCGGCTACGGACGGCGGCTGTGGTGTGCCACCGCCTACGATTATGATCACAAGAGGAAATGGGGCTTCTGCGAAACGGAGGAGCAGGCAGAGCAGAGGCGTCGAGCAGAAGAGTTGGAGGAGAAGTATCAGGTTGTGCTCCTTAGGCTCAGAGCCGCCACCGGAAAGAAGCAGAAGAAAGAGTTGTATGAGCAGCTTGTGAACGTGGCAGAGAGAGGCCACCGCGAGGCCACGGAGAAGGTGGGCTTTGCGCTGCTGTTCGGAGACCACATGAGCCAGGACTTCCACAAGGCCAAGGAGCTGTTTGAGAGACTCGCCACGGAGGGTGGTTCCCCCCAGGCCATGACGGCTCTGGGCTTTCTGTATGCCGTGGGGCTGGGCGTGAACTCCAGTCAAGCTAAGGCTTTGGTGTACTACACCTTCGGGGCGCAGGGTGGAGACCCCGTGGCTCATATGATTCTGGGTTACAGGTACTTTGGAGGGTGGGGTGTTCCCCGGAGCTGTGAAACGGCCCTGATGAGACCACAGGTGACCAGTCTGGTTTAAACACACTGAAATCGCACAATACACAACACATGGGTGGAAATAGTTTGTCTTTGAGCAACAAGCTCCTCCATGACCTTAAATCACAAAAAGAAAGTCACTCCACGAGGAGTCACACAGGTAAGAAATGTTTTAGCTGTGCAGATTGTGGTAAAACGTTTAATCACAAGGGAACTCTGAAGATGCATGCAATGATTCATTCAGGGGAAAGGCCATTTGCTTGCACAGTGTGCAGCACTTGCTTTAGTCGAAACAGTGGTCTAAAACGTCACATGATGAGTCATACAGGAGAAAAGCCATTTGTTTGTACAGTGTGTGACAAAGGCTTTAATCAAAGAAGTAGTCTAAATTTACACATGATGACTCATACAGGGGAAAAGCCCTTTACATGTGCAGTTTGTGGCACATGCTTTAGTCTAAAGCGTAATCTACAAACACATATGATGACTCATACAGGGGAAAGGCCCTTTACATGTACAGTGTGTGGCAAAGAATGTAGTAAAATGAGTAATCTAAAATCACATATGATGACTCATACAGGGGAAAGGCCCTTTATGTGTACAGTTTGTGGCAAGGGCTGCCGTCACACTGGGGATTTAAAAGTACACATGAGGACTCATACAGGGGAAAAACCCTTTTTGTGTACAGTCTGCGGAAAAGGCTTTAATTCGAAATGTAATCTAAAAAAACACATGATGACTCATACAAAACAAGGGAAACGCCCTTTATGTGTACAAAGTGTGGCAAAGAATATAGTCAAATGAGTAATCTAAAATCACATATGATGACTCATACAGGGGAAAAACCCTTTTTGTGTACAGTCTGCGGAAAAGGCTTTAATTCAAAATGTAATCTAAAAAAACACATGATGACTCATACAAAACAAGGGAAACGCCCTTTATGTGTACAAAGTGTGGCAAAGAATATAGTCAAATGAGTAATCTAAAATCACATATGATGACTCATACAGGGGAAAAACCCTTTACGTGTACAGTTTGTGGCAAGGGCTGTATTCATAACAGGGCATTAAAAGTACACATGATGACTCATACAGGGGAAAAACCCTTTATGTGTACAGTTTGAGGCAAAGAATGTAGTCAAATGAGTAATCTAAAAACACATATGATGACTCATACAGGGGAAAGACCCTTTACGTGTACAGTTTGTGGAAAGGGCTGTTTTCATAATGGGGCATTAAAAGTACACATGAGGACTCATACAGGGGAAAAACCCTTTGAGTGTAAAATTTGCAAAAAGGGCTTTACTCAGACTGGTAATCTAGAAAAGCACGTCATGAAGACACACAAAAAGGAAAAAGCTGTAAATGATGAGTGCTAATGAGAGAGGCGCTATCCCCTCCTTTTGGCTTGTGATTGGCTGATCACCCCATAGTGATGATTGGCTGAGCAAAGTATATATTGAAGATAAAAGTGAGGGCAGTTATTTGAAGACGCCAACAAAAATTGTGTTGATTTTATTGCTTGAGATTAAAATGTCATATTCATTAATATTCATACACTAGTGGTGCAATTGTACCTAGTATATTTTAATCACTTAGTTGTATAATTTGTTTAGATTTTCTTTATAGAATAGTTGTCTTCATAGAATGCATTGTAACAGAAAATATGTACTATGTCATACCTGTAAGAAAACTGTCTGTAATTTCTTATTTTTCTAATAAAGGGTTGACAGCTAAAGATCCTTGTGTTCATTACAAGAAGCTAATCACATCACATGTGTTTCACCTCCCTTAAGTATGGATGCCTTGTACTGTTATTTCTAAATTGGCCAAACAAACAAACAAAAATCCATCAGGATACTAAAAGGTGAGGTAAATGTACAATGATCTCTTTTAAACAGAGTATTGTATTTGTTGATGACATGTATTATTCTATACTTTTTACATGAAGCATGACTTTTCAGATTGACCAATTACTCTTGATATGATGGACTATTGAGTCAGTTGTGTGTATATATGGTTGATGTGTGGCTGTACCTGTACAATAAGCATGGTGCTACTGATGGTGCTACTGTACAATACCACTTATAATACAAATTATTCCATTATGTCTGGTGGTATATAGGCTATTTAAACCAATACAATTATTAAAAGTGTTAGACGACCCTGGTTGTGAATGTTGTGGGATGTTTTGGGGGATGTCTGTCCCATTGTTAACAGACAGGTGATAATGGGTTAGGGTGTGTAACCCTGTTGCTGAATGGATCGCCCAACCAATTTGCATGTGATCCTTTTAGTATGATAAGTAGAGTGCATATAGCCTACTCCTACAGTATTGTGTGAATGGATGGAGTGGAACATGTATATCACCCATTCTTGAGATAAGGGACAAAACTTTTTTCAAACTAGATTTTTTTTTTTTTTAAGATACATTCAAATCAAATAGATGCATTTGTAGACACAGGTCTCAACTACCAATCTTGAGAAGGAACAGGTTTTTCGCATAACATTTCTTTCTAAAATGGGACATTTATGCACTTAATACCTGATTCTTGTCAACTCCGTCAGACACACTAAAATCCCTTTTAATTGAATTTGATAATTTCAACAATAATATAAAGTCCTCAGTTATCTTATAATGGCTTTCAGTAATCAAGTTAAGTAATACAATTCTTTTAATATTGTTTTGTTCCAATATCACACTATTATGAAATATCCAATTTCTCAAATCCGTCATTTCAAACTTTATTTTCAATATTATAACATGAAAACCATGTAAAAAAAAAAAAAAAACATCATTACGTATCATTTCAGTTGGTGTTTCAATACATAAGCACAAAAGATTTAACATTGAATTTTCTATTTCTTTGGAAATTAACAAAAACATCACGGGACGAACGTCTGACGGAGTTGACGAACATCTGACGGAGTTGACAAGTTTAACTGATTTAGGTTCTAGACCACCTAGGATCTTGATTCTGGTGACTAATCCCACATTTTCAAGGATGAGGAATACAGTGGTATTATTTATATTGGCCCTGTGACCATGGCAGCCATTTTCAAAATGGCCGCCACCTGCTGTTATTTTACAATAACTCAAGTTCTACACCACCTAGGATCTTGATTCTGGTGACTAATCATACATTTTCAAGGATGTGGGATACATTGGTACTATTTAGATTTGTCCTGTGACCATGGTAGACATTTTTCAAAATGGCCACCAACTTTCTGTTATTTCCCAATAACTCATGTTCTACACCACCTAGGATCTTGATTCTGGTGACTAATCCTACATTTTCAAGGAGGAGGAATACAGTTGTACTATTTAGATTTATCCTGTGACAATGGCAGCCATTTTCAAAAATGGTGGACCTGCTATTATTTTACCAATTTAGTCAGGGAATATTATCAGAATAATGTTAAATCTGTGAATACATTTCTTACCAATAATTTTTTCACCAATGTGTTTGTAAAGGTGTCTACTAACATATCCCACATTGGTTTCTATTGAACATTTTTGACAGCTGCTGAAAGTTGGGTACCATACCAAGTGGCTATGGCCAAACTAGGGAGTCTATGGCCAAACTAGGGGTCAAACCCCTTGGGCTAAATTCGGCCATATATCCACTTGCCCAAATGTGCTGACCTCATTTTGTGATGACGGCTATGGCCGTTTTCAGCCCAAGGAGTGTTCTTCGTGCATAGCTAATGTTTGGAATGCATTCAGAATCATGAAAACTCCCTAGTTTGACATTGGTGAAGAAAATTCTTGATAAGGAATGTATTACCAGATTGTATTAATATCCCCTGACTAACTCATCTTCTAGACCACCTAGACCCGACTTCACCAACAGAGACCCGATTGACAACTAAACAACAAGTTTGGACAGCCCCCCCAATTAGTGTTACGGAAAATAGCAAGTGTCTACCCTAGGCCCAGAGGGAGACACAGAACTTAGATGCGGCTCACATGTTGCACGAGCTGAATTCTGCCGCACAATGCTCTGCGGCCCAGGAGCAACCAACACCATGTTGGAGTTCTCTGAGGGGTTGAAGCACGAGTCCTAGCCATATAGCCTGTGCAAAGGCAAACACCTTGAAGACCTGCTTGAGGTGAACATTGAGCAGTGAACAGTGAGCGAAAGACTGAAGACAGAAGATCTGCCTTCAGGACTATCAGGCAGGATGTGCAGACACTGAAGGCATCAGTGTCGTTCTGTGTCAACAGCATGTCAACCAAAGCAATGTTACCAAATCAAAGGAGCCTTCACCTCAAGTCACCTGGGGCTGGGTGAGAAATCGTATCCTGTATCTAGCCTCACAACTAAATACAGACACTTGGCCAGACTGCCGTTTGAAAGGGTTAAACCCTTCATCCTGATTGGGGAAGACCACCCCACCTAATCACACCAACCGAACAAGTGAGTTTGGGGCCTCCAGGTGGGCCAGCAGCCATCTGCACAAGACAGGGCTGGACCCTGCAGGAAAGCAATCTCCAGCCAAGACAATGTAAGTTGACTATAACAGAGCCCCAGAACACAGAGGTCATGAGAAGGATGGAGAAACACTGGCAGGAGGCCACCAAGATCAACGCCACACTGCAGTGGCCAGTGAAGTCAAACTGTGCGTCTGTACCTGAAAGGGACAAGTCAAAGGCCAGAAAGCCCACCTCCTTTTAATGTCCTGTCAGTAGCAACTCAACCTGCACCTGAAATAAGCCCTGACCCCTCCCAGAGAAAGTTCATCCTTGAAAATGTATGATTAGTCACCAGAATCAAGATCCTAGATGGTGTAGAACTTGAGTTATTGTAAAATAACAGCAGGTGGCGGCCATTTTGAAATATGGCTGCCATGGTCACAGGGAAAATCTAAATTGTACCACTGTATCCCTCATCCTTGAAAATGTAGTCTTAGTCACCAGAATCAAGATCCTAGGTGGTGTAGAACTTGAGTTATTGTAAAATAACATCAGGTGGCGGCAATTTTGGAAAATGGCTGCCATGGTCACCACGAGACAAATCTGTGATGGCCCTATAGCCAAAAATGTTCCTTAAGGCATGCTCTAACTGTGTGCCAAATTAGAATACGTCCCATTATTCAAAAACTATAATTTTATTGTTTTAGGAACACTTTTGTCAACTCCGTCAGATACATGTCAACTCCGTCAGACACAAAACCTGACGGAGTTGACGTCTGACGGAGTTGACAAAATGTCATTTGTTTTCATCTTAACCCTCTGTAGTACAATGTAGCCATTTAGTTTTTGCTTCATTTGTTAGCTAAACCTAACCCTAAACTTTTATAATAAACATTATTTTGGAATTCTTAACAAAGATCATAATAATGTCCTGACGGAGTTGACATGTAAAAGCTGTGACCACCCTGATATCAACATTGTTTGTTTAAAATATCAAACAATTGAATGCTTGTCAGACCAGGTGCTCCACTGTTGCAACAAATACAAACGGGACTTGGAAAAGGAGTCTTCAGGCTAAATCTGTCGACAATATTTTCTGATTAATTTAAGACTTTTAAAAAACCTGACGGAGTTGACGGGAGACGTGGGACACACATTTGATATGAGATATCTAATGGAAAATATAAATTAAAATTATTGTGTATATTGTTTGCTATGTTGTTGACAATCTACTTTAATTTAGTATGTATATTTATGTGATTGTGACAGTATTAGACACTTTTTTAGCAGTTTGAAATTATGACCACTTGCTGGGGACAGGCTAAATACAGGCGTTTTTGGGTACAGTGCCTGCTTTTAACTAATTCAGATGGCATATGAAAACAATTATAATGAAATTAATGGCATAATAATACACAACTGTATTACATTTAACTTTGCAAGTGCTTTTATTTTTATTAAATTAATTTATTCTTAACAATAATAAGGCTCTTATGTGTGGGACATGTTTTTTCCACTTTTGTCCCTCATCTCAAGAATGAGTGATATATAGGATTGGGAATCATTTGGATTCAAATGATTTAGAGTTTAGACTGTAAAATACTTTGCCTCCTGCGACAACTTCTGAAAGGTGAAAACAACAACTTGAGCTATGGTCAAATAGATATCTCACACATTCATGTGACAGGGTTGAATAGATTATGTCCACACCTATTTTTCTCTCTAGTACTGCCATGTAGAGAAAGATATTTAACTAGGACATGTTAAACTACATGTAGCCTACAGACCATGTTAAAACTACATGTGCAGGACATCGACAGCCACTTTCTTCCTGTTTTTGATGACAGGTGGAACTGGAACATTTACAATATGTTCTCAGCTTCTAGATCGGCTATTTTCCTAATCTACAACACATTATAAAATAGGCCTTGAGAGGATCAACCGTCAGCATACGAAATAATAAATGAATTAAGCCCCACCCACGCTCACAGCATGTCACATTGTAAAAACATGCATGCATTTTTGCTTCCTCCTTTCATTACACTGAGTGATTATTTAAATGGTCAATTAAGGCAACAAGGTTCAAATTCAGGGTAGAATAGGAAAGTTAGCTTCATTATGTTTTACTGAATCTGATCATCCTTTTATAATGTTTGATTTGCTTAACGTTTGATTACCAACTCATTTAATTGCCTTGCTGTTGGGAGCAGTGATTGGCCGTGTTTTGTTCTATTGTTGGTGTGCCCCGCCCCCTCACTCTGATTGGAGCATCAGGGCCCTCTGTTAGTATTTAACAAGAGTTTGTTGTGCTTTGTGTCACTTACTTTAATCTCTGCTAGTTGTTAAGAGCTGAACTTCTCCTCTCTGCACTATAGCTGAAGCATTTAGATTTAGTTCTTCAAAAACTAGTATCAGTTTATTTGAGTTATGGCTTTACTACAAACATTGAAGTCCATGGTCAACCAGAGACTATCTGCTGCTGCTGAAGAGATATTTGGGGTCGTTGGAAGAATTCTAAAAGAGTACGAGGTTGAAGCTTTCCACATCAAGCAAGAAACTGACCGCCAACGCAGACTACTGGAAATGGTTTTACAACCAATCTTCAAACTACACAGTGCAGGTTGGTAAAACATTTCTATGTTAACCTTTACTACGTTAACTGTTAAAGGTTTGAACATGTCTGAACACAGTTGGAAGAGGAACTCTCAATCCATTCATGTTAGGGTTAAACTTGCATTAAAAAACATTATCTGTGGATATATCTGATTGATATCTGATGAGGTTGTAGCTAATGAGTCCTAACAGCATTAGGACAGATATGGAACAGTGGAAGTTTTCTCCAACCACAACTACATAAGCGGTTGAACACATCTAATCTTGACCAATACAAAGACACTGTAAAACAGAATGTAAGTCATGTTCAAACAATATAATAATGTGTTTCTATTCTGTATCTTCTGTCTAGACTCAATAAACCTCCTTGTGTGCAAAGAGGAGGTATTCACTGAGCAGCAGGAGATAACCTACAGTCTGGTCCAGGAGGATACAGAGCCTCCACTGATTAAAGATGAACAGGAGGAGCGAACCTCCAGTCTGATCAAAGAGGAACCATCATCTCCACAGATTAAAGAGGAACTTGATGAGCTACTTCAAAGATCAGAGGAAGATGGTGGATCAACAGAGATATTACTATCAGTGAAACATGAACATGGTGAAAACATACAAACAGAACTTGTAGCCGGCACCTCATCTAAAAGCATGGAAACACAAGCTGATGTAGAGGACTGTGGAACATCACAACCAACTAGTGATGATCAGCTCCTCTCTTCACACTGTTCTGAATCTGACATCACTGAAGACAGTGATGAGTGGGATGAGACCACAGGTGACCAGTCTGGTTTAAACACACTGAAATCGCACAAAACACAACACATGGGTGGAAATAGTTTGTCTTTGAGCAACAAGCTCCTCCATGACCTTAAATCACAAAAAGAAAGTCACTCCATGAGGAGTCACACAGGTAAGAAATGTTTTAGTTGTGCAGATTGTGGCAAAATGTTTAGCCTAAAGGGAAATCTGAAGAAGCATGCAATGATTCATTCAGGGGAAAAGCCATTTGCTTGCACAGTGTGTGGCAAAGGCTTTAATCAAAAGGGTAGTCTAAAAGAACACATAATGACTCACACAGGGGAAAAGCCCTTTACGTGTACAGTTTGTGGCAAGGTCTGTAGATTACAGAGTAATCTAAAAAGACACATGATGACTCATACAGGGGAAAAGCCCTTTAGGTGTACAGTTTGTGGCACAGGCTGTGTTCGAACGGCTGATCTAAAGAGACACATGAGGACCCACACAGGGGAAAAACCCTTTATGTGTACAGTTTGTGGCAAAGGCTTTAGTCAAAAGGGTAGTCTAAAAACACACAGGATTACTCACACTGGGGAAAAGCCCTTTACATGTACAGTGTGTGGCAAAGAATGTAGTCAAATGTGTAATCTAAAATCACATATGATGACTCATACAGGGGAAATGCCCTTTATGTGTACAGTTTGTGGCAAGGGCTGCCGTCACACTCGGGATTTAAAAGTACACATGAGGACTCATACAGGGGAAAAACCCTTTACGTGTACAGTTTGTGGCAAGGGCTGCCGTCACACTGGGGATTTAAAAGTACACACGAGGACTCATACAGGGGAAAAACCCTTTGAGTGCAAAATTTGCAAAAAGAGCTTTGCTCAGACTGGTAGTCTAGAAAAGCACATGAAGACACACAAAAAGGAAAAAGCTGTAAATGATGAGTGCTAATGAGAGAGGCGCTATCCCCTCCTTTTGGCTTGTGATTGGCTGATCACCCCATAGTGATGATTGGCTGAGCAAAGTATATATTGAAGATAAAAGTGAGGGCAGTTATTTGAAGACACCAACAAAAGATTGTGTTGATTTTATTGTTTGAGATTAAAATGTCATATTCATTATTATTCATACACTAGTGGTGCAATTGTACCTATATTTTATATCACTTAGTTGTATAATTTGTTTAGATTTTCTTTATAGAATAGTTGTCTTCATAGAATGCATTGTAACAGAAAAGATGTACTATGTCATACCTGTAAGAAAACTGTCTGTAATTTCTTATTTTTCTAATAAAGGGTTGACAGCTAAAGATCCTTGTGTTCATTACAAGAAGCTAATCACATCACATGTATTTCACCTCCCTTAAGTATGGATGCCTTGTACTGTTATTTCTAAATTGGCCAAACAAACAAACAAAAATCCATCAGGATACTAAAAGGTGAGGTAAATGTTAAATTCTCTCTTTTAAACAGAGTATTGTATTTGTTGATGACATTTATTATTCTATACTTTTTACATGAAACATGACTTTTCAGATTGACCAATTACTCTTGATATGATGGACTATTGAGTCAGTTGTGTGTATATATGGTTGATGTGTGGCTTACCTGTACAATAAGCATGGTGCTACTGATGGTGCTACTGTACAATACCACTTATAATACAAATTATTCCATTATGTCTGGTGGTATATAGGCTATTTAAACCAATACAATTGTTAAAAGTGTTAGACGACCCTGGTTGTGAATGTTGTGGGATGTCTGTCCCATTGTTAACAGACAGGTATGGGTTAGGGTGTGTAACCCTATTGCTGAATGGATCGCCCAACCAATTTGCATGTGATCCTTTTAGTGTGATAAGTAGAGTGCATATAGCCTACTCCTACAGTATTGTGTGAATGGATGGAGTGGAACATGTATATATAGGATTGGGAATCATTTGTATTCAAATGATTTAGACAGTAAAATACTTTTCCTCCTGCGACAACTTCTGAAAGGTGACAACAACAACTTGAGCTATGGTCAAATAGATATCTCACACATGCATGTGCCATGCAGGGTTGAATAGATTTTCTGTCCACACCTATTTTCCTCTCTAGTACTTCCATGCGAGTGATTATTTAAAGGTATATTCAGTGATTTCACTCAAAAAACCGTAGGTTTCGTTTTTGGCTGTGGGACCCAGCCTTTCGTCCAATCAGGATAGAGAGTCAAAAACGAAACCTAAGGTTTTTTGACCCCCAGGGGTTAACTGGGGACAGGGAGGAACTCCTTATATGGCCAGCACACTCTATAGTAGGGAGGATTATCACAACAAAACAAAAAAATAAATGATATTTGAATTAAGTGAAATCACTGAATATACCTTTAAATGGTCAATTAAGGCAACAAGGTTCAAATTCAGGGTAGAATAGGAAAGTTACATAATGTAGCTTTAATTATGTTTTACTGAATCTGATCGTCCTTTTATAATGTTTCATTTGCCTAATGTTTGATTACCAACTAATTGAATTGCCTTGCTGTTGGGAGCAGTGATTGGCAGTGTTTTGTTCTATGTTCTATGTTTTGTTACGTGATTTTTTTTTGCACACGTGCTCGTTTCGTGCACACGCCCGCGACTCACCAGACCTGGAATCTGTTTAGCTTTTTTACGCTTGCGTTGTCGCGTCCCTTTTGATCCAGGCAACAACGTGTGCGTTCCTCGCTTCCCGTTTGAAAGGCCCTTTACTGTCAACCACTGCACATGGGTGAGGATGTCATAGCTTTTTCCACTGCACATGGGTGATGATGCCATAGCTTTCTCCCTGACATCATGGCAAGAACCATATATGGAGTAAGTTTCACCATTTGACATGCAGTGTCTATATTTAACAGAAGCTGCTGATATTGGGATGGTTTTAATTGTAAAGACTGTCCACCAAATAGATGACTTTGGAAATGTTTAGTTGATATAACAATCAAACAAAACGTATTAAATCATTAAAATCTGTGTGTTTGTGTGTGTGGGAGTGTGTGCCCAAAAATGGGTTACTGGGATCTGGAGGAAGGCAAAGACTGTGTTGGGAAAACATGGATCACAACCAAACTGGCCACGGCTCTAGGTCTGGTAGGTTCAGCCTATCACATCGTAGCGTTCCAGCCTGAGTCTGCGCTGGCAGCTCTGCAGAGGGCCACCAGTGCCACCGTCACCATGGCGTCGCTGGGAGCCATCTTCGGCATGGCCACGTGCCTCAGCGCTCAGGCCCGTCATGCTCCTGATGACCCGGTGAACTACCTGGTCGGAGGCTGTGCCTCGGGCGTGTTCCTGGGAGCCAGAACCCACAGCGTGATGACAGGAACGTGCGCCTGTCTGGGACTGGGAACTCTGGCCTTCTTCACCAAGGTGGGCAAGTTGGAGGGATGGAGGTTGTACGGACCACCCAAACTCTGACGCGACATGTGTTCATTCTGGCAGAATAGAGGCTACCTTTCATGTTCAATGGAAGCCAGCAACATGAAGATACAAAGCTACAGGCTACCATTAAGTTAAATGGAAACCAGCAACATGAAGATACAAAGCTAACAGGCTACCATTAAGTTAAATGGAAACCAGCAACATGAAGATACAAAGCTACAGGCTACCTACCATTAAGTTAAATGGAAACCAGCAACATGAAGATACAAAGCTACAGGCTACCATTAAGTTAAATGGAAACCAGCAACATGAAGATGCAAAGCTACAGGTTACCATTCATTTTCAATGGAAGCCATCCACATGAAGATACAAAGCTACAGGCTACCATTAAGTTAAATGGAAACCAGCAACATGAGGATGCAAAGCTACAGGTTACCATTCATTTTCAATGGAAGCCATCCACGTGAAGATACAAAGCTATCAAGCGAGTCATTTAATAGGCTGTTTTCATAACTTATGTTTTATGTTGAAAAACAAATTTAAAAAAAGCCTGAAAAAGCCTTTTGTGTTTAGTTTATTTTTGTGATTAGTATTTTATTAGATTTTTTACATAACATAACGACACTGATCAAAAAGCCTTTTGTGATGATGAAGGCAACTATCAGTGTTTTCTGGGGAAGCTTTCAAAAGAGTAAAGAAGTCGGAAAAACTTTTAATACACCAGTTTTGGAATAAAGAGGCATTGCTTTTTTCAAATTCAGTGTTTCAGAATGGACAAAACTTTTATCATTATTGATAATTATTATTTGTATTATTACTATTTCATCATGATCAGCTTTGTGTATACTGTCAGTCTGTATGATGTATGATACATCAGCCAATCAAAGTCATCAATTCATGCTATACGGACAGAAAAGGCGCCATTCACTTCATACAAGTGTGATTTCTTTTTAAATACAGAATGAGATAATATCAACATTGGTTTATATTGGTTATTATTAGCCACTATGGCCAGCAATTAACTATAGAAATACACTCTGTTGAGGTGCCAACTTGTGCCTTGCACACAAGTAGGCCATATATGGCCTACTTGTGCGCAAGCAGAGCGCACAACAGTCTATTACAACTGCTGTTCTTAAGACTGCTGTTCTTAAGACCTTTAGACCCGTTTGACCCTATACCAACCTTGAAACGTACCTTCGTTACGTCACCATCAACAGCCAATGAGGGACCAGTGGACCACCATTCTTACCCCGACATACATACATACATACATACATACATACATACATACATACATACATACATACATACATACATACATACATACACATACATACATACATACATACATACATACATACATACTGTAGCCTACATATTATCTGTAGGCTATTGGGTACAAAACACACACACACACACACACACACATGGATAGTTCTGTCCACCCTCTGCATGTAAACAGCAGTGTTGGGCTTTTATACAATATACAAGCAGTCATTTAGTATGCATATATGTATGTATTATTGTATTTATTATCTTGATAACCTGTCACTTCTCGATAATAACAAACACCTCTACGGAGCCCTCATGTCTGTTTCTCTACCCGTGCTTTGATTGACAAGCTAAATAGCCAATGAGGGCGCTCCTCAGAGTCTCTACTGAAGCTGTAGTTGTATGATAAAGGGGGAGGGGTTAGGGGAGGGGCTGATGTCACTATATTACTGTTTATTTCATTGGCCCGTTTGACTGTCAAGGGTTCAGTCTCCAGGAAGAAACCCTAAATACAACACCATTGCACATATAAATGACTGCAGGGTGTCTAATGAAGTACTGTCACCTCATTGACACATGAAAAACTGGCACTCCATCTTTAAGATGTGTCATTTTTGGCTGCAAAGTCCATTTTAAGGGTATAGAAGCCGGATGTGCTGCGGTATAGCTGCAGTCCAATTATGGATGTCACATGATTAGAAGGCATTTTCATGACGTAATTTCCATGACATCATAAGTTATTATTTACAGATGTTTTTTCTAGTTTCTCAAGCATGCACCGTTTTGAAACCAGGGCTCATTCGTGATCGGCTGGCTCACAGGTTGAGGTATTTTGAAAGGTGCCCTGTCAGTGGATGAGACTAGAGCTGGATGTTTTCTGGTGGCAGATTGTCAGCTTGTCATCCCCACCACAATGGGCTATACAGGGTCTATAAGTATCATGAAGGCACTTCCCCTTTTGGCAATTATACTAATAATCTTTGCAAAAGGAATAACTGCTGAGGAGAAAAACGGAGTTGATGAAACAAGTCCAGAGTTAAAGTCGTACCACCGGCCAGACTCTGAAGAGGGTGACGTTCCGGTCGGCTCGAGGATCGTAGCAGGCCCCACCCGGACCCCTGCCAGGAGGGACCGCCGTCCAGCTGAGCTGAACAGAAGGATACGGGGAGGAGGGCTGGAGAAGGAGGAGTTGCCAATTCCTACTCCTCCCATTGAAGTGAAGAAGCCTAAAGAGGTTCCTGTGGTGAATGGGGGTACTCCCATTGAAGTGAAGAAGCCTAAAGAGGTTCCTGTGGTGAATGGGGGTACTCCCATTGAAGTGAAGAAGCCTAAAGAGGTTCCTGTGGTGAATGGGGGTACTCCCATTGAAGTGAAGAAGCCTAAAGAGGTTCCTGTGGTGAATGGGGGTACTCCCATTGAAGTGAAGAAGCCTAAAGAGGTTCCTGTGGTGAATGGGGGTACTCCCATTGAAGTGAAGAAGCCTAAAGAGGTTCCTGTGGTGAATGGGGGTACGGCCCATGGAGAGCACTGCGTCTTCCCCTTCCTGTTTCGGGGGAAGGAGTACTCGGACTGCACTGCCGACGGATGCGAGGGTGGCGGCTACGGACGGCGGCTGTGGTGTGCCACCGCCTACGATTATGATCACAAGAGGAAATGGGGCTTCTGCGAAACGGAGGAGCAGGCAGAGCAGAGGCGTCGAGCAGAAGAGTTGGAGGAGAAGTATCAGGTTGTGCTCCTTAGGCTCAGAGCCGCCACCGGAAAGAAGCAGAAGAAAGAGTTGTATGAGCAGCTTGTGAACGTGGCAGAGAGAGGCCACCGCGAGGCCACGGAGAAGGTGGGCTTTGCGCTGCTGTTCGGAGACCACATGAGCCAGGACTTCCACAAGGCCAAGGAGCTGTTTGAGAGACTCGCCACGGAGGGTGGTTCCCCCCAGGCCATGACGGCTCTGGGCTTTCTGTATGCCGTGGGGCTGGGCGTGAACTCCAGTCAAGCTAAGGCTTTGGTGTACTACACCTTCGGGGCGCAGGGTGGAGACCCCGTGGCTCATATGATTCTGGGTTACAGGTACTTTGGAGGGTGGGGTGTTCCCCGGAGCTGTGAAACGGCCCTGAAACACTATAGACTGGTGGCAAATGGAGTGGCCAGTGATATCTCGTTGACGGCAGGCAGCAGCGCGCCGCACAAGGTCAGGCTCCTGGAGGAGCAGGAGACGCGAGGCTTTGTCGGCGGGATGCTGGACAAAAATCTCCTCCAGTACTACCAGTTCTTGGCAGAAGGGGGCGATGTCCACGCTCAGGTGGGACTGGGTCAGCTGCACCTGCACGGAGCACGTGGACTGGAGCGGAATCACCGGAGAGCATACGATTACTTTAACCTGGCTGCAAACGCAGGGAACACGCACGCCATGGCTTTCCTTGGCAAGATGTACGCAGAAGGCGGCGAGTTTGTCCCCCAGAACAATGAGACGGCCCTGCAGTACTTCAGGAAGGCCTCCGACCTCGGCAGTCCAGTGGGGCAGAGCGGGCTGGGCATGGCGTACCTTCAGGGGAGGGGCGTCCCCGTGAACTACGAGCTCGCCCTCAAGTACTTCCTGAAGGCGGCGGAACAAGGCTGGGTGGACGGACACCTTCAGCTGGGCAGCATGTATTACCATGGCATCGGTGTGAAGCAGGACTACGCACAGGCCCTCAAGCTCTTCCTGCTGGCGTCGCAGACTGGCCACGCCCTGGCCATCTACAATCTGGCCCGGATGCATGCCACAGGCACGGGCGTCGCACACAACTGCCAACTGGCCGTGGAGCTCTTCAAGGACGTGTGCGAGCATGGTCACTGGTCGGAGCACCTGGCGACCGCCTACGGCAGCTTCAAGGAGGGCGAGACAAACGCTGCGCTAGTCCGGTACCTGATGCTGGCCGAGCAGGGCTACGAGGTGGCCCAGAGCAACGTGGCCTTCATCCTAGACCAGACGGGAGGTGGGATATTTGCAGAGAACACGACCTACCGGAGGGCCTTGCTCCACTGGACCAGAGCCGCCGCTCAGGGTTACGCTGTGGCCAGGTTAAAAGTGGGGGACCACCACTTCTATGGCCGCGGGACGAAAGTTGACTACGAGGCAGCGGTGATGCACTACAGACTGGCCGCGGATCACAACGCTCAGGCCATGTTCAACCTGGGATACATGCACGAGAAAGGCCTGGGCATCAGACGGGATGTCCACCTGGCAAAGCACTTCTACGACATGGCAGCCAAGGCTAGTCCCGATGCCCAGGTGCCCATCTTCCTGGCGCTGTTTAAGCTGCGCTTGGTGTACGCCCTGCAGAACGTGCAGGATCTCAGCGTGAAAGACTTAGATATCCTCTTTTCCCACATCAACCCCTTTGCCCAATGGGAAGTCTTCCTTGTGATGAGCCTACTGCTCGTGATCATGACCATCTGGTGGCTCATGGCCTGCCACCAGATAATGGTCATTGCTCGAGGACCGCCTCCATCACCACCCGTCACCAACGCCGGGTCACCCCAGGAGCAGCCACAAGCACAGGTCGAGCCCAGAAGCCATGCTGACACACAGCAACAAGCCCATGACCTGCAGGAGGAACAGCAGCAGCAGTGAGAGAATATAATACAACAGATGGAAGAAAGACAATGACAGGACCAGGATTGCTCAGGGTATAGAAGACGCAATTAAAAATGGGATTGTTTTTTGTTTGTTTTTAAGATACCGCAGTCAAAAGGGCCACAGCCACAATACTATAGGCAGTGCCACCCAACTATAGAACAAAGATATCTCTTTCTGCTACATTGTCAGTAGATGATGTCAGGATTGCCCTGACATCGTCCCTTAAAAATCACACTCGTGTGAAGAGAGGAGCGCCTGGTTGCCACATGACTGCTTAAAGTAAACATTAAAAGTCCTAGACTTGACTGCCACATGATGTCATTTTTGAAAGCCAGACGTTTGAGGGGAGCTAGCCACTAGCCAGTGATGTGGATCACTGGCTAACTTCAAAACAAGCTAAAGATATTTTTTCTTGTACTTTTGTACATAATCATACAGTTGTTTTATATTTAAATCATAAACCACCAAAGTGGAAAAAGAGCAACTCTCATTTAATTGAGAACACTTATGCGTTTTGGCAATCAGCCTTAAATCTGCTCTGAGGAAGGCTGATTGACGAAACGTGCAACACCTTTGGTGTTATCGGTCGTCCGGTCTAATTAATCACTGTAATTATGAAATGCATTAATTGTGATGGAATACAGCCATTTGTTCTGCATGTTTCCCCGCCGTAACCTTTGGTTGAACTGCTCAAGTTTCTTCTTTGTCTCCAGAATCTGGAGGAGAAAAGAAAGAATTCCTGAAGTTGATTTGCAGTCTTCGATTTAGGATGTTTACATACAGGATACACTTTTTTTGCCCTCATATGATTGGACCGTGACATCACAATGTGTATATTATGTCCTGCCCTCTTCTGATCGGACTATATTCCTACGGTATAGCTTCGAGATAGGCAACCACACTCGCAATTGACCCTTTGTCAAGTCCCACCCTGCATGGTTGTGACCTTCTTAGAACCCATCGGTTGCTGTTTCTTGGTTGGACAAAAATCCTTTCTCTCCATCCACTACAATTGACAAAACGTGGTTTTCAGTTGCTTCGTATTAATATTCTGTGAATTCAATTCTTATTTTAAACTTGGTGTCAGTAAAAAGGAACATCTCAGGTGCAGTATAGTGACTGGGGCATATAGTTATAGAATAAAATGGTCGATTCCCGCTGGGGATGCTGGGGGCGTGTTCTCTCCTATCTATCAGTGCCCACTGCCCATACCCGAGGTGGGGTTGGCAAAAGGGCCTTTCTGTGTGGAGTTTGCATGTTCTCCCTGTGTCTCCTAGGGTAGGTATACCCTCACATAAAGCATGCAGTAATCCTGGTCTCTAAACTGCCTCCCCCTGGTCAACCTGATGAAGGGGAAAAACTGGTGGGAATAACGTGTTCCTTCCACACGCTATGCCCAACCAGGGAAACTCCCCCCTGTCAGGTGTAACCGTGTAAAGCAGCTTGGAATCCTCATGCATTGAAGGAAGCATGAGGTCAGTCCGTTGCAGAGGGAGTGGTACAGCCCTGGATTAGATTAGATAATTGACACTGGATGAAAAAATGGGTTACAAAATCGTGGGATAAAAATGTAAAACATCAGACCCGTGTGAAGTGAGGAGTGCTAATAGTCTAACTCATGTTGATTAGGTGATGTAATGGTGTTGTAAATCAAACGGTGCAAACACAAACATTAAAGACAATATGACATTTTTCCTTCATTGTCAATGCGTTTACAAAACAAACATTGAACTAAAGACAAACACCTGTGTGCCCCTCAAAAAAAGAAAAAATAAGAATAAGAAGAATAAAATAAAAGTGAAGGGTGCTATCTTGTCGTACATCATCATACATCATCTCATTTCGGCCAATCACAATTTGTGCCCTCACCTTCGTCATCAATGTTTGTGTTATGCACACACACACACACACACACACACACACACACACACACACACACACACACGCACACACACACACACACAAACACTCATCCATTCATTGTCAATTGCATTTTAATGTTTGTGTAGGACAATGTTTCTGCGCAAACACACTAAAAGCTGGACATAGGAGGGGCTAGCACCCCTCAATAATTAAGAATCACAATATAAATGGAATCTGCACCCTATAGGTCTCTTTGGTATTCATGTCTCATGTCTGCTGTTGTGGCCCAAGAAAAATACATATATCCATGCATCTTTATAAGTTGAACTCATCACTTCTGAACGAGCTAGGTGAAGTAGTCTATTATTATTATTATTATTATTATTATTATTAGGCAAGTAGGCACTCGACAGAGGTGCTCTATGTAATTTGTAAGTTGATTAGCGGTATACTGTGGTTACTTTGCGTATGTGTATGTATCGTAGCAGCATGAGGTTATAACTGGTATAACTAGCTCTCATTGATGACGTAATAAAGATGTGGATTAAAGGACCCAATGCCAGGGTGTAATTGGTTTTCGATGGTGACGTAATGACGATATGTTTTAGTGTCGGGAGGATTAAAGGTAATGCCCCTATGTATACATGTATGTAATCTGACACCACTGCCATATCAAGCACAAGTAGTCATTACGTCATACGCTGGCACGGCGCATTCGCATCAAACGGCACTGGAAGAAAACTATTCCTTGCGGGCTCTGCTTGCGCAAGTAAAAACTAGAAAAAGTACACATACAGAGCTGTGTTATTTGCGACCGAAGGTTGCAGTTAACTATTTCCCGTCAGTGTGTTAGTCAGGCACCATATATGGTTCCCGGGTCTCGTGACATCATGTGACATCATCAGGGATGTAAGTGTGGGAGACCCTGATGTCATAGTAAATCAATGTTGGCCAGAAACTCTACATAAGACCTCAAAGCCTTAATCTTGCCTTGTTTAACATCAGGTCACTAACAAATAAGTCCTCCTCTGTAAAAGATATAATCTGTAAAGAGAAGCTAGATATAATCTTTCTAACAGAGACATGGCTGGGCTCAGATGGAGCTGTTCTCCTAGCGCCAGCCTGTCCCGCAAACTACAGTTTCATTCACTCTGTTCGCGAGGCTAAGAAAGGAGGTGGACTGGCAATAATTTTTTCAGACACGTTAAAATTCAAGGCTCTGACCCTTGGCAGCTTTACATCCTTTGAATACCAGGCCACTATACTACATGGTGCCTCCATGCCAATGATTAGCATTTATCGCCCGCCAAAATGCAGTAAAGCAATATTTCTAACAGAAATATCAGAACTTCTATCTATCTGCTCCACTAACTATGACAGAACTCTTATCTCAGGTGATCTTAATCTTCACCTGGATGATGCTACAGATGCTATGGCTATGGGTTTCCTAGAGTTATTGCACTCCTTTGATTTTATCCAACATGTTGTTGGGCCTACACATAAACATGGGCACACTCTGGACCTGGTGATTTCTAGAGGGCTGAACATCACTGTGGAAAGGACTATTGAAAGGCCCGAGCTGTCAGACCACTTTCTGCTGTGTTTTAATATGACTGTCTCTGATCTAGAGAAAAACATCACTGAATATACCATAAAAAAGCGTTTTTTTAGCTCTTCTGCTGCCGACGAGTTCTCTCGTCACCTGGGTCCCCCATTGCCCGATACCCCCCCAGTGAATGATATGGTTCAATTTTTTAATCTTAAACTAGAGTCAGCTCTTGATATAGTGGCTCCTTTGAAAACAAAAAAGAAACATAATACCAGAATAACACCCTGGATAAATGAGCTTTCACGCTCACTGAAGCAAGAATGTCGAAGAGCTGAGCGAGCTTGGAGAAAAAACAAACTCACCATCCACCTAGAGATTCTTAAAAAGTCAACAGTCGCCTATAACAAAGCCTTGCGTTTAGCAAGGCAGGCATATTTCTCTGGCATTATTAACGAGAACAAGAAAAATGCTAGAGTCCTATTCTCTACCATTGATCGACTTTTAAACCCCCCCCAGTCCTACAAGCAGTCATTCCCGGCCTCTAAAGCTAAGTGTAATGAGTTTGCATGCTTTTTTGACAACAAAATTTCAAACATTAGAGCCGATATTATGAATGGTGCTGCTGCTAGCGCAAACCGTCAAACAGCAGTAAATGGTCCCAGGGTAGATCTCTCCAGGGGGAGCCTATCATCGTTCTGCGAAATTGAGGAAGACGAACTCCGCAAAACTATATCACAGATGACATCATCCTCCTGTTCATTAGATACAATTCCCACCAACTTTCTCAAAGAAGTCTTAGACAGTGTGATTGGAGATATCCTAAAAATTGTAAACAGCTCTCTACAATCAGGCGTTTTCCCAGACTCACTGAAGACTGCTGTAGTTAAGCCCCTTCTCAAGAAACACAATCTTGATCCCTCTGTTTTGGGTAACTACCGACCCATTTCAAATCTACCCTTTCTGGGCAAGGTTTTAGAAAAATGTATCTTTCATCAATTGGATGTGTTTCTACAGAACAATAATGTACACAACAAATTCCAATCTGGCTTTAGGAAAGGCCACAGCACAGAAACAGCACTTGTAAAAGTAATGAATGATCTGAGGGTGTCTGCTGACAAGAAACATGTATCCGTTCTCTTACTTCTAGATTTAACGGCTGCATTTGACACGATTGATCACTCAATTTTAATACAGCGTCTGGAGCACTGGATAGGCCTGTCTGGTACGGCCCTGTCCTGGTTTTCCTCCTACCTATCAAACAGAAGTTACTTTGTCAATCTAGCCGAGTTTGACTCAGATAAACACGACATCAGTTCTGGTATTCCACAGGGCTCGATTCTTGGCCCTCTGCTTTTCTCCTTGTACATACTGCCACTGGGCGAACTCATTGCCAATCACGGAGTCAATTTTCATTTCTATGCTGATGATACCCAATTATATCTATCTGTGGCTCCAGATGATCCCTGTGCTTTAGACCCGCTGCTTACCTGTCTGTCTAGCATCAAATGTTGGATGAGTGAGAACTTTCTCAAGCTAAATGAGGACAAGACAGAAGTTCTCATAATCGGCTCTAGTGAGCAGAAAGAATCAATATTAAGCAGACTTGGCAACCTGACTGTAGACAGTAACAGTACAGTAAAGAACCTGGGGGTTATTATTGATTCCGAATTGAATTTTAATTCACACATTAATCATGTTACCAAGATTGCCTTTTTTCACCTTAGAAATATTGCACGAATCAGAGCCTATGTGTCCTTGGACGATGCAAAAACGCTAATCCACGCCTTTGTTTTCTCTCGGCTTGATTACTGCAATGCACTTTTTTCAGGACTGCCTAAGAAAACAACTGACAGATTACAACTTGTCCAAAATGCAGCAGCCAGAGTTTTAACTAGAACTAAGATGAGAGAACATATTACTCCAGTTTTGGCATCACTGCACTGGCTTCCGGTTGTTTTTAGGATTGATTTTAAAATTCTTTTACTTGTCTATAAAGCCCTCAATGGTCTCGCACCTTCCTACCTACATGACTGCTTGCCTGAATATGTCCCAAACCGCCCGCTAAGGTCTTCTACTGCTGGCCTGCTCGCTTTGCCTAAAAAAATGGCAACTAAAAAATACGGGGAAGCAGCTTTTTGCTTCTACGGGCCATCGGCATGGAACAAGCTCCCTCTGTACCTTCGTCAGGCAGCCTCTGTAGACATTTTTAAAGCTCAGCTCAAGACCCACTTCTACAACATTGCCTTTAAGTGATCTTATATTTTGTGTTATTCATGTCCTCACTGTATTGCACTGCTTGTTTTTTAATGTCGTTGCCTTGCTTTTCTTTTATGCTTTGCTTTTATTTTATTCTCCATTGTTCTGTAAAGCACTTTGAGCTGCATTTGATGTCATGAAAGGTGCTATACAAATAAAGTTTTATTATTATTATTATTATTATATATCCATATATGGATATATGTCAGAACCTGTTTTGAGATTCCATTATGTTGATCCTTCCTCTTTGATGTCTCCCTTTTGACTGATGTCCATTTAAACTCTAGACAGGCCTGCCCCAAAATTATTAATGCAGTCCCGGCCCTACCTGGGCCCTCATCAAACCCTGTACACTCAAGAGAATGTCCCTGCTACCACCCTTAGATCCCCATATAGTATATAGTACAGTACAGTATATGACATATACTGTATGGACCTGACCTGTTCTGACATTCCATATGTTGATCTGACCTAATCAAACCCTGTACACTCAAGACATGCTCCTTATATGGACAGTACATAATTCATTCAATGTTGACCTGACCCCCCATGCCAAAGCGCCAGCGCTCGTCCAGCAGTCTGCCGTCAACGAGGCGGATGCGTGCAAACCTTTATGGTGTCGTCCACAGTTTTGTATTGAGTTGTGCTTGAAATGTACTGTAATTCTCTGTCAATCAATCAATCAATCAAATCAATCAATCAATCAGTAGTTAACAGCATACAGCAGCTGTTCATGTTGGCACACACCCCACACTCACTGTTGTTCGGTTAGGGTTGTGTAGTTACTTTGCCATGAGGCAGACAGTTTGCAGTGAATATATTTCTATGAATACTCTATGAATCCAGTAGATGGCGGCAATGCAACACTATACGGATGCCAAGAACAAGGACAAGAAGTGTTTCTAAAGGTAAAATGATAAGTATACCTTTATGCATGCATACATACAAGGCTTGGATTAAGAGATGTTTGATCGATTCTGATCTGACATAAGCAAAAGTCCGACTCAATAAAATACATTGATGATAGTCTTGATCCAAGGATACATGTTAATACAAACTATAGCATAAAAGTATCCCATGCGAGAATGCAGACATCAACAGTGTTTTTAAGGTTTGATTGATTGATTGAATACTTTATTAACAGTGTGTAGAAAAAAGCACAAAGAAAGTACAGTTCAATACATGGTCTAAGAGGATTTTAAACCCAAGAAGGCCTATGGATGATGGATGGAGAACCCTGCAGAAGTCTTAGTGCTTTTCTGGTTTATCCTCGTAGCTAATTTTGTATTGACCTGTACTTCCGTTTGAACTAAACTCAATCTACAAACTGTGAATACAAATTTCAATCAATCACCTCGGCTCGTACAGTACAAATTTTTAGAGGTAAAACAGTACCCCATGCAGCAGTATTATTGAGGGGTGCTTAGCCGCCCCATATGTTTAATGTTTGTTTTTCCTTAAACAAACATTAAAAACGCCATTGACATGGACAGAGTTTAATGTTTGTTTTGTCTGATAATTACGTCATAAAAGATGTATATAGGCCTATAATAGCTATTAGCGCCCGGGCGCCCCTCACTTCACACGGGTGTGAGTTTTCTAGTATTCAAGGTAAAAACAGTACCCCATGCAGCAGTGCAGGCGCACAGCAGAGAGAAACAGACAGACATGGCGGCGGCTGTAACATCGGTGTGCACTCCTTCATCCTCAGACCATTCAGATCCTATCGCAGAAGGTCTGTTAGATCTGTTAAAACCTGCCGTGCAGCAACTAGATCTGCATGTGCACTCCGTCAGGTATGTAACATCGATTATTACTAAAGCTAAAGCTGTTTTTGACGCAGGTTTTGTTCTGGTTCTGGTTATTATTGTGACTGGCAGCTGGGCTGTCCCATGATGATGGTCATGTGATAAGTCTGGCGGCTCTGACCTTCTCCATATTAATACGACAATAATTAACAATAACATGTCCGTCTCGCTTGTACAAAGAGCTGATGGGTTGTCATCTTCTTTATCGATTATTGACTAATGACTATCTTGATTATCTTATATTTTTTATTGATTGTAGGCCTACTTTGTTAGATTAAAAAGGTGCAGTACGTGATATTGCTTTGTTAAAATGAATGTGTAAACAGTAATAGCATACTAAATATAGCTCTTTAATTTGTCGTGACGGAACCGTACAAGTGTACCTTTTCTGTATTTGGGACGATACAGAACAGGTAATCTAGGGTCCCGAAGAGGGTATAGCCAAGGTATCCCCCTAGGCTAGCTACTAGCCTATTTGTTAACAGAAAATACAATATGGCATGTTTGCCAACAAACGTTTTAACGTTTGGATTTTATAGATTCCAATTAACGATTCCTGTAGATCGGAAACTGAGAATTATGTTGGTCCTTGAAATGTAAAAGTTTCAGAACCACCGGCGTTATGTGGTCGTGTTTGAGGGGTAACAATTAAGATGACTCGCCCCGTTTCTGTTTTCCTCCCAGAATTTTCCCCAGTGAGGGGTGGGAGAGGCTGGACAGCAGACGGCTGGACTTTGAATTTCTCTAACTATAGATAGAGTACAAATATAATTTATGAAAATCTACTACATTGAAGTCTGTTCACAGAAGTTGTTGTAGGATATGTGGGGATTATCTGACGAGGTACCATTTGAGTGTGCAAAACCTTACATATACTAAATAATACTAAATAGTTTATAGGGTCAATATAAGTAAAATAATATAGCCTTTCTACAGGAGTATCTTTTTATATTTTTCAAAAAATAATACAAACAGCCAATAGCATATTACAAAGTTATCCCCCTCACTGGTGACAATTCCGGGAGGCAAAACGGGCAAGCACCGGGTCGAGTCTTCCGGTATTCGTTTGAGGACTCATTAGGACCCTGCAGGCAGCGCTGTTCTGAATGTACTGGAATGGGTACATTTCAAACGAAAGTACAGGTCAGGGTCAATACAAAAACTGCTAAAGACTTGATTTGTTTACAGATAAAAGGGCAAAAGCGTTTGTTTTCACAAACAATTGTCACTGTTGCGCAGCCTAACACACTTATCGGTCTACTGGACATGCTGGGAGCCTACTGAAAACGACAAGCCTCCTCATACCCTCCCCTAAACTTAACCGCAAGCATGTCGCAGCGCAGTCCTAATATTAACGCATGTTCGCCAACCTTAATCCTGTCGTTTTTTTTTGTATCAGTCGGCAGAGCATGCCCATACTCGTCAAACAATCGTGTCTTGACTGTCTTCAGTGCGGTTGGGTGCGCACCCAACAATTTTAACACCTCTTGGTCGGCCGGGGGAGAGGTCCAAGAGGTGTTTAGGAATTCCCCTGAAAATCCTCATGGGGGCCCTGGGCCCCCAGGCCCCCACAGACTCTACGAGTCTAGTCACTGACTGCGGTCTGCTATTGATAACAGTCGAAACGGGTGACCTTGCGTGCAACGTCATTATCGTCATTGATGGATTAATTTGACCATTCTTGTAATTCTGTGTTCTGTGTCTGTTTATTTCCCCAGAGAGAGTCAGGTGGAACTGAGAGAACACATTGACAACTTGGCCACAGGTAAAACCCTGCTGCATAATTATATAGCCTATACTCTACTGTGTAGTCTAGTCACTAGACTACACAGTAGAGTACACTAGACTCTAGTGTACACTGTATGTTATACTCTCAGCATATGGATAAGATAATTAAGCTGTTAAGAGATTTCATTTTGGTCCTATTCACATGGGACACCTCATTATTTGATAATTAGGAGGATGTCTGCATTTGTTTTAACCCATTCTGACCGGGCACCCATTTTGGTGTTGGCATCATGTCGTGCTTTAGCTATTGAAAAATATCAGATCTACAAGCTCGTATCGCGCCACCGAGTGGCGCGATACGAGCTTGTAGGTCTGCTATTTTTGAAAAAATCGAAGAACGACTGACATTTTTAGAATCTGATCTCAGGTCAGAATGGGTTAATCAGACCAGTGGGTGTCCAGTGGAAACCTCGTATGAATCTGATCTCAGGTCAGAATGGGTTAAAACCAATTGACTAGATCTGAGTTGACTCTATACTTGGCCTATATGCGTTGGCGCTTGAGCTTGCCTTGTACAGTATACTGTTTTTGGCCTCTAATTTGTCTTTGTAATCCCCAAGTGTAATGTAATGATGGTCACACTGACATCTGGTGTCTCTAGACACATCATTTGAATTTATGAATAAGCAGCAAACCTGACAATGTAGAGTCAAGTCTAGTGTCACAACACAACACTACTACTATGTTATGTTATTAGTCCATCCATTGTATGAAATCGATTGTTTTCTGTTTTAAAGGTAGGGTAAGTGTAGCCCGACACACACCGTCTGCGACCGCCGCGGCACAGTATTGCCGCGCGCCATAGCCGCACGGCAACACCAACAGGACGCGGCGCGCTACCACGCGGCTGGGGAGTTTTGTTGACTATATTCCATTGCCACGCCCACGGATAGCCGGGTGGAGGCCGCCGCGCGGCAACGCCTGGAAAATAGAACAGCGGTGCATCGGCGCGGCGTGACCGCGCGCCAGCGCGCGTCGGACGCAGCCGGTGTGCGATAGGTTCATTGAAAATAATGGAGGCGGCTGTGTCCGCCGCGCGGCGACGCGCGGGGGACGCAGCCAGTGTGTGGTGGGCTTGATATGTTCATGCTATAGCACAGGGGTCTTCAATGTTTTTCAGGTCAAGGACCCCTTAGTTGAGACGGGGACGAAGCAGGGACCCCCACAATATATTTAATTCATGTTAAATGTGTTTTCTGACAATTAACCACTTAAACCCTCAATACTTTGTAAACTTGACCTTTAGCTCTGTAATTGGACTGCTCTTTTTTTTCCCTCTACACCAAACCTCTTCTCCCGAAAATAGCTGATCTACAAGTTCACAATGCGCCGCTGAGCACATTTGCTATTTTCAGCTAATGTCCCCCCCCATAGGGATGCTATTGCTAGGGTTAAAGTGGTTAATGTACAAATAAATAAAAAAGTTTCTATTACAAGATTATAATACATAATTAGATTATAAGATTTTCCGACCACCCTGCAGTATCTCTTGAGGACCCCTTGTTGAAGACCTCTGCTATGTTTGTTACTTTGTTCAGTAACAATGGTCTCCCTGTCTCGCCAGCTCTTAAAACGGAAAATAAGTTTTCAGGCAGGTTGTCAATTTCATCCAACCAGAAAGGGGAAACCATTTATCAGCATTTGATAGTGTTGCATGTATTGATCCTGTATGACTTATATCTCCTGGTTGGATGAAATGTGTATCGCAACCTGAACAAGGAACATGTATTTATTTTGTGTTTACTCAAGAGCTGGAGAGGCCTATTATTAATACATAGTATACAATGGACCTCAAGCTCCTGGGGATTTTTGTTATACCGGCTTTAGCATTACGTTTGACTGTACTTCCTGTACTGTCAATAATCGTGTGATAAATAATCCAAAACCAATATATAGCAATAATAATTACTATAAAAGCTTTACTTGGATATTGAGATGTGTTCACCTAGGTATTTGTTCCTGAGCACAGCGCATATGTTTTTAGTTGTTTTCAATAGGAGCTCCTCAGCATTAAATGCTAGAAGCACCAGCAGTGACAAGGCACTGAGACTGAGACCTTATCTCTCACGCCTATAGTTCCAAAGTTCTGATGTCACTCCCACTACACCTACTGTATGGGTCCGTCACAGCATTATTTTAGGCAAATCTTAGATCCCATATAAGAACTGTGTTCCAAACCAAAAAATAAACAAAGCTCTAGTCTTTGGATAAATTTGTACTTTTCCACAGTCAGTTGATGCTTCATGTTGATGATAACATTGCCGGGGTGATTTGATTTGTTTATTTCTGGAGCACAATTCACACAGATGGGATCTGAGATTTCCCTATGGGAATTCCAATACAAAAGAATTCCACTGTGACCCAGGGGGATAGGGCCCTTTAATTTAATGGCAGTGAAACAAGAGCATCTATTCTGCGCTGTTCTTTTATTTATTATTTCACTAGCTTTCACTAGGCCCCCAATTGTTTTTTCATTTTTTTCAACCAAAGATATTTCTTATACTCTATCTTTTAAGCATAAAAGGAGAACATTATACAAGGAGACAGTACAAACAAAAGTTTGTAAAATAAAATAAGTGCAGAATAATTATTAAAACATATCCATGAAAGGCAAATAGAATAAAGGTTTTTAAGCTGTCGTTTTGAAAGAACAGAGTTGCAGCAGACCTGCCATTTTAACACAACATTCTCTTCTGGGGTTCCTACTGTACTAGCACACTGTGTTCAGGGTTTACTGTACTAGCACACTGTGTTCAGGGTTTACACTTGGGGGTCCTTGACATGAGAAAGTGGAGGACCAACTCTCCTATTAAAGCTATGGATAAAACTATTGATCACTGTTTATTGGTAGAGTTGTCCCGGTATCAGCCTAAAATGCTTTTATCTGCATATAGTATGTCGGTCTACTCTATCGTGGTTAGAGTATCCGCCCTGAAACTGGGAGGTCGGGGGTTCGATCCCCGGCCGGGTCATACCATGGGACCCAATGCCTTTGATTGATTGATTGATTGAAATATTTATTAACAGTTTGCAGAATTACAGTACATTTCAATCAATGGTTTGGATTGGGGGTCAGATCAACTAATGATTCCCGAGCACGGCGCACGCTGCGGCTCACCGCTCCAAGAGATGGGTCAAATGTGGAGAACAAATGTCACTGCGGTAACGTGTGTGACTAACGTGTACGACTTTGACTTTGACCCAACTTTGACATGACATGACCACCTGTTTTTAGTTAAAGATAAATTAAACATGTGAGTTTCAGTGATGCAAATAGCCTGCATCCTTAGACTCACTACATTACATTGAACACCTATTTACATCACTGGGGTTTCATTTATCCACGGGTCCGTTTCGGTCCGCACCATGTTTATCTACGGGTGAACATTTGACTAACAGCAGATCTACAAGCTCACAATGCTCGCACGATTTGAGCTTGTAGATCGACTATTTTTGGCCAAGAGACTTGCCGTAGAGGGAAAAAGGAGTTGACCCTGGTCAACTAAATATATACAGTAGTGTGAAGTGTATAAAGTTGGGTCTGAACTTGAAGGCAGATTGATGCACGAATCCAGCTCTTATCAGATCTATGTTTTCTACCTCAGATACCCGTCCAGACCAGGACCTACCTAAACCAAGACGCTGCTGTGACCAATGTGGAAGAGGCTTCACTTCAGTTTACAATCTCAAACTCCACCAAAGAATTCACACTGGAGAGAGGCCTTACAGCTGTGATCAATGTGGGTCAAAGTTCACTCAAATATCTAACCTGCAGACACACAAGAGAATTCACACTGGAGAGAGGCCTTACAGCTGTGATCAATGTGGGTCAAAGTTCACTCAACTGTCTCAACTCAAGAAACACCAAAGAATTCACACTGGAGAGAGGCCTTACAGCTGTGACCAATGTGGGACAAAGTTCACTCAAATGTCTGCCCTGAACACACACAAGAGAATTCACACTGGAGAGAGGCCTTACAGCTGTGATCAATGTGGGACAAAGTTCACTCAACTGTCTCACCTCAAGACACACAAGAAAATGCACACTGGAGAGAGGCCTTACAGCTGTGATCAATGTGGGTCAAAGTTCACTCAACTGTCTCAACTCAAGAAACACCAAAGAATTCACACTGGAGAGAGGCCTTACAGCTGTGATCAATGTGGGAAAAGCTTTGCTTTAATGTCTACCCTGAAGACACACAAGAGAATCCACACTGGAGAGAGGCCTTACAGCTGTGATCAATGTGGGTCAAAGTTCACTCAACTGTCTCAACTCAAGAAACACCAAAGAATTCACACTGGAGAGAGGCCTTACAGCTGTGACCAATGTGGGAAAAGCTTTGCTGAATTGGGTGCCCTCAAGACACACAAGAGAATTCACACTGGAGAGAGGCCTTACAGCTGTGATCAATGTGGGTCAAAGTTTACTAAAATGTCTACCCTGAACACACACAAGAGAATTCACACAGGAGAGAGGCCTTACAGCTGTGATCAATGTGGGAAACGCTTTGCTAACATGTCTACCCTGAAGACACACAAGAGAATTCACACAGGAGAGAGGCCTTACAGCTGTGACCAATGTGGGAAAAGCTTTGTTAACATGTCTGCCCTGAAGACACACAAGAGAATTCACACTGGAGAGAGGCCTTACAGCTGTGATCAATGTGGGAAAAGCTTTGCTGAAATGTCTCACCTGAAGACACACAGGACAATGCACACTGGAGAGAGGCCTTACAGCTGTGACCAATGTGGGACAAAGTTCACTCAAATGTCTGCCCTGAACACACACAAGAGAATGCACACTGGAGAGAGGCCTTACAGCTGTGATCAATGTGGGACAAAGTTCACTCAACTGTCTCACCTCAAGACACACAAGAGAATTCACACTGGGGAGAGGCCTTACAGCTGTGACCAATGTGGGAAAAGCTTTGCTATCATGTCTACCCTGAAGACACACAAGAGAATTCACACAGGAGAGAGGCCTTACAGCTGTGACCAATGTGGGAAAAGCTTTGTTAACATGTCTACCCTGAAGACACACAAGAGAATTCACACTGGAGAGAGGCCTTACAGCTGTGATCAATGTGGGAAAAGCTTTGCTGAAATGTCTCACCTGAAGACACACAGGACAATGCACACTGGAGAGAGGCCTTACAGCTGTGACCAATGTGGGACAAAGTTCACTCAAATGTCTGCCCTGAACACACACAAGAGAATGCACACTGGAGAGAGGCCTTACAGCTGTGATCAATGTGGGACAAAGTTCACTCAACTGTCTCACCTCAAGACACACAAGAGAATTCACACTGGGGAGAGGCCTTACAGCTGTGACCAATGTGGGAAAAGCTTTGCTGAATTGGGTGCCCTCAAGACACACAAGAGAATTCACACTGGAGAGAGGCCTTACAGCTGTGATCAATGTGGGTCAAAGTTTACTAAAATGTCTCACCTGAAGACACACAGGACAATGCACACTGGAGAGAGGCCTTACAGCTGTGATCAATGTGGGACAAAGTTCACTCAAATGTCTGCCCTGAACACACACAAGAGAATTCACACTGGGGAGAGGCCTTACAGCTGTGATCAATGTGGGAAAAGCTTCAAACGACTGAATAACCTTGTGACCCACAAGAGAATTCACACTGGAGAGAGGCCTTACAGCTGTGACCAATGTGGGAAAAGCTTCAAACGACTGAATAACCTTGTGACCCACAAGAGAATTCACAGAGGAGAGAAGCCTTTTGGGTGTGATAAATGTGGAAAGTTTTTTACTCGGTATAGAACATTAAAAACTCATCGGTGCATCCATGCTGGAGAGTGAAGCCTTCCTACTGTGACCAATCCAAGAATCCGTCTCCATTCAAAAGGAGGAACTTGAAGACCACCTTTTACTTCAGTACGTTTTTTCTAATCAGTTTCTTTAACTCAGATCCAAGCTGCCAATATTTCCATAGTAATTTGCTTAACTGACCAAATTTAAAAGATCCTCTGTTATTTCTACCTTTCTTCACCCCCACTCCCCAACACACACACACACACACACACACACACACACACACACACACACTTTCTGCATTTGAGCTGTAAAGGACAGTCTGAACTCACAAATCACACCCATGTGAAGTTGATGGGCACTCTTATCATTATACATCTCATGAACAACAGAATGTATGTGATTGGTTAGCCAATTTCCTCGTCATTTTCCTCGACGTAAATTATCCTTTCATTGTCAATATTTAATGTTCGTGTTGCCACACATTTACACCATATTTGGTGGACATTTGACCTACTTTCTCCTTTCATTGTCCATGGCAAATATTGAGACGTGTGAGCCTGTGAGGACAAAAGCTGTATATAGAAATAGGATAGTGATTTGATGCTTGTTGTTATGACACTTTGTATAATTCTTAAAGTGCATTTAGATCTGTGTTGTTAAAACTTTTACTCTATAAAGGGACACACACTGCAAAGTAGCTTAATTTCACTTCACTTGACCAAAAGAGAAATTAGTGTGGAAAATATTGTTTGCACAATTTAGGAAATTGTTTGCCCTCTACATCCACTCCTCTGACACTTTGTCTTTGTTTGTTTGTGATCCTAAGATTTTCAAAATAATTCAAAATACCATTCACAGTCATTCACAGTTCTGAGTGTCTCAGGGGACTGTATAGGTGTATATTCTGTAAGTAAAACTTAGTTTGTGATGTCTCTGAAATGGTGCATCTTGTCAGGTATCAATACCAATAGCAAGTGTTTGGTGAGGTTTGTATTAACGGCTATATTTGATTTGCAAGTTAAGAGGCCCATTTCTATTGCCTCGAAATGTATTAATGTACCCACATTTTAAACGGCTTCATGCTGCCCGTTGTACTAATCTTATATGGGCAATATTTACAGGGAAAGGAGTTTGTTTAGTATTGTCTTGAGCAATGATGACCCAAATCAAATGCATGAGGATAACGTAATAGGCTGACAAACGCAATTGATCATAAATGTTTAGGAGATGCGACATTTTATCAGGCTTTTTCATGTAGTTGAGGACTTTCTTAGCATTCCCATTAACCCACACACCGTGATTTAGCACTAAACTACACTGAGTGACACAAGCCATAGGCTAACTGTCTAGTATTTGCTGCAACGTAAATTCTGATAAAATATCTGCTTACTGTACATATGCCTGATTGATCTTTGTCTATTAACATAATATCATTGATAGATTGCATATACTTGCTGTCTGTGTATCTTGGCCTTAACTCAGTCCTGAATGATGTCTGTTGATTTGAATAAAGCAAAAGGTCATCTGTTTGTACCAAATGATTTGACTTATTAAGGTTCCGTATGATCTGACATGAGATGTACAGTACGATAAAAACACTGTTTGCTTGCTATTTGCTCTGCATTATTCCAGCATAAGTATGTCATTTTTATTAACTGGGAAGTTGGGAAACACCAGAGGGAGTTCAACAAACCATTTTCAACCCAGATTCGGCTCAAACAAGGAACTAAATTATTTTCGCTCCTATGCCACCAAAATGTGGAACACCCTACCAACAGTCATTAGGACATGCGAATGCCTTGACTCCTTCCAAACCGCTCTCAAAAGGCACTTACGGACGGCTGTAATTCTAAACTGGCCCCCGTCAAATCTGAATACCCCCCCCCCCGTCCCCTTTCCCCCTTACTGTATGTTTCCTTTGCCTTTTTACCTCCTTACATGATTTCCTGTGTTTTATATAGAAGTGAATATTTGTACGTCTCTAAATGTTCTGATGAATTGAAAATGCTGGACCCTGTTGTAAACAAGTGTAATGCTGTATGGTAACAGTGACATTTACCCATACATGCATAGGCCTACTGTGCAGTGGCGTGCACAGACATTTAGAGGGGCAGGTGCTCAAGTGAAAAAAGGGCACCTTGTGTTTTTTTTTAATCCAGAATTGATCAACGTCGCCATGGTCCACATACTGTACAGTGGAACCAGCATTGCAAAATGTTGTGCATAATTACTAATAAATGTATAATGTATTGATATAAACTAACACTATATTTGTGTATGTTGCACTTTGTTTAGCCTATGTACTGTATCTGAACTGAATGAAATAGGTTTTCTTTTATTACACATTGGTTTCTCTGGGCTGAGCACGGAATGTAAACGGGTTCTTGAGCTTAGTCCAGTTACCCTGGGTAAACATAGTACCTTTCCTTTCCTTAGTCCAGTTACCCTGGGTAAACATAGTACCTTTCCTTTCCTTAGTCCAGTTACCCTGGGTAAACATAGTACCTTTCCTTTCCTTAGTCCAGTTACCCTGGGTAAACATAGTACCTTTCCTTTCCTTAGTCCAGTTACCCTGGGTAAACATAGTACCTTTCCTTTCCTTAGTCCAGTTACCCTGGGTAAACATAGTACCTTTCCTTTCCTTAGTCCAGTTACCCTGCAGGGTAACTGGACTAAGGAAAAGAAAGGTAGGCCTACTATGTTTACCCATGGGTAAACATAGTACCTTTCTTTTCCTTAGTCCAGTTACCCTGGGTAAACATAGTACCTTTCCTTTCCTTAGTCCAGTTACCCTGGGTAAACATAGTACCTTTCCTTTCCTTAGTCCAGTTACCCTGGGTAAACATAGTACCTTTCCTTTCCTTAGTCCAGTTACCCTGGGTAAACATAGTACCTTTCCTTTCCTTAGTCCAGTTACCCTGGGTAAACATAGTACCTTTCCTTTCCTTTATATTGTGGTTTTCAGCTCTTTTCACTCACGGCGTAATGTAGCACTGTTTGTAATATTGGAGTTTTGTTTATAAATCACACACTTTAACACACATTTCACAATATCTATACTCTTTTTCTACTGTACTTGATTGGGCTCAGAGTGCGTCCACTAAGGAAAGTAGGCTTTCTATTGACACAACCCGTGTTTGTATTGGTGAGTAGGTCAAACGTTCATGAGATTTCCACTAAAGAGGAGAGGCTGGTCTGATTTCGATTTGAGATTTAAACCGGTAAGTCGCATAGCCTTCCTGGAAGCAGGAAGGCTATGGAAAAGAGCTAGATTGGTCACAGTCTATCAGTGCCCACTGCCCATACCCGAGGTGGGGTTGGCAAAAGGGCCTTTCTGTGTGGAATTTGCATGTTCTCCCTGTGTCTCCTAGGGTAGGTATACCCTCACATAAAGCATGCAGTAATCCTGGTCAACCTGATGGAGGGGAAAAACTGGTGGGAATGACGTACGTGTTCCTTCCACGCGCTATGCCCAACCAGGGAAACTCCCCCCTGTCAGGTGTAACCGTGTAAAGCAGCTTGGAATCCTCATGCATTGAAGGAAGCATGAGGTCAGTCCGTTGCAGAGGGAGTGGTACAGCCCTGGATTAGATTAGATAATTGACACTGGATGAAAAAATGGGTTACAAAATCGTGGGATAAAAATGTAAAACATCAGACCCGTGTGAAGTGAGGAGTGCTAATAGTCTAACTCATGTTTATTAGGTGATGTATTGGTGTTGTAAAACAAACGGTGCAAACACAAACATTAAAGACAATATGACATTTTTCCTTCATTGTCAATGCGTTTACAAAACAAACATTGAACTAAAGACAAACACCTGTGTGCCCCTCAAAAAAAGAAAAAATAAGAATAAGAAGAATAAAATAAAAGTGAAGGGTGCTATCTTGTCGTACATCATCATACATCATCTCATTTCGGCCAATCACAATTTGTGCCCTCACCTTCGTCATCAATGTTTGTGTTATGCACACACACACACACACACGCACACACACACACACACACACACACACAAACACTCATCCATTCATTGTCAATTGCATTTTAATGTTTGTGTAGGACAATGTTTCTGCGCAAACACTAAAAGCTGGACATAGGAGGGGCTATGTAAATTGATTAGCGGTATACTGTGGTTACTTTGCATATGCGTATGTATCGTAACAGCATGACGTCAGGGTATAACTGGTACAATTAGCTCTCAATGATGACGTAATAAAGATGTGGGTTAAAGGACCCAATGCCAGAGTGTAATTGGTTTTCGATGGTGACGTAATGACGATATGTTTTAGTGTCGGGAGGATTAAAGGTAATGCCCCTCTATGTATACATGTATGTAATCTGACACCACTGCCATATCAAGCACAAGTAGTCATTGTTACGTCATACGCTGGCACGGCGCATTCGCATCAAACGGCACTGGAAGAAAACTATTCCTTGCGGGCTCTGCTTGCGCAAGTAAAAACTAGAAGAAGTACACATACAGAGCTGTGTTAGTTGCGACCGAAGGTTGCCGTTAACTATGGAATCATGCATTTCCCGTCAGTGTGTTAGTCAGGCACCATATATGGTTCCCGGGTCTCGTGACATCATGTGACATCATCAGGGATGTAAGTGTGGGAGACCCTGATGTCATAGTAAATCAATATTGGCCAGAAACTCTACATAAGACCTGTCCTCAAACCCTTATATATCCATATATGGATATATGTCAGAACCTGTTTTGAGATTCCATTATGTTGATCCTTCCCCATCCATCCTTCCTCTTTGAAGTCTCCCTTTTGACTGATGTCCATTTAAACTCTAGACAGGCCTGCCCCAAAATTATTAATGCAGTCCCGGCCCTACCTGGGCCCTCATCAAACCCTGTACACTCAAGAGAATGTCCCTGCTACCACCCTTAGATCCCCATATACTGTATGGACCTGACCTGTTCTGACATTCCATATGTTGATCTGACCTAATCAAACCCTGTACACTCAAGACATGCTCCTTATATGGACAGTACATAATTCATTCAACGTTGATCTGACCCCCCCCCCCATGCCAAAGCGCCAGCACTCGTCCAGCAGTCTGCCGTCAACGAGGCGGATGCGTGCAAATGTTGCCACACCAAAATCTGAACCCCCACCCACCCCTTTTACCCCCTCACTGTATATGTTTTTACCTCTTATATGATGATTTCTTGTTTTTGGCTATATAGAAGTGTATCTTTCAACGTCTCTAAATGTTATGAATTGAACATGGTGGACCCTATTGTAAACAAGTGTAATCCTTTATGGTGTCGTCCACAGTTTTGTATTGAGTTGTGCTTGAAATGTACTGTAATTCTCCAATCTGTTAATCAATAAATCAATCAATCAATCAATCAATCAATCAATCAAATCAAATCAAATCAATCAGTAGTTAACAGCATACAGCAGCTGTTCATGTTGGCACACACCCCACACTCACTGTTGTTAGGTTAGGGTTGTGTAGTTACTTTGCCATGAGGCAGACAGTTTGCAGTGAATATTTTTCTATGAATACTCTATGAATCCAGTAGATGGCGGCAATGCAACACTATACGGATGCCAAGAACAAGGACAAGAAGTGTTTCTAAAGGTAAAATGATAAGTATACTACCTTTATGCATGCATACATACAAGGCTTGGATCAAGAGATGTATTTGATCGATTCTGATCTGACATAAGCAAAAGTCAGACTCAATAAAATACATTGATGATAGTCTTGATCCAAGGATACATGTTAATACAAACTATAGCATAAAAGTATCCCATGCGAGAATGCAGACATCAACAGTGTTTTTAAGGTTTGATTGATTGATTGAATACTTTATTAACAGTGTGTAGAAAAAAGCACAAAGAAAGTACAGTTCAGTACATGGTCTAAGAGGATTTTAAACCCAAGAAGGCCTATGGCTTGCATGGTTCCAATGGTTCCATTGGGGTCATTTATATTCACTTCATCTGAGGTAAAAAACAAGTACTCCATGCTTGCAGACAGCAGTTTTAGTAAACGTACAATCATGATGATGCACTAGGCTACAGACATCTTGAACATGGATGATGGATGGAGAAACCTGCAGAAGTCTTAGTGCTTTTCTGGTTTATCCTCGTAGCTAATTTTGTATTGACCTGTACTTCCGTTTGAACTAAACTCAATCTACAAACTGTGAATACAAATTTCAATCAATCACCTCGGCTCGTACAGTACAATTTTTAGAGGTAAAACAGTACCCCATGCAGCAGTATTATTGAGGGGTGCTAGCCGCCCCATATGTTTAATGTTTGTTTTTCCTTAAACAAACATTAAAAACGCCATTGACATGGACAGAGTTTAATGTTTGTTTTGTCTGATAATTACGTCATAAAAGATGTATATAGGCCTATAGCTATTATAGCGCCCCTCACTTCACACGGGTGTGAGTTTTCTAGTAGGCTATTCAAGGTAAAAAACAGTACCCCATGCAGCAGTGCAGGCGCAGCAGCACAGAGAAACAGACAGACATGGCGGCGGCTGTAACATCGGTGTGCACTCCTTCATCCTCAGACCATTCAGATCCTATCGCAGAAGGTCTGTTAGATCTGTTAAAACCTGCCGTGCAGCAACTAGATCTGCATGTGCACTCCGTCAGGTATGTAACGTCGATTATTACTAAAGCTAAAGCTGTTTTTGACGCAGGTTTTGTTCTGGTTCTGGTTCTTATTGTGACTGGAAGCTGGCTGTCCCAATCCCATGATGGTCATGTGATAAGTCTGGCTCTGACCTTCTCCATATTAATACGACAATAATTAACAATAACAATGTCCGTCTCGCTTGTACAAAGAGCTGATGGGTTGTCATCTTCTTATCGATTATTGACTAATGACTATCTTGATTATCTTATATTTTTGTATTGATTGTAGGCCTACTTTGTTAGATTAAAAAGGTGCAGTACGTGATATTGCTTCGTTAAAATGAATGTGTAAACAGTTAATAGCATACTAAATAGCTCTTTAATTTGTGGTGACGGAACCGTACAAGTGTACATTTTCTGTATTTGGGACGATACAGAACAGGTAATCTAGGGTCCCGAAGAGGGGATAGCCTATAGGCTAGCCCCTTTCGGGACCCTACGTAAAACTTTTTTGATATTTTGTTGAGTTTTACGTTGGGTCCCTGCTCGCTACTGTACTTTCGTATGGAAATTCCTATATGCGGATATGGAGATTCTCTCTAAAATAGGACCCGCGGCATGTGACGCCATTATTTTCCTTGAGTTATTCTGAATTCGGTAACTTTAAGTAGCTATACATCCAGCTGCGAATATCTCCTGTGGCGCGGAAGCCGTTAAGTATTTTTAATCTTTGTTTGACCGATTTGGTCGCTTTATTTCTTCTTGTTTGTTTACCGTTTATTGTACCGCCTCCCGGTGTGCGGTTGGCTTGTGAGGCTACGTCCCTGCCTCTGATCTGCTGTGTCATAGCTATAGCGCCACTAGCTAGCCAGATAGGCGGTACAATGAGGTGTCAATAAACAAGGAAGGAAAAGAAGAATCCAAGCTTCCAAATCGGGCAAACATATATTAAAAATACTTAACGGCTTCCGCGCCACAGGAGATATTCGCAAAGGTATGTATGTGTACTTATACTTTACATATTCAGAAAGCCTCATACTGAAGAATATCGTCAAAGAGCGCGGGGAGGCGTTTTAACATGTAAACATGAGCCAGTAAATGTTTTAATCAGGTGGCATGGACGACGTGGAACAGGACCCAATGCACTGGGTCGAACAAATGTCAGAAACTTCAGTAGCATTTGGGTTCTGCTTGGAGGGCTACCTATAGGCTAGCTATACTAGCCTATTTGTAAACAGAAAATACAATATGGCATGTTTGCCAACAAACGTTTTAACGTTTGGATTTTATAGATTCCAATTAACGATTCCTGTAGATCGGAAACTGAGAATTATGTTGGTCGTTGAAATGTAAAAGTTTCAGAACCACCGGCGTTATGTGGTCGTGTTTGAGGACTCATTAGGACCGCAGTGATCACTTTGGATCAGTGTCTTGACTGTCTTCAGTGCGGTTGGGTGCGCACCCAACAATTTTAACACCTCTTGGTCGGCCGGGGGAGAGGTCCAAGAGGTGTTTAGGAATTCCCCGAAAATCCTCATGGGGGCCCTGGCCCCCCGGCCCCCACAGACTCTACGAGTCTACGTCACTGACTGCGGTCTGCTATTGATAACAGTCGAAACGGGTGACCTTGCGTGCAACGTCGTCATTATCGTCATTGATGGATTAATTTGACCATTCTTGTAATTCTGTGTTCTGTGTCTGTTTATTTCCCCAGAGAGAGTCAGGTGGAACTGAGAGAACACATTGACAACCTGGCCACAGGTAAAACCCTGCTGCATAATTATATAGCCTACTCTACTGTGTAGTCTAGTCACTAGACTACACAGTAGAGTACACTAGACTCTAGTGTACACTGTATGTTATACTCTCAGCATATGGATAAGATAATTAAGCTGTTAAGAGATTTCATTTTGGTCCTATTCACATGGGACACCTCATTATTTGATAATTAGGACAGTATACTGTTTTTGGCTTTGTCTAATTTGTCTTTGTAATCCCCAAAGTGTAATGTAATGATGGTCACACTGACATCTGGTGTCTCTAGACACATAATTTGAATTTATGAATAAGCAGCAAACCTGACAATGTAGAGTCAAGTCTAGTGTCACAACACAACACTACTACTATGTTCTGTTATTAGTCCATCCGTTGTATGAAATCGATTGTTTTCTGTTTTAAAGGTAGGGTAAGTGATATGTTCATGCTATAGCACAGGGGTCTTCAATGTTTTTCAGGCCAAGGACCCCTTAGTTGAGACAGGGACGAAGCAGGGACCCCCACAACAGTGTTTTCTGACAATTAACCACTTAAACCCTCAATACTTTGTAAACTTGTAACTGTAATTGGGCTGCTCTTTTTTTCCCTCTACACCAAACCTCTTCTCCCGAAAATAGCTGATCTACAAGTTCACAATGCGCCGCTGAGCACATTTGCTATTTTCAGCTAATGTCCCCCCCCCCATAGGGATGCTATTGCTAGGGTTAAAGTGGTTAATGTACAAATTAAAAAAAAGTTTCTATTACAAGATTATAATACATAATTAGATTATAAGATTTTCCGACCACCCTGCAGTATCTCTTGAGGACCCCTTGTTGAAGACCTCTGCTATGTTTGTTACTTTGTTCAGTAACAATGGTCTCCCTGTCTCGCCAGCTCTTAAAACGGAAAATAAGTTTTCAGGCAGGTTGTCAATTTCATCCAACCAGAAAGGAGAAACCATTTATCAGCATTTGATAGTGTTGCATGTATTGATCCTGTATGACTTATATCTCCTGGTTGGATGAAATGTGTATCGCAACCTGAACAAGGAACATGTATTTATTGTCTGTTTACTCAAGAGCTGGAGAGACCTATTATTAATACATAGTGTACATTACAATGGACCTCAAGCTCCTGGGGAATGTTGTTATACCGGCTTTAGCATTACGTTTGACTGTACTTCCTGTACTGTCAATAATCGTGTGATAAATAATCCAAAACCAATATATAGCAATAATTACTATAAAAGCTTTACTTGGATATTGAGATGTGTTCACCTAGGTATTTGTTCCTGAGCACAGCGCATATGTTTTTAATTGTTTTCAATAGGAGCTCCTCAGCATTAAATGCTAGAAGCACCAGCAGTGACAAGGCACTGAGACTGAGGCCTCTTTTAGACGGCGACCATCTCTGACTATCATGCACCAACAAACCCACTCTTTATTGAAAACCGTACACTGAAACTGCAAGATTTAGTCAACCTCAACTCCACTGCAATAATTTACAAGGCTCATAATAACTCACTTCCAAGCTGCATGCAGGAGCTGTTCAAGCCAAGAGAGGGCAAATATGACCTCAGGGGAACAGCTATGTTTAAAACAACAAAGGCAAGGACTAACACCATGGGGAGATGTATAACTGTGATAGGAGTGAAACTGTGGAACAAATTGGATAACGAGCTTAAATTGTCTAGGTCAATACAAACATATAAGAAATTATTTAAAGCAAAGATAATTGATACATATATAGCAGCAGAACAAACAAAATGAGAAAACGGTTGAATGGGTGCTTGGCTGTATATATTTGTAAAAAAGAAAACAAAAACAAATATGTATACATTTCCATGTATAGACATTTAGATAAGTATGGTTATATTTATTTCTATTTATAATTATATTTAAGTTTATATTTATATTCATATCTATATTATTATATATTATATTATAGTATGTGATGACAGATGTAAATCAACATCCTGTTTACTTTTGTTATATTTCCTTTTCCTTTTCTGTTTTTAGTAATATTTCTATGATATTGCTATCTTTTTTCCCATTTGTGTTTTCATAAATTACGCTACTGTGATAATTAATCACAGACTCATTATTATTATTATTTGTATTATATAAAAAGGTGGGCAAAATAAGCTTTATGCTTCAGCCCATACCTTTTCGGTCAGAACTAGTCACTGTGTTGACTAATTAATGTAATATAAATTAAGCAATGTAAATTGCTTAATCCTAATTTTGTTTATCTGTTTTGTAAAAATGACCGAAATAAAGATTCAAACTCAAACTCAAACTCTCCATATAACACGTCAAAGTCCCGTTGCGTTCTCATTTTATTGGACCATTTACATGAGAACGCACACTTGAATGAACACGCTACAAAGTGCATGCATATATATGCCAGGTCGCTAGGTGGCGCGTGTCCTTGTGGGGTCCGTGTGACGCAGCGCTTATATAAACCATAGACATAAGTCACGCATGCGTAGAACTACTTCCGTTCTTCTTCTACACAGAAAGTAAACAAACGTCACGTCCTCATCACACCTCCAGCAAACCGGACTATCCAACATGGTTGTTGTTGTTCGTTTCCCCTAGCAACTGACGCATGCCTATGACACCATGTAAAAACGTAGGACACGGGGCGAGCCGACCAGAGCTGACGTAAGCCATGATGTCACAAGTTTTGCGGATCCACCGTTTTGCCTGTTTATATGGAGACCATAGGAAACGGCGTTCTAAAAGATTTCCACTCTGGGAGGTGGTTTCACTTCGTTGCGTTTTCACCTCCTGTGAACACGGTTCTCGTCTAAATGACAGCAGCAAACGATACTTTATTTTGCCGTTTTTTATGAACACCATCCTCGTGTAAATAGCACCTTAGATCCCATATAAGAACTGTGTTCCAAACCAAAAAATAAACAAAGCTCTAGTCTTTGGATAAAGTTGTACTTTTCCACAGTCAGTTGATGCTTCATGTTGATGATAACATTGCCGGGGTGATTTGATTTGTTTATTTCTGGAGCACAATTCACACAGATGGGATCTGAGATTTCCCTATGGGAATTCCAATACAAAAATAATTCCACTGTGACCCAGGGGGATAGGGCCCTTTAATTTAATGGCAGTGAAACAAGAGCATCTATTCTGCGCTGTTCTTTTATTTATTATTTTTATTTGGTCACCCATAGTTTACAATTCATCTCTTGGCGAAACATATCGCTTTCACCCCCATTAATTACCTCTCATTCATCAATGACCATTAGTTTTAATAGTTTTTCAACAATATTAAAGGTATATTCAGTGATTTCACTCAAAAAACCTTAGGTTTCGTTTTTGGCTGGGACCTAAGCCTTTCATCCAATCAGGATAGAGAGACAAAAACAAAACCTAAGGTTTTTTGACCCCCCAGGGGTTAACTGGGGACAGGGAGGAACTCCTTATATGGTCAGCACAAAAAAAAAAAGTGATATTTGAATTAAGTGAAATCACTGAATATACCTTTAACTTTTGATCCATATAGCCTTTTTTAAACTTTTTTCCAACATTGATTGTTTACAGAGCTGTGTCGAATCAATGAACACCAGAAGGTGGCGCTAGACCTGGATCCTTATGTGAAGAAGCTTCTGAACGCACGGAGAAGGGTAGTGCTGGTCAACAACATCCTGCAGAATGCTCAGGTCAGTGCCCGACAGTAACTAAGTACATTTACTCAAGTACTGTACAAACAAGGTACTTTTACTTACTTTACTTTATAGTTTATACTACTGTACCTCTTTCTGCACAGCTTTAGTTAAAAGTGACTTTGTAGATAAATTGTATTACTACAAAACAAATTAAGACGTGGCTTTGACTGTCACATCACACTGCATTGTGAGCTTGTAATACAAAATAAGGAAAAACTGTTTTAGTGTCAAAATAGCTGATTTACAAGCTCACACGGTGATGTGAACCGTCGTCAGCTTGTATATTTGTGTGACATTGTGAAATATGGACTTTTTCTTGCCATATATGGCACATTACGCATTTTGATATCGGTACTACCAGCCATTGTCAGTCATTTCTTTATTTGTCATATCTGCTCTGCAATTTGACAAGTACTGCCTTTTTAGAAGGAATTTGAAGATTCTTTACTTTACTTACTTTACTTTGTTTTTACAAACCAATGCAACTTAAATACACCAGAATTATCAAGGATGATACATTTTATCCGCAGTCCCCACACAAAACATAAAATCACACCTGTGTGAACCCCCCTCTCTCCCCTCTCTCTCTCTCTCTCTCTCTCTCTCTCTCTCTCATTAGCAGGCAACAGTGCAGCACTGTCTCTCTCTCTCTGTTTCTGGCACAATAGCGCCCCTACTGGTACTCATAGTCATATACTGGTGCTCATTAACGTCACACGGACACATAGGTGGGTGAACACAGACATTGCTGTTCCTTGGAGTGGTTGCACCACTCAAAAACAAAACAGGCAGGCAGTGAAGCACATCACCGGTACATTAATGAGACAAGGCATAAAAACAAACATACAAGAAACAAAGTACAAGATTCGTCTTAAGCGTTTCAGAGGTGAGAAGACAGCCACATGAAGGTTGTGTTTGATTGTAAAAACCCTGAACTGTATTTCCTGCAGGAACGACTGAGGCGTCTGAACCACAATGTTGCCAAGGAAACGGCGAGACGGAAAACCATGCTCGAAGCATCCGGAGCCTTCGCAACGCGCTCCCCTAGTAAACCATGACTCCTCCTCCCCCTGGATCCCTGGCCCCTCCCACTTCTTAGAAACAACAGTGGGCGTGTCTGGTGGAATTGTTCAAGTTGTCACCGTGGTGGTGTGACATATCGGTACAGGACCTCGTAGCAGTGAGTGACAAAGTCCTCACTTGCCTTTAGCGCCATTTGCTAGCTAAAATTTGGTGCATTGCTTGGTGTACTAGCCCTACTTTCTTGGGCTTTATGATATGGTGCACGAATGAGTGAGTGAATGAATGAACGAACGAACAATGAACGGAATGCTACAGAAGGCTATTCCGCTTTCCCACTGCAGAGCACCAGCTCAAACTGTCTCCTGGCTTTACTTTGTTTTCTGCTGCAGGTGGGACCATGTTAGGGGAAGGGGAGCCGGGCTAAGATGGCCATTTTTTGTCATTGGGCTCCTACGGGCTTGGGGGTGATGCTGGTCAAGCAGGGAATGTTGAGAGAGAAGAAGTAGGACTTAGGGCCAGTTCATACTCCTATTTTACCGCTGTTTCGGCGCTGTAGTGCCGAAATGATTTCGGCTCGTCAGAAATTTTCAGTAGCACCTTAGAGCCGACTTTAGGACGGTACCCGCCCCCCCGAACCTCAAATGACGTCAAATTGTAGGCTTTACAGCGCCGAACCGACTTTTATTCGGCTCTAAAATAGGAGTATGAATCGGCCCTTAGTCCTCCCGGTGGGGGCTCCTCACTGGCATGTCAGCCGGTAGGATAAAACAAATGTGTTGGGAGGGTTACCTGGTATAAAAAGAATTGGCTACTCTTAAATTTAATCAATGGAGAAAAGTTAGGCCGCTACCATGCAGTGGAATAACGCCATATTTATTTGCAAATGTCTGTTTTTTGTATAACACATGATTGGCCACAAGTGGGCGACGTTTTGCTATTTAGATTTAACTGGAGAATATGAAGGCAGGCAATTGTTCCATATCTAATAAGAATTAACGTTTATTGTATTGTTGGAGACAGAATAAACATCATAATATGAGCAACTGATTGTGAGCGTTATAGTGTTATCAACAGACTGTATGTAGGAGTGTGTTTGGAAATCTGGAATCAAACCTGGGACCTCTGTCAGCCCAGGCAGGGGCTATAACCATTCAGTTATGGCCACCCTTTTAAAATTCACTCAAATTAACACTAATTCATGCCATGTCTAACATGATTATCACCTGTTTAGTAAGTAGATGTGTGTTGAATACATAGTCTAGAACAGTGGGCTACCCCAAAGATTTACAGAGGTAGTCCAACATTTTAAATGAGATGCACGATATTGAAATTATGAATAATGATTGATTAGTGACCGCATGACACTCCCATGACGACAGATATTTTCAGAAATCAGTCATGTTTTTTATGACTTGACGTGTCATACAGATACGTCACTCTTCTGCACACAGAAATATCTTATGCACACACCTTCAAATAAAGTATGAATGGTAAATCCAGTTTAAAAATAAAATCTAGGCCCAGGCCGTAGCGTAACGGTCTGGGCACCGGACTGGTGATCCAGTCGCGGTGTGCCGCGGGTTCGACTCCCGAACCCGACACGGCCTTTACCGCATGTCATCCCCCCATCTCTCTCCCGTTTCCTGTCAGCCTACTATCTGTCCCTTAAAAAATCAATAAAAAAGGCGTAAGCCGCAAAAAAAAAATCTTAAAAAAAAAAAAAAAATCTAAAAACCCACTGACGTATACGCAAAGACATACCTCTCCTTCTCCTCTCCTAAAGGGGAGTTTTTCGTTACCATTGTCGCAAATTCGCAATATTGCTTGCTCTGGGTGGATCTTTGTTGGTTGTAAAGTGTCTTGAGACAACTCGTTGTGATTTGACACTATAATAAAATTGAATTGAATTGAATTGAATACCGGTATATGCAAATAATACGCATTTGATAGAACTATATAGGGTCCCCTTACTGAACAAACCTACCTACCTATAGGGACTGACGCACACACACCAATGTATCTAATGTAGTTATTATTTAGTCACAGCCTAAACAATCACACTTGTGTGAAGTGAGGGGTGTTCTTATCATCATACATCATCACATTGTGCTCAGCCAATCAAATATCACATTCCAAGACAAAGCTGTGCATAGGAGGACCTAGCGCCCCTCAAAAACAAACATGTAGTTATTATTTAGTCACAGCCTAAACAATCACACTTGTGTGAAGTGAGGGGTGCTCTTATCATACATCATCACATTGTGCTCAGCCAATCAAATATCACATTCCAAGACAAAGCTGTGCATAGGAGGACCTAGCGCCCCTCAAAAACAAACATGTAGTTATTATTTAGTCACAGCCTAAACAATCACACTTGTGTGAAGTGAGGGGTGCTCTTATCATCATACATCATCACATTGTGCTCAGCCAATCAAATATCACATTCCAAGACAAAGCTGTGCATAGGAGGACCTAGCGCCCCTCAAAAACAAACAAACGCAGACTTAAAAACGTTCGCTTTCAAATATTATGAATTATATAAAAAATGGCAGATTGGCTATTTTCACTACTTTTGTGTGACACTGTCTATGACAAAGTAGGTGGTCTGGTCTCCTCCTTTTTCCTTATTCGCAAATCTCTTTGCTCAAAGTAGCCAATCTACAGGCTTACACATTACATTGTGATCTTTTAGATCGGATATTTACGCCAAATGTTCACTTGTTTTCGCCGAATGTTCACCTAGTATGCCATGGCCAGAATAGAGGCTCTTGGAAGTCAAATGTCACATTGTCTCCACCAGGCCGAAGGCATTAGGAGAGAGTATGTTTTGCACTCTGTCCGTGTGTGTGTGTGTGTGCGTGTGTCCGTCCTTCCTTCCATCCGTCCGTTACCAGCTAATCTCCGGCACCGTTGGCCCGATCCATGCCAAACTTTGCACAAGTATGCCAAGTTGCCAACGATGAACCTCTGCCCCAAATATTCCTCAACGGCATGTTATAGCGCCACCATGAGGCGATTTAGGCAATACACATTTCTGTATATTACTTGTACACATTTTATCCATACATCACACAATTCGATATACACTATCTCCATCCATTTCCCATCTTCCATCCTGATTGGCTAAAACTGCCACAAATCACAAACACAGTGTGCAATTTCCGTGAAATTATACACACACATTTCCACTAGGCCGAGGAGGCGAGGACGACATGCCACTTATTTTTTCCCAAATCAGCCTCATGGTGGCACTATAACAGGGCAATTCCTGTTTTTACCTATAACTGCATTGATCTGTATGCAACTTATGTACATGCACTCCCTAAAGGCCATGGAAAAAACATTTTCCCTGCATCCCTCCACATCTGCCGGTTATAGCGCCACCATGAGGCCGATTTCTGCAAAACACATTGTTTATGTTAGTCGCACAGATTTCATCCAAATCTCACGCAAATCGGTACACATGATCTCTGTAGTCATGTGATCAAGAGTGGCCCGTTTTGTACAAAATGTTGCACATGTCCTGCTCATCCAGAATTCTATCTGCTCATCCAGAATTCTATCCTCTACACTCTACAGAATGAAGAAACTTGTTGCAAAAAAACAACAATGAATGTTCTGAGTCAAATACCTTGCTCTGTGTCCTAACCTTCCTTAATTCCCCATTTCTTAATAAACGCCATTATCACTCGAATCTACCGCAAGCCTTCTCTTCTCCTTGTCTATAGCATTGTTCTGTTGACCCATGCTCCCCTATGAAATCCCTGCCTTGCATTCTCGTGTGAGAAGGGTCACCTTCAACCCCCCCCCCCGGCCGTCCGTCCGTCCGTATCTCATTGCAAAACATTCATTATTGACACAGGAGACGCGCATACCATAGTACCATACTGCACATCCAGTGATGGAGGAGCAAAGCCACTGCCCTGCTGAAGCTATGTGTAGGTGAAGATTGCTTTTTAGAGAGGGATGTGCTGTACATCGTTGCCCCCAGGGATCATTTGAGGGGGTTCCAGGTGGGACTTGACACTTGATTTGTCAATTAGAAAGTAGCAGATCTACCAGCTCACAGTGCGTTGTCTTTTACTTTCAAAGTGCTTTGAAAAATTTCCAAAGCTTGTGACACATTTGGAAAGATTTTGTACTGTTTTAACAACACAAATCTACATACTTTCAGGTTGGGGTCGAAAGCCAAATTTGCGTATGAATTGTGGGGGTCCTTGTTGTAAAAATGTTTATCACTGATTATCACTGAAGTGGAGTTTTACTAGTGGTTTTCACAGTTTTGGTATCAAATCTTCAATCATGTAGAAATACTCTCTATAATGTCCGGAATTCTAAATTAAAAGTAATTCTGGTTGAGAGTTTACATCAACAGGAACATATGAATCGGGTATTTTCTCTCAGATTGTCTTTACTTCACTGTGCCTGTGAAATGTTATATTCCCATTAAATGTTTCGAGTCATGTAACCCAGGATTACTTTTAGTTGGATTCAATGTAAACACTTAAGCTGAAATCTCTGTTTGGAATGATTTAATTCTGAATGAATAAATGTTGTCCATTTTTTGCAGTTTTCCCCACATCAAGGAGTGCCATGTTTACTCCGACCATTGTTTTACACAATATTTTGGTCGTCCAATATGAGTCAAATGTGCTGTAAGTTATATCATTGCCATATCGAGTGTCAGTAAGGTCTCCTCGTCTTTCCATTTCTTTAATAAACATAAAAGACATATTCAGGTACTATTTTTTCCAACCAGGAGAGAGAACTCTACAGGATTAAGATGCATGATAAATAGCCCAATCACAACACTTGTTTCATTCACGGAGAATGTAAACTGATTTGTAAAGTGTCAACGTAATTCCCTTGAGCGTTAGTGCTACAGTTAAAGTATTACGTCCACTTCCCACTTTGGCCTATAACTCTTGAAACGCAGTTCATATTCAAGAAGAACCTGCAGGCTGCAAGACTCATTGGCTCATACAGGTCACAGCCACAACCATTTCCGACATTTAGCATTTTCTTCAGAACACACCTTTTGGTACGAATCCTACAAACTTTGTCCAAAACCTGGCAGTCAGTCAGAGACCTGTGCTTCGAGGAGCCCACGTTTCTTGTTATTAACTCCAGGCCGGATAGACATCGGGCCAGAGATTGTTTTCGTCTCATGTCCGTTCATTTGTCCATCGGTGAGCAGCTAATCGCTGGGCAGATCAGTGTATAACTGCATGCACATTCCCAGTAGGCCATGGAAGAACCTCAACGCCTCTGTCCCTATCAGAGTATCAGTACATAACTCAAACGATGGAAGAACCTCAACGTCTCTGTCCCTATCAGTAGATAACTCAAACGATGGAAGAACCTCAACGCCTCTGTCCCTATCAGTACATAACTCGAACGGCGCTGAGTAGGCAATAGCGGACTTCCCAATGTCCAGCCTGGTGACTCGCTCGCCTGCTCGCTCGGCAGTGCCTCTCGTTGCTCAAGTCTGCTAGAGACAGCGTGCCTCCAACGTTCTAGCGTCCTTTTTTGCCTACATGATTTAATAGTATGCACTCCATTGCTGTTGTTTTTGACTAATAAAGTATGCAATCAATCCACATTGCATCCAAAACTCACACGAATCATGTTCTCTGGAGTCATGTGATCAAGATGTATGTATCAGTCAGATTCTCGACATTGTATTACAAGAACTGGCTATGGTTCACTTGCTCAACACCTTGCCCACGACAGACCGAGATGGAGAGTACTAAGTATGATTCACTTCCAAAGTTTGTCAGCCCTGGTATAGGATTTTTGATTGATTGATTGAAATCTTTATTAACAGTTTGTAGAATTTACAGTACATTTTAAGCACGAACTCAATACAAAGACTGTCAACTGTGAGTGGACGACCCAATTAAGCATTACACTTGTTTACAACAGGGTCCACATTGTTCAATTCATCAAAACATTTAAAGACATACAAATAGACATTTCTCTGTAGGTAAAGAACAGAACAGGAATTCATCATATGGGAAGCAAAAAAAGGGAAAAGATACAATATACAGTGAGGCAAGTAAGGCAACACAGCCTGGTGGAGATCTGCACTCTGAGCAGTGTACTATTTTAGTTTCACATGATGTGACAACCTCTTTCTTTATGGAGTATAGGCGTAATATTGTCTACCTTGATCAATGAAGTCACAACTTTAGTAACTCACAATTACTTTGATTAATAACTGCAATACCGTTGGCAATTGTAGTACTGTACTGTAATTGAGATACACTATACAAGTTACTGGTGATAGTAATAAGCATACAGTAATGTACCGTACTGTATTAAACTACTGCCCATCACTGGTAGACAGTAGCAGGCAGCAGCGCAGCAGTAGTAGCAGGCGGTGGGCACTCGTATAGTATTTGTTTTGGGTACAGATGGGGGGTGGGTATGCATGTGTGTCTCGTGCAGAGGGGCGGGGTCATGGCCGCCCAGGCGCCAGTAGTACGCATCATGGCAGACAGAACCCAGACGAACCCAGACTCTGGAAATGTCACCTCCATCCCCATTGGCCCGGAGCCGCGGGCTACCGTTTGAGACGGCCGTTCCCATTGGCTGCATCATGGGGGAAAAAAGAAAAAGAGAAGCCCCCCCCGCCCCTTTCGGCGAGACGCCGCACGCACGCGCGCGCGCCCATGAACCCCCCCCCCCCCCCCCCCCCGCCGCCCCCCCACACCCTCTCTTTTGTTATTGTAGTCAGCGAGGAGGAGAGGAGGAGGAGGAGGAGGGAGCAGAGAGAGAGGGAGCAAGAGCACAGGATGCACGGAGGGAGCTCTAAAGCAGCCTGATAGTCTGATTAGAACCCTCGCCCCCCCCACCCACCCCCCCTTAAAAAAGAACCTACCAAACAACACCCCCCCCCCCCCCCAAAAAAAAAAAGAACACACGCACACCCCGAAGAGCCGCCGTCCTCATACCACCAGGACCCGGACTGATCCTCTACCTCAGCAGCCTCTGATGTGTGAGTATATACCGCAAATACCTAACTATAACTACTACAGAGAAATATAGACATATATATATAGTATACCGCGATGATCTCGTCTATAATTCTATCCGCTTGTTGTATAGCCTCGCTACCCGCCGCGATCCGCCCGGCGTCTCTTTTAAACCCATACTAAATACACCGAGGAGAGAGAGAGAGAGAGAGAGAGAGAGGGAGGAAGTCACCAGACAGACAGACAGACAGACAGACAGTTTACTGGGATCATGCTTCATGCTTGCATGATGTCTGCTCTCTGCTGCTGCTGCTGCCTCGTCATGTTTTCATTACATTTTCCCAGCCATTCACCTCACAGTCATCGTGCATGGCCCCGAAAAAAATAGCCTACCAATAAATAAATAGCGCTGTGCTGGGCTTGTAGATCTGCCCCCCTCCTCCCCCCCCGCGCTCCCACGAGACACCTGAAGTATCAGGATATTTTTAATGTCACAATTCATTTCGAACAACTAATAATAACACATCTGAAATGTGGATATAGTTGGAATGTTGACGTGATCATAAAAAAGCTCTTACAACGTTACAACGTTGTTGTTTTTAGAGCTGTGTGCCGTTTTTGTGTGTCGTTTTTGTTGTTGTTTTTTTTATATATTTTTATGTATAATTCCCTGTCTGGATTTGTTGAGAATGTTTATAGAGACGAGCATAGATTTGGTGACGCGTGATGACCATATATGCAGTCAGTGGCAGCCAGGAGAACTGAATGGATGGTTGAATGTTAGTGGATCAGCTTTGACTTTAATTCACAGTGTTGTTCGTTGTTGTAGTCTACATTTAAGGGCATAAAGGTTATAGGAAGAAAATGATAGATTGTTGACCTTGTCTTTTGACACTTAATCAAACTAATTTATTGAGTCAATTGTGAAATTAAAAGGAATGAAGTGATTAATCGAGTAGCATACTGTGTTCTGTAACAGTTAAACACTTTCAACCTGGCATCTATTTATGGGATTAGCCTATACTATGTCGGTGGTATATAGGTGTAAATATATATATATATATATATATAAAAAAAATCTAAAATAGATCTAAATCTCGCTATTTTTGCATGACCCTGATCATGATGCGATAAAGTATAGTGCTTCAGCTTCATGGTGGTTAGTTAAGTGCTTAATCGGACTAATCAATGTAGTTGATTGGCCTCTTAATAGACTCTTCATGGTGATTCGTTGTATAATGTATAATAAATGAATAC